>NC_071261.1:22986575-23314075 GCF_023375685.1 Ictalurus furcatus
TTTTCTTGTGACGTAATGCTACTTGCAGTGCCACTAGTGTCCACTAAGAGGCAGAAGAGCACTGCTGGTTGAAGCCTTGGGCAGTGAGCTTTATGTACACAGATCCTTTGCAGCATTCATTGGTCATTTTCAGCCCTTTAACTAGGCAATGTCTGACTCTTAAAAGTCCAAGCTTATTATTCAGTTATTCACCATATCATAATACAGCAGATTATATAACAATGACTATGAATTATTCAAAAACTACAGTGAAACTAAATAGGCACGGTGAGTGGGAAATACAGGTCCTGGGACTTTACAGTTTTAATAGACAGTTCATATTCCTAAGGCAAAAGCATAATAAAATATGTTTAACACAGAAGAATGCATCGAACAACATGCCTGATTCCCTCAAAGTTCTTAAAACAGCTTTAATGTGGAGTTGTAGTAAACTTATGTTGTTTTAAAATCTGTAAACACGTGCTAGACTTTGCATGGGTGACTCACGAGTCCCAAGCGACCTCGTTATAACAACCCCGCTGTTTCGAATCGCTCCAAAGTACTGCAAGGAACCATCACTAAATTACTGCGTGCATATCTTATTGCATTATTACAAATGAGGGGAAAAAGCTCCAGACTTCGTGGTGCCCCAGGCTCTGTAATCAAGAAAAGAAAAAAATAATGTGGACCATCAATGTTTAACCAATCAGGACAAAGAGGTGTCTCTGCTTGCCTGTCAATCATTTTGCCTGTTGAGTCAGTGAGGCAGTTGCAGCACTAGCATTCAAGTAGCATGTACAGTATACAGAGCCCTCCACTAATATTGCCACCCTTGGTAAATATGAGCAAAGAAGGTTGTGAAGATATTGTCTTTATTGCTGAACCTTTTGATCTTTTGTTCAAAACAATTAACAAAAATACTCAGCTCTCATGGATGTCAAACAATTTGCAAACACAACACAGGTTTATCAAAAAAATTCTTTGTTAAATATAGGTGTGCAACAATTATTGGCACCCTTTTAGTCAATACTTTGTGCTACCTCCCTTTGCCAAGATGACAGCTCAGAGTCTTCTCCCATAATGCCTGATGAGGTTGGAGAATACATGGCAAGGGATTTGAGACCCTTCCTCCATAGAGAATCTCTCTAGATCCTTCACATTTCGAGGTCCACACTGGTGGATTCTCCTCTTCAGTTCACCTCACAGGTTTTCTATGGGTTTCAAGTCAGGGGACTGGGATGGACATGGCAGGATGTTGATTTTTTGGTCAGTAAACCATTTATGTGTTGATTTTGATGTATGTTTTGGATCATTGTCCTGCTGGAAGATCCAAGCACGGCCCATTTTAAGCTTTCTGGCAGAGGCAGTCAGGTTTTCATTTAATATCTGTAGATATTTGATAGAGTCCATGATGCAATGTATCTTAACAATATGTCTAGGTCCTTTTTCAGAAAAACAAGTAAGGGGCTGTTATATAAAAAAGAATAAAAATTTTAAAAGGAGTAGAGGAAAACTTCCTATTATTCCCTCTTAAAAGCATTCCTGCCATGTCACATTATTTACTAGGTTAAATGCCAGCTGCAGTTTTCATCTGAAAAGAGCTAGCATTAATATACATCAGTTGTAATTCATTGTAATTATAAATATTTTAAGACTTTACTTCCTTGGATGCATGGCACGTTCTCGTTTTCTCACTTCCGTATTTGCTCAGATAATTCAAATTCCCAACTCAGTCCCATTTAGATGTTGATATAAACTGTAGTAATTACAGCTACTCCCTTATGACATGGACGCAACATTAGCTAACTTCTTCCAAAATCGCTGACTACTTCTTCAAAGGAAGAGGACGAGGTGGAACAAGAGACAGGGAAAACAGATTTGGCAGAAATCTCCTCCCTAATGTTAATCCTCTCAAATGGCCGAGGAGAGGGCGGTCTTTCATGCATCCCCCTCTCCTCATCTAACCCCCTCTCACATTTCCCTCCTTTTACTGCCAACTGAGACTTTCTGTGGTTGAGTAAAGAGCCAGGTGTAGTTGTGGTGGAGAAGCGAGCACCGTAACATGGTTCTGACTCGCTCTCTGCCCACAGACTTGGGTTCCATTCGCCCACCCATGACGTTTCTCATGTATCTGCTAGAACCCAGCTCGATCAGAGACACCCTTTGTTTTCCATGAAGCAGTTTGCTTCTCTACTGAGCTCAAATTTCCTTTGACGCTGTGTTGCTCAGTCTCTCTCTCTCTCTCTCTCTTTCTCTCTCTCTCTCTCTCTCTCTCTCAAACAGTATGCTCTATCAGACGTTTAGAACTTACTTTTTTTTTTGCACTTCTACCCTCGCTACCTCCCTCTCTTTCTCTTCTTCAGCCATAAAAATCACTCTGATGAAAAATACCCCATATGTGAGTCTGAAGACACATAATGTGTGTGTGTGTGTGTCTGAGGGTGGGTGAGGTTCGCATCACTGAGCTGAGGTGTACTTGGTAGCTAATATCTCCTTACCATGATGGCTACTTCTGATTGGCTCGTTACACTTTTTCCCCATCGCTACTGTAGAATGGTTTGTCTATAAATCTTGTTTCTACCCCTCTATCCGTCCTTTCGCTCATCTGTTTCTGCTTAAACGTATCCCGTCTTTCTTTTCCTCCTCTGCTTGGGTTTGTAGTTGTTGTTTTTTTCCCCCTTTAAACCCTGAGCGCAGTGAAATAATATTATTCGAGTCTTAGAGCAACAAAGTAGAGCCCTGGTGTGTTATAGTGATGGAAATGTGCATGCGCAGAGGCAGAGGGGTGCACACCAATTTGAAATTTGGAAGGCAGAAGTCATTTTTACCTTCAGTTGAGGAAGAATGTAAAGCTAAATGTACGATGCCTTTGAATGTCTGTCAAGTTTTTTTTGTCATCTGCACTGTCTTCATTGTGAATGTTAGAGGAATCACTGTACCTCTTACCTACACACACACACACACACACACACACACACACACACACACACACTGCCCTCAGTACTCTCAGCAAGTGGCTAAAAAAGGATGGAGTGAACACAATAAGAAAAAGGAAGAGATGGAAAGAGGAGGGATAAACATCGAGTCAGTGTCTTTCTAACAAACTCACTCCCACAGGGATTTAACTTTTAAGGGATTTAATTTTAAGTCTGTCAGGGACAGGGGGAAAAAAAGAAAGAGCAAGGTTTCTTTTCCTCCTTCCCTCAATTTTTTTGTTCTCCCCTCCTTCTCGCCCATCACTCCCCTCCTTCTTTTCCCTCTAAGCCCCCCAAATTCATTCTCCCTCTGTCTGCACCCTGCTCCCACCATTCCATATCAGGGACAGGACAGAACGTGACTTTTCTCCTCTCTCCTCTCTCTCTTAATGCCAAGTGGATTCAGCTTTTAGCCACAGGTGAGTGTCAGCACCTAGAATCATCTCTCCAAAGGAATGTTTTCAGAGCCAATATTTTTTTAAAGACTCATCTATAGTTACCAGATTCTACAGTTATTTCTAAGGCAAAAGTTTGGTATTAGTTGTGTCCTGGTGGGGGGAGGGGGGGTGTTCGGGGCTTACTTTTAATTTATTATCTTTCTGAATCAGATGGCTCATAAATGATAAGAGTTTGTATAACAGGATCTAGATGATGGAGTGCTAGAGTAGTGTGAAAATCAGAGAAGTGAGAAATCAGATGCAGGCGATCACACTGGTTTACTGTGGCATGACGTATCGATATCACTCGCTTTCTGTATACACTCATAGAAAATAAATGGCTCCTCAAAGGTTCTTTAGGTAGGTTATTTAGGTAGGTTAAATTCCTAAAGGAATTATACTTGAAACCTTCAAGTGTGGAATCCTCCATAAAGTAGGAAAGAAAGAAGAGTTTTAGATTTCATCTTTTTTTTTTCCCCCTGCGTGAGTGTATTACTACATGTTACAGTTAACCCATATATTCGTGGTAAATCTTGGTGCATTTGGCTTCCACTCTTGTCCCTTTGTGGGAACCACAGAACCAAGCCCCACTGAATGTGCCAAAAATCGCAATGCATGAATATTTCCAGTCTGCAATTCTAGATAAGCAGGTTGGAAAAACACATGTAATGCGCGTTTGTCACACAAACACACACAGAGTGTAAGACAGTTGCAGAGTATTTTAATACACATCTGTGTGTTCAGTCTGTTTATTTTCTGGCTTTCTCTCAGGATAGAAACGCCACTCTGTTCTGGTTAATGAATAGTTTTACCTGGCTTCTTCATATTCTTATGTGATAAACAGATCTATTACAGTATATGCTGGATGTTAAAGAAATAAAGGTACTAATTTTTATCCCTCAGAGTAGGGTCTTAGATAGATAGAGGACCTAGAGGGTATAAAGTACCATTAAAACTCATTTAAGGTACCCTAAATGGACCGCACACATTACGTTGTTTGCCCCTTGGGTCACAATATCTTTTTTTTTTCCAGTGACAGTCTACACTTTAACATTACTTAATATGTCTTTATTTCATGAGTCAGATTGTTAGCAGAAACCATATTTGAAGGTGATATTAGCATATTTACACACACTAAATATGATAATACTGATCAGTTTGCTTGTTAGTTTAGAATTTTTTCCCCACTGGCTCGAGGAGGTATATCGCTGTCTAAATTGCTTCGGTTCCCAAAAATAATGCACTATAATGCAATTGGCAGTTTATTGGACATACAAAATCTAATAACTAATAAACTGTTGAAATGTATTTTATATATATATATATATATATATATATATATATATATATATATGTAGAATTTGTAGATACGTTACAATGACATTTTAATCATATTATCTTTGTGCAAAATGAGGGGTCCTTTAAATTACAGATGGCGATAATGTTCGGCTCCTTGGCATATGGCTCTGAGTATTATTGACAGAGTGTTCAAGTTTGTGGCTCATCAAGGTCACATTGTGAGTAAAACTCATAAAAAAATAGATGATCTTCTTGACAAATCCATGACTTTTAGCTCCTTACCCATGTGCACACACCCCAGAACTACCTCCCACCTTACACACTGATTGAGGTGTGATTAACCAGGCGAACATTTGATTAAAAGGGTTGTGGGAAAAAGTGTGTGTGTGTGTATGTAAATGGTGCTAGACTAATGACCTGGCTGGGGGTCCAGTTTCAAGATGGAGCCCTAATTATACCCCTGGAAACACAGACTATTACAGAGCTTAGGCAGCATATTCCAGGACACACTCATTAGGCGTCTTCACATTTCATTAAGCAGTCTTACACATATTTAACACTCATACAAAATGGAATAAAGTTCAGAAGGCAGTTCTCAGCTGAAAAACATAGTAAATATTTTACTAGAGCATTAAAAAAACATCCTCTACTTACTTATGTAGTTAAAGCAAGCATCAAAGTGTAAATGAATTTTGACACCTCTGTTGTTACTGAAAGTTTTTTCAGGAACATCAGACGATCAGAAGTGCTGGGATGGGTGAAAAAGACATTTTGTCTGTGTGTGTGTGTGTGTGTGTGTGTGTGTGTGTGTGTGTGTGCGTGTGTGTGTGTGTGTGAGAGAGAGAGAGAGAGAGAGAGAGAGAGAGAAATAAAGAGCAGAAGCTGAGACACATTTAAGACCAAAGACATGGCGAATAAGACAGAGTCTGTCATTGCTCACACAGGGTTTATGTAATACTGTGTGTGTGTGTGTGTGGAAAGGGGAAAAAAATCCATAGCTCCCCTTATATAACAGCACTACTGGACCACCTTCTATACACCGATCACTTCAACTGTTGTAAACGTTCCTTTACTCAAGACTTGGAAGAAGAGTCCAGATGTAGAGATCTCAGAGGAATGTGTGGATTCTTGATTTCATGAGAAAGCTTGTCTTTTCCAGAGCAGCTGGTCTCAGTTGGTCATTCCTCTCTTCACACTTCTGTAAGAAACATTCAGCTTCGGGGATCAGTGGCCTAAACTCAAACATATGTGATAATCAATCCATCAGTGAACTGGTTAATGTAGCTTCACAGCATTTGCTGAACTGCTGGATTATTTCAATTTGAGTTAGTGTGACATTTACTTGCTACATCATCACACAATCTGAAAAGCAGACCAAATGCCCTTCTCTAAACTTCTCTGGCTCTTCTAGACAACTTCTGCTAGCTTTTAATTCCAATAAAGCACACATTGTGGATTGAATTGCAATCCCCTAATCCTCGACTGCATGGCTGACTATAATAAGAGCGAGATAGACTGGGTGTGACAGAATAAGACTGCATGATGAAAGAGAGAAGAGAATGTGAGTGTAAAGTGGGATAACAGAAGGAGAGAATGGTGTGATGTTTGGAGAAGTATTGGCGCTGCTTTGCTGTGTAATCCAGCCGTCTGTGAGATTTATATTTATATATATACATACATGCTGAGATTGCTAGGCTCCATGCAGTCCATCCTGGAGCGAGATTATTAATCTGAGACTAATTATATGTAATCCTCATCCACAGGCCAGATGGCTGCTTCTTGAGCTTCCTTCCAGCCTGTCTGATATAAACTCTGCACACATATACACACTATGCCTATAATCTCTGTAGCACACGATGAGTAGAAGATACCTGTCATGGTTATCTAGATTGTGATTGAGCACCAAGACGGTAAATCCTGATCATGAGATTTAGCGATATGTATCATCATCTCATTTCAGCTTGTCATAGATATCCCCTTTGTGGCGATGTAAGTTCTGACCATACATTATGATTTTGACTAAATGGCTGAGTGATGTGTACTGTAAACTCCTTTGATTTGATGGTCCATTCTGTAACAGGGTGGGTTAAAGGTGCTGACGGTAACTGTGATTGATCTGCTACTGTGTGGCGTTTGGCAGTGTCTAGAAGAGCTGGTCTGTGCCTCTAATGTGTCCACAGCTCCGGCATCCAGCTCGTTCTTCAGGCTAGATGAATAAACTTGCTGTTATGTTAGTTCATGAGAGTTTGATGATGGTGAAAGAAAAGAAGTAGTGCAGTACAAACAGATTAAGTTTGTCAGCGCATGATAGAATCTGTCCTGGGATTCGTTTCGTTATTATGGTTATTATTCTGTGAAACAAAGGGAGGGACAGAACAGATACACACTTTGGGATCTTGCTTTACTTTCCCACACTGTATTGCTTGATTGGAAGCAAGAGTGTGAGTGCAGCTGTGAGAGCAGCTGCTACATACCATGCGGTGTTGAGTTTGTGAGTCTGAGAAACAGGGACAGAGAGGATAGCTTTCTTGGAGTTTGTATTGTAACCCACAACACACAGCCGTTACTTCTGGAACTCAAGAAAGGTGATCAGTTTTGAAAGCATTAATCTGTCTGTTTGTCCTGTTCTTGTTCTTTTACTCGCAGTTCCTCAGCAAGACCCTGTTTGCCTCCAGATTACAGATGAAAGTCGGCTTTGCTATCAATTATCTGCACTTTTTCCAGCCTTTTCTGTCATACTGACCGCACTACTGCAGAAACACTGAGACACAAATCATATGGGCTCACAGATTTCTACCTCCACTATATGTGACTGTTTTATTTCATCTTGTATACCGGGGTACTGAGCAGAGGCAGCTGATATAAACGGGCTAATATGGTTAAACACTCGGTCTTGTTCAAGGGGGAAAAAATACATAAATATATCAAATCTACACATCATCTTATTTGCTCTTAACAAATAATAAAAAGGATTAATTTTTTAAATTTTTTTTTTACTTTTGTGGAACCAAGAACAACAGCACCACCAACAATCATACGTCTATATAACCTGAATGGTATGAAGTGGAGGCTAGGGCTGATTTCTTTGCAGCCCAGACTGTAGATTCACACATCCTATCAGTGACAGTTGTGTCAAACGATTGCACCTGGTGAAATTCTCCATACATCTCATGTGCATTGGGCTCATTTATATAATCCCCACTTTGTTGACACACCATCAGCATCATCAGTCATTGAAAAGGTGCATGTGAAAGACAATAACAGGTGTAACTACACACCTTCGGTGCTTGGCCCCTAAAATGCTTGATCAAGCTGGGTTATTTCCTAGATCACCGATTTTTCAAAATTCCTTTGAAGGAGAAACTTGAAGTGTATAGATTTAACGGTAACACTTTACAACAGTATGTGAATATTCATGCACTAATACCTGGATTAATACTTACTTAAATATGAACTAATCATGAGTTAAGGCACGTACTAATCACAAACTAATGAAGAGCTAACCTTAACTACAACGTAAGTCTTATGAATTCATGTGAGAATAACGACCACCTTAAGTACATGTTTGTTAGGTAATGTATTAATTAACACAAAGGGGTAAATTAATTCAGCACTGGCTTTAAATGTTAATAGATAATAGCATCTGCTAAATTAATAAATGTTATTATAATAATGTCATCCATGTGGGCAAAGGAGCAGTGCCCCCGAGCCCTAGCCACCCAGAGCAGTGGGATTTGAAGGGAAAGGGATGGAGAATGATGCAAAACGGGTCGTAATGAAATGATTGGTGTTTATTATTAGTGTGTTCGATAAATAGGATTAATTTAAGTTATGAAAGTAATTGAGCACCATCCAGTGATATGGCATATGGCAACTTATACAGTATAAAGAATTTGAAACTCTGCACGTTGAATTCATATTCGTTCTTATAGATTATGTTTGATGTTGTTTACCCCTGTGTGTTAATTGATACGTTAACTAACAAACATGTATTAACATTTTTAAGGTGGTTGTTATTCAAGCACGAATTCCTAAGACTCATGTCATAGATAAGGTTAGCTGTTCATTAGTTTGTGAATAGAACGTGCCTTAACTCATCATTACAGGAGTTCATATTTAAGTAAGTATGAATCGACATATTAGTGCATGTTTATTCATGTACTGCTAGTGTAAAGTGTTACCAATTTAACAAAGATTCTTCTAAAATACAAAAGAGACATGGAAGGGTTGCAGACTTGAAACCCTTGTCCTAAAACAGCAGTCATTAATGATATTGCATGCGTATCTGTCGTTCAGTGAGTATGTGTATACATGGTAGTTTTATGCTTATTATAAAACCCATTGCTCTAATACAAATGGTTTGCATATGACATATTTTACTACATACTGTATATCAAGCACTCGTTAATTTGATTTTGGAAAACAGGTGATACATTTCTGATGTCTCTAATTGATCTCTAATTGATCACTGTTTTCTGTTGCTCTGTTGTATATGCTATATTTACACCATGCACCTACTTACAGAGTGTACTAGCACTTTCCCACCTAATAGTGTGGTATGACACAGTTTTCTTTCAATTTTTCCACAATTTCAGATCTGAACAAAGCTGTAAATCGATGCTGTTAGCTTAGAGAGTATCTACAGCTGCATGTCTCTGTTTTAACACATGAAGATAAAGAGGAGGTACAGCAGACATGGGGAATAGTACTGTGTGCCTCAGAGCAATAACATTACTGTTTAGAATAAAGTGTGTGTGTGTGTGCGTGTGTGTGTGTGTGTGTGTGTGTGTGAAATAACTGCACTCTGTATGATTGTGAGACCCTACATTGCCCCTGGACTGTGGTGTGTAGGGGAGGGGAGCAGCTCTGTCCTGTGCTATGTCCTCTGCCCCTTCCTTCCCCTGTCTCTAGAGGAAGACTGATTGCTGCCATGTTTATTAAGGAAACTCTGACACTGGCACATTTGAGATTAATTTGTGAGTCCAAAGTTGTCCCATGCCACACATATAGTAAGCATCTGTGTGTGTATTTAAGACAGACATTTAAGGTTACGTTCCCTTATTTGTATTCACTCTAAGCATATGTGTTCTGTTTGTATCTATTCTGACAAAACAACAGATTCAGTGTGTGATTGCGGGATTATTAATTTGGGACTAATTATCCATAATCTCTGCAGGCCAGATGGCTGCTACCCCAGAGCTTTCCTTCACACTACATGTTTATACACACACACACACACACACACACACATACACACACCGCAAAGTGTCTCTATTTTTTACACAGTCGACTTTATATTGAGCAAAAGACACAAAAGGGTGAAATGGTGTCGGATTGGGATTCAGGGCCTATATGTAGGCAGTAAATTTAAATTAGCTGCTCAACAGTCCACTGATTGGATCTTTGAGACGTCATCATCATAGCATCGTAGCGTTTTGATTTACTAGATATCTGTCTTTTCCCCCACAATCTGGCTTCTTAATTATCCAAACAAAATGGTTTCTTTTGATCATGATCATGATCATAAACTTTTAAAAATTGATGCCCTTTTTTATTGCTCTTAAACGTTAGATTGATTTGTCAATGTGTATCGATTTCTCTCTTTGTTCCCATCTCAGTCATTTATAGATATCACATCAGTGATGTTAATGTATCTCGTTCATTCATTCATTCATTCATTCATTCATCGTGCATTATCATGGGCAGGGTTGCAGTGGATCCAGAGCTTATTCTGGGATAGCACCCATTCACACTCATCCACATCTAGGGGCAATTTAGCGTATCTAATCCACCTACTGGCTCGATTTTATGATGACGGAGGAAACCAGAGAAACGGGAGGAAACCCATATGGACACATGGAGATCACACACAGAAACTCTGCACAGTGACCCAGAGTTCAGGTTTGTGTCACTATGCTGCCCATGTATCCCTTTCAGATTGATATCATTTTGTGTGTGTGTGTGTTTGTGTGTGTGTGTGTATGTGTGTGTGAGAGAGAGAGAGATTGATGGACACTCTCACGAGGCTGTGGCCAGTGGAGTGTGTTCTGTGTTGATTGATAATGAGGCATGCTGCAGTTGATGCTGTATGGAACCTGTAAAGGGCAGCTCTGATTACGACCTGTGAGTTTGTGCAAAACAGAATGACCTTAAATGAGATTAATAATCCATTGAATTGACTCTAGACTAAATCTTGGGCTTTAACATGTATTTTTTTTAAATCTCACGTTTTTATGGTCGGATGCTGGGAACGCACTGATGCCGAGTACTGATACGGGGCCGACATTGTCCTGAGAAACTGGATGAGTATGAATTCAGATTTGACATAATTCTTTACATGACGTTGACAGACACAACACGGGTCCTTATGTGAACACCAGACGCACTGTAGTAAAGCATGCCGCCATTAAACTCAGTGAATTTTACACTTACAGAGAGTTCATCTGCTCAGAGGATGTCAGTGTTGGATCATTATCGTGTACTAGCTGATGTCTTTGTTGTACTGGAAAATAAAAATGATATTGGTACATACACATCAGATACATTTTCCATGTATTACTAATGTATAGCATTGGACATGCATGCAATTCACTCTTAATGTGTACATTTTAGCTAAGTGTGTGTGTGTGTGTGTGTGTGTGTGTGTGTGTGTGTGTGTTTGGGCATGTGATGTTTACCAGACAGCTGTATGCGATGAATTGAT
The DNA here is from genome assembly GCF_023375685.1 of Ictalurus furcatus. Lineage (NCBI taxonomy): Eukaryota > Metazoa > Chordata > Actinopteri > Siluriformes > Ictaluridae > Ictalurus > Ictalurus furcatus. The sequence goes on from NC_071261.1 coordinate 22,997,969, forward strand.
AATGCAGAGTGGAGCTGTGGCTCAGAATGCTAAGCTTCAGGCTGCAGTAAAAGGAGGGACCTGCTCTCTCTCCACTGTGTGTGTGTGTGTGTGTGTGTGTCAGTCAGGGCTTGCAGAACACCATCACTGCCATTGCCTTACAGCACTCCTCTCTGTGGCAGCCCCTCCCTTCCTCCTGTTTTCCTTTCTAGTCCCTGTCCGTCCATTACCTTTAGCCTATACTGTTCATCTCTGCCCCTTTTCTCGGCACCCTCAGTATTCTGCTCCAGCTCTCCAGCTTCTCTGATTTTCATTTTACTTTCTCTCTCTCTAATCCTCCTTTCCTTACCTCTCCTCTGCTGCATCTCTTTTGCTCCCAAATTCTGTCTTCTCTTCCTTCCATCCTCATCTGTCTCTCTGCTCACCTCTCTCTCTCTCCAGCTGCAGTAGTACCTCCTCCTCTCCTCGAGAAGCACTCAGTAGTGACAAAGCAGCCCCCTCCTTCTTTTTCCTCTTACACTCTGTCTGTGTGTCCTTATACCCTTCTCTGTATTCGGCTCAACTCTCCTCCCTCCTCATCCTTCCCTCTCTCTTTCTCTCTCTCTCTCTCTCTCGCTCTCTCTTTTCCATATAGACCTGTTCCATACATCGAGCACTCCCTGTCTCTCAATGAAGTGAACGCACAGCTCTCTCACTGGCTGGAGTCTATGAGAGATGTGAATGCATGCCATCTCTCTCTTTCTGTCGCTCTCACACACACTCACACACTTGCATGCACTGGCGTTCACACAAACAAATACACTCTAGATTGCAGACCGCTCCGCTCCGAACGTACACACACGGAGCAGCAACCTCTCTCTCTCACACACATACACACACACACACATACACGCACACACACACACACACATACGTGTTGCCTATCAGTCTCTGTCAGTTCGCTGAGGTGTGATCTTGGGATGAGGTGATGTTTTGGGACAGGAAACACGGGACCATGGGCAATTCCCAACGCCGGGCTAAAGGGAGGCACAAAACTAAAGGGGCAACAGGTACAGTACACACACACACACACACTTATCTTGCACAAGTAACATAACACATGTTTCTTTACATCCATACATGCGTACATGATCATTGGCGACAGTCTTGTGAAAGTGTGTGTGTGTGTGTGTCAGAATACAAGCGAATGCACGTGTGCATGTGTGTGCATGTGTGTATATGAAATAGAGAGAAAGAGATGTTGTGAGATAATATCAGAGGTTAGTGCCAGTGGCAGGTCACATGTGACTATGTAACCCTGTATTTGAGTGTGTGTGTGTGTGTGTGTGTGTGTGTGTGAGAGAGAGAGAGAGAGAGAGAGAGAGAGACGTTGTGTGATGATATCAGAGGTTAGTGTCAGTGGCAGGTTACATGTGACTATGTAACCCTGTGTGTGTGTGTGTGTGTGTATGTGTGTGTGACAGAGAGAGAGAGAGAGAGAGAGAGACGTGTGATGATATCAGAGGTTAGTGTCAGTGGCAGGTTACATGTGACTATGTAACCCTGTGTGTGTGTGTGTGTGTGTGACAGAGAGAGAGAGAAAGAGACGTTGTGTGATGATATCAGAGGTTAGTGTCAGTGCCAGGTTGTGCATGGATACATAATCCTATGCTTGTTCAACTGTGTATGGGCTCAATTCACACACACACACACACACACACACACACACACAGAATCTATCAGATCATGTATCCTGTATATATGGTGTTTTGTTGTTCCACCACTAATCCACACTGTGTGTGAATCCCTCAGTAAAGACCTTGTTTATGTCGATGACTGGCTCCAGTACCTGATGTCTGTGTGTCTGGTCAGACGGTATTGTGTTCCTGTGCCTCAGTGTGTCAGTGTGCAGCTTGAGTTAGCACAGAGTGTGTATTGTCTTGTATGTAGTTGTGTGTGCAGCTCTGTGTCTCTGTGATGGGCCATGTGCATCAGAATTTCACCCTCTGCTGAACCCTATGCACCGTGGAAAAATGATGGCAAGCATGAGTAGAGTAGTGTGTGTGTGTGTGTGTGTGTGTGTGTGTGTTTTGTCAGGGGAGTGATTGGTTTGATGAGAAATAAAGCAAGAGATTGCTGTGCACACACTTTTCTCCTCATGCGCACGCCACTTTTTCATTCATGTTTTTCTCTCACCCATGACATCATTCTACCACAGAGAGAGAGAGACAGAGAGAGAGTGTGAGAGAGAGAGAGAGAGAGAGAGAGAGAGAGAGAGAGACTGGGCAGCAGTTGTCATGGAGACAGATAGGTGGTAAAGCTAGTCAATCGAAAGCTTGTTCACTGCTTGTCAGTCTGTGTGTGTTGGTGGTCTGACCCTGGTGCTACGTTCACAAGAAAAAAGATCATAGTTGTTACACATCATATTTAAATCCTAGAGAGAAAGTGCTGATTTGTGTGTGTGTGTATCTGTGTGTGTGTGTGTGTGTGTGTGTGTACACTTCAACACAGTCAGACCTGTGTCATCTGTATGTAATTACAGTATCCCCAAATAGTTTGTGTACAATTACTCTGCTCAGAGTGACCCCATTTTTAAGCCTAAATATTTATATATATAAATAAATAAAATTAGGTTGCCATTGTAGTTGGAAAAACCTCAAATAAAGGGAACTCTGTAGGTATATACTTACAGTCTGTAGCCCCTCTGTTGCAGTGCAAAATTTGTAAGCCCCTCTACCCCGTCCATCAGTGGAACCATCACAGGACCAGATATGATTTAGTGGTGGACTAAACAGTGGACTAATCTAAGCACAGACACTCACATGGCAGTGGTATGGAAGAGCGGTTCATATTCTTTAGGGTAAATCAGGCTTAGCAGCACTGTCGCCATTTTTAAGTCACCTCAGAATCACCATCAGCCGCGGTTTATACTGTCACTGAGTAAAAGACAAGAGGATGATTAACACCAATCACACATAGACAAATGTCACAGTCTGTACCTGGCTGTATCTGGCTGTACCTGGCTGTACCTGCCTGTATCTGGCTGTAACTGGCTGTACCTGGCTGTATCTGGCTGTACCTGGCTGTACTTGGCTGTATTTGGCTGTACCTGGCTGTATCTGGCTGTACATGGTTGGACCTGACTGTACCTGACTGTACCTGGCTGTATCTGGCTGTACCTGGCTGTACTTGGCTATATTTGGCTGTACCTGGCTGTATCTGGCTGTACCTGACTGTACCTGACTGTATCTGGCTGTACCTGGCTGTAACTGGCTGTACCTGTCTGTATCTGGCTGTATCTGGCTGTACTTGGCTGTATTTGGCTGTACCTGGCTGTATCTGGCTGTACCTGGCTGTACCTGACTGTACCTGACTGTATCTGGCTGTACCTGACTGTATCTGGCTGTACCTGGCTGTAAATGACTGTACCTGACTGTATCTGGCTGTACCTGACTGTACCTGGCTGTACCTGACTGTACCTGGCTGTATCTGGCTGTACCTGACTGTACCTGGCTGTACCTGGCTGTACCTGACTGTATCTGGCTGTATCTGGCTGTACCTGGCTGTGTGGGGCAGTGGTGGCTTGGCGGTTAAGGCTCAGGATTACTGATCAGAAGGTTGAGGGCTCAAGCCCCAGCACTGCCAAGCACTGCCAAGCACTGCCACTGTTGGACCCTTGAGCAAGGCCTTTAACCCTCTCTGCTCCACGGGCGCAGTATCATGCGTACCCTGCGCTCTGACCCCAACCTCCTAACATGCTGGGATATGCCAGGAAAAAGAATTTCACTGTATGTGTGACCAATAAAGACTCATAATCAATATCTGTATCTCCACAGCATGGACCATCAAGGTTGTATACAGTTCCATGATACTCTACATACAGAAACCCAACAGCAGCTTGACTAATCTTATAACAAACTTGCTAGTCATTCCGCTCAAAAATCTCAATAAGCCAGAGTACTGCTAGAAAGGTTTACAAAAAAAACTGAAGCCGAACTTTCTTCTGGCCTACATATCACTGTGGACAATGCACACATCTGAATCTGACTTGCACAAGCACAACCTCAACCTTGATGAGACCATATCTTTAATATGGAGATTACAATAAGGCCAAAAATGTAAATACCACACAAGCTTTGGTTACATTTGTGCCAGTTTTTCCCGTTCTGTAAAATCTTTAAACATGGCTGTGTGTAGTATATAATACGCTTGTCAATGACTACGTTTACATGGACAGCAATAAATAATTATTGACCTTATTCTGAGTAAGACAATATTCTGATTTAAGTTGTTTACATGAGTCGCTATTAGAATATTCCTTTCATGTTCCCGTTTTACATGTTATAGAACATAGAACGATTAACCCCACACGTCATTACGTCACCGCGCCACACCGTCCGACGTTCCCTCCAGAATTTCACGTATCAACATACAGTTGGTCTTTGTTATGGTACCGTATACAGTTCTGGGTGTTTCTATTTTTAATTATACGAAAGCTTCAAGTGCGGTAAATTATTTGTCATGCTGTACGTGCAAATAGACGACTGCTTGAAGCCGTGGGCTGCGTCCCAAACCGTGTACTTATCATCTATATAGTAGCCGAGATACATGTATTTCACCTACTATACAGCAGGTAAGTACGCAGTTTGGGACGCAGTCGTGCTCTCTTGTTTGCCGTCAAATGGTTGAGCACTGCCTTGTGTGATCGTGTCCTGTCGCAAAATGCAGTGAAAACTCCCACACGATGTTAATAGTGTGATTAAGGTGTCTACATGTCTGTAATGCACCTCAATAATACCACTAAAACAGGAATACTCCACGTCTTAATTCGATTTATGTTTTTTCTTCGAGTATGACTTTAATCGTATTAAGGTAATCAATAATCACTGTTTACATGGTAGCTTCTTAGTATTGTCTTAATCAGGTTAATATCGGATTATTGTTGTCCATGTAAACGTACTGACTGATCAGAACTAGCCCTTATGTGCCTAATGCCAACGTATGAAGGTATATTTGGCCAAGAGTTTTCAGTTAACTGACAGAATGTTCAAATAAAACTTTTGGGTTGTTTGTGCTTTTGACTTGGGAAGGCTAACACACAGCACGCTTGCTGTTGAAAGTCATAAGAATATTGCTGCTATTCAGCTGGGAACCGTGGCCGCCGAACATCAGCTAGCTAATGACTGAAGTTAAAGCATAGATATTAAGCTTTTCATACAAACCATGTGAAGGGCAGTGACAGTGGATATCAACATTTCTCTTGGATGTGTTGCTAAATTTCGAAGTAAAACGTCCTGTAAGAATATTCTTGTGCATTTTTTAAAGATTTTTTTTTTGAAGAAAACGAAATCTTCCCGTGCTTCGGGGGTTTCTTCCAGGAACTCCGGTTTCCTCCCCCAAGACAAAGACATGCGTTGTAGACTGATTATTATTTCCAAATTCTCCGAAGTGTGCGAGTGTGTGTGTTATTGTGCCCATTGTCCCTAACCTTATACCTCAAGTTCCCTGGGATAGGAGCCAGGCTCCCGTGACCCTGTGTAGGATAAGTGTTACAGAAATGGATGGATGGAGGGATAGATGTTGCAACTGTGTAAAATTACAGTTTACATGATGTCACTACTCTTGATAAGCTGCTAACCTGTCTGCCCATTGTTTACTAGATGAAAAGCATTTTTAACCAAATGATGACAGAAATTGTAATTGGTAGTGAAACAAAAAACCAAAAAGATATATAACAGACTTGGAAATGTCTTGCTGAGATCTTATTTAACTTTACTACCACTGAATTCTATCATGTAAGGAATATAGCATGTGTTAGACCCTATCTTCAGTTACAAGTTGCCAAGAAACTGATCAATGCTTCTTCTTTTTTTAATTTTGACTATTATAATGCATTGCTCAATTCCCACTACTACAACACATAAACTACAAGATGTGCAAGATTACTTAACATGTACTAGAGATAGAGATCATATTCGAAGTTGTAGCTTCACTCCGCCCGCTGGATGCCTGTTTACTTTAGAAGTGGCTAAAAAAAATTTCATTACTAGTTTTTAAATCTCTTAATGGTACAGCACACACTTTTTTACAGCTCTGAATGGCTGATAAACTAGCCGAAACTGTGGTCCAGATTGCGTTTTGAGATCAGCTAGTGCTCTCCTTCTTCACATTCCATGTGTGAAAATTAAAAACAGTGGTGAAGCAGCCTTTTGTTTCTATGCCCCAAAGATCTGGAACACATTACCATTAAACATTTGTCATACTCCATGTATCATTGATTCAAAAACAAACAAAAAACAGCTACAGTGCTGTGAAAAAAAAGTATTTGTTTTTGTGTATATCTCATACTAAATACTTTTCGATCTTCAAATGAAATGCAACATAAAACAAAGGCAACTTGAGTAAACACACAATGCAGTTTTTATTTATGAAATTTTTTTGTTGAAGCAAATAAAGTTATTCAACACCTATCACCAATGTGAAAACTAATTGCCCCCTTAAAATCTGGTTGTGCCACCTTTAGCATCAACAACTGCAACCAAACGCTTCACATAACTGGAGAGCAGTCTTTCACTTCTTTCTAGGACTAGGACTTACTCCTGTGCTTTGGATCCTTGTCTTGCTGCATAATCCAGTTGCGCTTGAGTTTCAACTTACGGATTGAAGACCTGACATTCTCTTTTAGAATTTTCTGGTAGAGAGCAGAATTCATGTTTCCCACAATTATTGTAAGTTGCCCAGACCCTGAAGCAGCAAAGCATCCCCACACCATCACACTCCCACCACCATGCTTGACCATAGGTATGATGTTCCCCTTTCAACTCATCAACCCACAGAACATTCTCCCAAAAGGTTTGAGGATCAACAAGGTGTGTTTTGGCAAAATTCAGACAAGCCTTAAGGTTCTTCTGGGTTATCAGTGGTTTTCACACTTCGTTTTTTGTCCTGTGTCTTTCTGATAGTGAATTTATGAACAGTAACCTTTACTGATGTGAGAGAGGCCTGTAGTTCCTTTGATGCTGTCCTTGGCTCTTTTGTGACTTGCTGGATGAGTAGTTACTGTGCACTTGGAGGAATTTTGGAACTTTTAACCAACTTCATGTTGTTGAAAAAGTTGATTTGATTGAACAGAGTGTGCAGTAATCAGTTGTGTCTAGTCCAGCTGAACCCCATTATGAATGCAGTTTCATAGATTTGGGGAATTAGTAACTATGGGGGCAAATACATTTTCACACAGGCCCTGTGTGACCTGATTTCACCTGTTGTGCCCTGCGATGGATTGGCACCCTTTCCAGGGTGTGCCCCGAGTCCCCTGGGATAGGCTCCAGGCTCCCTGCGACCCTGAGTAGGATAAGCAGTACAGAAAATAGATGGATGGATTTGTTTCTTTCCTTTTTTTTTTGTAAACACAGTGAACACGACTCTGCTTGAAAATAAGCATGAGAGATTTCGAAACCTACCCACCTCCACTCATGATGCATTCAGATGACACACCTTGCTGTGGATTGAGGTTTTGGTGAGGAAACTGTGTGCTGCTCGGGTGGTTCGAGACCCCAGAGATAAAGAGACAATGATTTTATTGTGTGAAATGCCAGTGTTGTTATGAAATTCTAGAGTGCAGGTGGACACATTGGCATGAAAGAGGGCTTGTTTGGGTCAGATATTTGGTCTGGATGTTTTCATCCAGCAATAGATAAGCCTACGGTTCTCGTGTGTGTATGTGCTTTTGACCTTGGAAACCTTTGGTTCATTTAACAACAGTGTGTGTTCACTTGTGTTTGAGTGTCCTGGTTTCTCATCGCTGCATGCAATGATGCAGTGATATTTTGCTCTGTTTATCTGCAGGCTGTATTAGCGCTGCGATAGTGTGCTGTTTCACATGCCGAGTCACGGCCTGTGAAAAGCTGCTGAGTCATGCTGGCATTTTGCCCATTCTCTTTCTGAAGCTGATGCGTGATCGTATCGCAGTGTGTGTATTGTTCTGCAGCTCAAGGTGGTCATCAGCTGTGGTTCCTGGAGGACCTTTGGTAGAAATTCTGTAGGGACTCCACATCCGAGGGAGCATGTGTGTGTTTGTGTGTGTATGTCACCCTCAGTTGGTTAGGAAGGCATGTGTGAGCTTGGGAAGAGAAACATGGTCACAATGGAGCTCATGTATCCTGCTTTTCACTCTGCCATAGTGGAGGAAGCAAATCCAGACCCCCACCTCTCTCCCTCTCGCTCTCTCTCTCTCCCTCTTTTACACACACACATACACACAATCTCTCTCTCTCTCTCTCTCTCTCTCTCTCTCTCTGCTGTGTTTCCTTTTTCCTCTAGGTAGTCTGACTGTTTTCGTGGTCAGTCTGTGTCTCTAACATCATCTCTCTCTTCTCCAGTCTCTTGGTCTCTAATTTATCCATCTTTCTTACGTCCATACCCGCTTCACTCCTCTACTGTTTTGCTCTGCTGCTTCATGTTCATGGCACTAGCGTGGTCTCCAGTCCCTCCTTCTCTGTCTCTCTGTGTCTCCCTCTCTTCTTCTTCTCCTCTCTCAATTCCTCTGTGAATATTGTCATGGAGAAGCTAGACATCTTGAAGAGCAGAGCAGGTAGGAGGAACTCTTGTGTTATTCACTTTTTGCCACTATATTCAGACCTTCAAACAGAAACTGTGAGATTCCTCTGAGCGTTATGAGGAGTGCTCATGGCAGCAGACTGTGTGTGCAGGTCCACCATGATCAGCAGACCTGGTGGTTCAACTCAACCTCTAGAGCTATAGAGAAGAAAGGGGATGATAGATATATGGGATCGGCTCTCTAGACTGCGTTTTTTTTTCCCTCTCTCCCTCAAATCCCTGAAGGACAAGGATATATTCCTTACTTTTCTGCCATGTCTACGACTATGCAGGAATTTGTTGTTTGTGAATGTGATTCATTAAAATAAATAGCCTGATAGTACGGGACGTCCATTATGTCAGATCATGCTACATTGAACATATTTCAAACCAGTCCAGGGCTCAGTTTGAACTGTTTTAATAATGTGCAATTACTGGGCAGTTTTATAACATTTTTTCCTAACTTCTACTGAGTCATTTGACCTGTGAATGCTATAAACACTCTGAAGCCTCCAGGCAGTATTAGATTTCTGGGCTTTGTGGGTGAATGTTGGATGAGTTCTAGCCACTGTAATGCTGGTTTATTTAAAACATGTAATTTTTGGTTGATATATTATACAGCGTAACTGGATCGTCCCGTGCGTGTGAGAATGAGACTGTGAGCGTGAGAGTCATGGAGCCTTGTGTCATGGAATCTTATCACATATGCGTGAAAGTGACCTGAGGTTATGCAGCATCTTGGCAAGCCCGCACGCACACACACACTCACTCACACACATACACAAAAATGGGCCCAGTGCCCCTTTCTTGCTCTGGTTTTCACTCTGTGTTTGGTTCCCATTTCACCATTGGATTCCAGCACAGCAATGCCGTTCACAAGCATAGTGTAATGACACTGACAATACACAGACACTATTCTCTCCAGCAGTTACAGTATCTCTCTCTCTCTCTCTCTCTCTCTCTCTCTCATGCACACACAGGCTTATCCTCAGGGATGGGAGGGTTACTTTAAAAATGTATTCCGTTACAGTTACAAATTACTTCATAAAAAATGTCATCAGTAACGTAATCCAAGTATCACAATATGAAAGTAATCTTTTATTTTTGGATTACTTCAAGGTCACATATGTAAACAAAGTCAAGGGAAAATCAATATGTCTATGTCTCAAATACTTTTATTTTGAGCTTATTTTAGAGCTTAAAAAACATGTTCAGTGTTTGAATTTGTTGAATAAAATAAAGAAATGTGTTGCTCATGTGAGTCACAACTTACAAGAGGGAACTAGAACTCTAATCAAGCAGCTGTCTATGTTGTGTTATATCAAAAGTACTTGTACCTGTAATCTGATTATTTCGTTTTTTGACGTAACTGTAAAGGATTTCGGTGACCGGTTGTTGTTTTTTCGTATCCTGATTACGTAACGCCGTTACATGTATTCCGTTACTCCCCAAGCCTGCTTACACACATATATTTATATTCACATGCATAAACACACACACTCTCACTCTTTCGAACAAGCTGTACCTGTAACCTCTCTCACGCTCACGGCTACGTCTACACACGTTCTTTTTGAGAAGCCTGCTGGCTAATTATGGAGGTAAAATGAATGGAAGAGAAAATTAAGCTTCATAGAATTTTTATGCAAATGAGTTTCTAATTGAAGCCTTCGAGTTCTGGCAGCCTGACAGGCCATGAGAGAGAGATAGAGAGAGAGAGAGAGAGCTCTATACTGCAGCATCACTCCCAGGGTTAAAACCTGAGTGTGTATTATGTGTGTTGATGTGTATGTTGGCTGTGACAGGCTGTTAGGCTCTGCCTTTCCCAAAATGAATGCCGTGCCAATATTTGGTAAATAGATAAATAACCCATATGTGTTGAATATGTGAATGTGTGAATGTGGTTTTGAGGCTGCTGCCAAACCTGCATTTTTTTTATCTCAGTCATCTCTTGTTCTAACCATTGATAGACCTGAATCTTTGGATTGCAGGATGTCTTTCCAAGCTAATTCCACACTTTTCCATCTCTGTATTTTATTAGCCTTATTATTTGGAGAAACCGGTAGGAAAGGTTAGTTGTTCACCAGAGGTTATATATAATTGTCTATTAATTTTCCTTTCCCAGATCTTTGGACCTTTTGGAGATTTCACTCCTTCCTATTTCTAGCCATCCACTGACATTCTTACAGACTGAAACAAACTAAGCTCTTTTCCTGTTGTACACCAGACATGATACCCATGCTGCTTTAGTATGGCTTATTGCTACTTGCAGTTCGCTCCTATATTAATAAGTGTGGACTTTTATACCATCAACTCTGTAGCTAGATCACTAAGTGTATTTTTGTTGTTGTTGTTGTTGTTGTGAGAGGAATGGTAGTAGTTTCTAGTCATGAACACCCACAAAATACTCAATATTCAATAAACCATATTTCACTGTATATGGTGGTAATGCTTGCCTATATAAAACTGATGGTGAAAACAGACATTTGCATATTTATTGATGCTGAAATGAATGTGCTTTAACCATTGAAGAAACATCACAACTGGTTTCATATGGTTATATCTTTATACTGTTGGCCTCATTAAGCTGCTCTCACCTTTTTCTGCCCACCAATAGGCATCTTCCACCATATCAACCACTTCAGCGCCACTCATTCATTCATCCACAGCTTGCGTTTTCACAGGCATCACAGAACATGTATGGCAAGACAGGAAGTTGATGAAGTGTTGTTTCCTCTGAAGGCTGTTGTACAGACAATGGGCTCTGGAAGTTATTAGAGGGATTGGTCTCTGTTCCCACTGTGTGTGTTTATACTCTGTGTGGATGCTTGGATATGTATTTGCCCACAATAGGCAAATTTTTTCTTTCTTTGTACTTTGATCATAATCTATGTATGTCCTAATATCTAGCCTCCCAGCATTGAATTTTTGAACTTCCTAAACTTTGCTGTATTCACGCTGTGATCTCTATCACCTGTAGTGATAAAATGTCTATTTAAACACAGTTTCTCCTTAATGTTCCAGGATTATACATGTAAGTGTGGTAGCAGGTTTAAACTAAATAAAGGTGTTTTCATGCTTGTTCTTGAGCCTGCACTCAGGACTGCTTCGGGGGTTGTGCAATTTTTGTAAAACAGTAGACAATTGTCATTCACCTTTAATGTTCTTATTGTAAATGGTCTGCACTTATATAGCGCTTTACACTGTGTCTCATTCACCCATTCTCACACACACCCCAATGGTAACAGAGCTGCCATGCAAGGCACTAACTTGCCATCGGGAGCATCTTGGGGTTCAGCATCTTGCCCAAGGACACTTTGTCACGTGGAGTCACAGGGACCAGGAATCAAACCGCCAATCCTACGATTAGTGGACAACCCACTCTACCACCTGAGCCACAGCCGCCCTTTTCAATGCTGCTCTGGTCATGTTACCATTCACAGTGATTATTTCTGAGCATGTGGCATGTGTACATGCAGAACTATCTGCACCTTCCGGACTTGATGCATGCTGTCATGAGACTTTGTGCTGATTTGTGTGATTCTCTCTAACACAGCTACAGTTCTATAAATGTGTAGTTTTATTGCATTAGGGACTATAACTTGGGGGTGCAACACCCACTACCTCAGCCTGATGTTGCACAGTATATATATTGCACAAACAACTGCACATATCTGCACCTTATTCAAAATACACTCGTTCTGTTTCTGCCGTTGATTTTTGTTTCCCTTATATCATATATTTTTTTGAATATATTTTTCCTTTTCTACCTGTATAGAATTAAATTCTAGTTTATGTAAATTCAATTTTTATGTCACGGACTGTCGAAAAAAGCATTTCACCGCACGTTGTACTGGTTAAAGTTTGATATGTGGCCAATAAAGTTTTAACTTGAATAATATTACTTGCTTACATGAAAGCATGCACATTCTGTAACCACAATTTCTGGCCTTATTTGCTCAGCATACAGTATACTGTCTGTCCTGTTTTTGTCCCTTTCTGCTCTTCACCTTCCTTACATGGTTGATGTTGTTTGATATCCCTTGTTAGTCACTGTATTTATAGCCCTCCTGGTTTCACTCCGTGTTATGAAATATTGCATGTGTATTTACCACCAAGCCATGAAGTTCTAATAAAGTGTTACTTCAGGGAGAATAGTATAACTGACTAGCCAAGTCCCTTAAGGGGCCTAGACAACTACGTTCACAAGATGCGAAGGGGGAACCCAAGAATAATTGGTATGTCCCTGGGTCCTATTTTTTTCTGCTTTTGACCTTGGTCTTTCAGTCTTTTTAGTGTACTTAAATGCCAAAACACATAAACAATGTATTGTTACTTATAATTATAATACAGTTCTTCCTGCTCACTTATCCCTACGTTGCTGTAGAGGTGCTGTGAGGGACATACCTTCCCCTAGCGCTGCCCATGTTCCAAACTAAACTGTCGGTACAAACATCCTTGAGTGCAAAAAACCTAAGTGTAAAAACACCTCAAGACTTGTGTATTAGTCACTGAGAGTGTGTTTACACAGCTTTATAGAGTACAAGTGTGGCATGTAGAGTGTTCGCGCACATACACACATATACAGCTCATGGCACTGGTTTACAAAAAGAGTATGGAAGTGTGAATGAGGCACATATACTAAAGACATGCGCGACAAACCTTCAACTGTAGTCTTGTTGCGGATCAGGATAAAGATATTGAATAAAATGAGATCCTGGCTGTAAGACATTACATCACAGCAGTGTTTCTCTGAGGGAATGTTATAAAGACTTAGTGTCAGAAGCAATGACGGGAGGGAAATTGATCCAGTGAATTACTAAAAATAACAATAATAAAAATGTTATCTTTTTTATTATCATGATGTTCAAATTGATATTTTGTTTCTGTTTTTGCAGACAAGGTCCTAGCGTCCATAAATTCATAATCAGCCCAGAGCTAGGAAAACGTATAAATTGTTTATATGAACGGAATAAAGTTTAACCTGAAAGGAAATGTTGCCAGCCAGCTAGTAATTAGTTAACATTTTATGGAAGTTCAACAGCATACAGCTTGGTCGTTTTTTGAATGTTGCAATTATTGCAATTAGTTTGTCTGCCTACAGAAATGTTTTCAGTACTGTCCATTTAGAAAAGCTTCATTTCAATAATTCGGTTAAAAGCACATATATAAATATAACTCCCTTTATCTGTCACATTACCTCAGAGTAAATTTCTTTCTCTGATCTGATCAATACACCCCCGCCCCCCCCTTCCCGCTGTATACAAACATGTCGAGACTACACTGAAATACACAGCAGATTCGTACAGCAGCGATGCCCTAATATGGGTAGCAATAATTCATCCAGCACCATGAACACATAAGAAGAGGAAATCACACAATTGTTCTCTGCATTTGTAGCACGGGATCTTTCTGTTTTCTTTGGGAGAACTGCACTTCCCTTCTTTCTGATCGTTGCGTTCTCTGCCAGCTCAGTTTGACGGCTCTGTGTTTAGTGGCAGCACCTGAAAGCATAAGTCTGTGACGGTGTTTACTTTAAGCTGCATTGTCAAATTGAGTCATTTTCTTCTTTTGACTGAGTTGCTATGTGACCTTGCTCTGACATATATTAGCAAGAGCTAAAATAAGCACAGAAATGTTTAGTAAAAAAAAAAAAAAAGATTTTCGTGACTGACTTTGTGATTTAAACCTATGAACTGAAGCATAGTGTAATCAAATAAGCAAATAATAAAGCACAACAGGACATGCAGTAATATGTAAATGATGTATTATTCCATCCTAAAGACTTTTATGTGTCAGAAAACATTACATTTGCAGCTTTAACCTCTGATTCTTACAAAGTATAAGAATCAGTAAAAAGCTTACTTGACCATATCTATGATTATGCACCATTTTTGTTCTGTTTATATGGATCAGTCAGCATAAAAGTGATTGTGTAAGTTGATACTATAGATAAGACAACATATTAGAAGGAACGCATTAATATAAGTCCAAGATTTGGATTACAGCTGGCAAAGCTGTCAGAGCTGCTGTTATAGGAGTTAATCAAGACCTTCTGACCAATCAGATTTAAACAGAGAATTCAACAGTGCCTTGGTATAAGTAGTCAAAATCCACTGTAATATTAAACCTAATGTTGGACAGCAAAATGTTCAGGTGCTTGTAGCATTAGTTGTGTATATCTGTAGGTATGCTATTTACCATTAATTTGGACATAGTACATAATGGGTGCATGAGGACACATTTCTTTTTTTCTCATCTCCTATTACAGAAAAAAAAAGTCCCTTGTGGAGTGAACTTGTTGGAGACATGTTACTCTTTACTGATCTCACAGCAGCAACACTGGGCTTTCAACAGTGAGATGTCTCCCAGTGCTCCTGACTCATTACTAACACTGGTGTAATGTGGGGAAAAGCTCTTAAAAGGCTCTTTTAACACCTAGCACAGCAAGGCACATGGGGAGTATTTAGTTGCTTAGTGGCGTAGGCTGGGATTAAGTAAGACTGGTTCATTTGAGCATCTCAGGGGAAATGTGGTTAGTGCTGTGGACCTCTTAATGAGTAGTTTTATATAAAGCTTTATTTTTACCTTATTACATGCAAAGCCAATATAGCTAAGCAAAACAAAAAAAATGTAATAAGACCATAATATGTTCCCATTAAGGCTTGTAATGCTTTATTACCTTTTAATAAAACTGAGTTTACACACATGAACCCAGCAGGGTTGCTAGATTGGATGCACTGTTTCTACTACAGTTCAGTATATATCAGTCATTGACAAATAACAAGCCCAAGGCTTTTTTTGCCCCAATTAAAATTAGGGATCCCATTCTACTTTTTACTGTGACTAGACTAGTGTAGACTGCATTCTGCACTGCTGATTTTCTTTACTGTAGCCTCTGCCTGGAGAAGGGCAGGATGGGTGGATGCCAAGATGGGAAGCAGTGGACAGAATGTATGTGAGAGGTAGAGAAGGCCAGGGTGGCTGCTGATTAACCCTTCAAAGGCCACTCCCTCAGTTTCCTCCCTTCACCTCCCAGGCACATCCTCTCAGAGGGAACTCTGTGTGTGTGTGTGTGTGTGTGTGTGTGTGTGTGTGTGTGTGTGTGTGTGTGCGTGTGTATGTGTGTGGTTGGTTATCAGACATACTGACACACAGACACACTTTCTTTCCCAATCTGACTTTCCTGTCACTCCGTGTCCTCCACGAGAATTCTCATGCAGGAAATTAAGGCAGAAGGGGTTGATGTGTTGCAGAGCAGGCATGAAGGAAGCAGCAGTTCGTTTAGTCAGCACTGCTGGGAGTTGGGGACACTGCAGAGCATGCAAACACACCCCAGCATCACTAACACTCAATATCCCATTTGTTAGTCCAAATATTATCATAGGCATCCGGTTACAAGCTGTCTGCGTGCGTGTCTGATAAATTAGTCATAGTTACGTAGGATCCAGTTGCAGAACTGACGCCCAATGGATGTTTTGTGTTTTTCACACGAGTCCATGTAAACTCCAGAGACTGCTGTGTGTGAAAATCCCAGCAGTTTCTGAAATACTCAAACCAGCCCTTCTGGCACTTCTGTCAAAGTCACTGAGATCAGATTTATTCACCATTCTAATGGTTGATGAGAACATTAACTGAAACCCTTGATGTGTATCTGCATGATTTTATGCATTGCGTTGCTGCCGCATGATTAGCTGATTGGATAATTGCATGAATGAATGAGTACAGGAGTTCTTACTGAAGTGGCTGGTGACTGTATGCATATTGGAAAGTGTTGAAATGTGCAAATAGGACATGTTGTTTACTGCAACGTGTATATGTGTGAGAGAGAGGGGGAGAGAGAGAGAGAAAGCACACTGAAGACACTTTTTTGTGCATTTTCCATATAAAACACATTATTAACACATTGATGTTTTACTTTGTGAATTTAATTTATTTTTGGAAATATACACTCATTTCAAATCTGATGACTGCAACACACCAAAAAAGTTGGGACAATCGACTGTTTACCACTGTATAACATCACCTATTCTTTTAATAACACTTATTAAGCGTTTAGGAACTGAAGACACCAGTTGGTTAAGTTTATCAAGCAGAATTTTCCCCCATTCATCCATTATGCATTTTTCAGATGCGCAACTGTGCAGGGCCTACGTTGCATTATTTTGCGCTTCATAATGTGCCACACATTCTCAATCGGAGACAGGTCAGGACTGCTGGCAGGCCATGCTCGCACCCGCACTCTCTGCTTACACAACCATGCGCTTGTAATCTGGGCAGAATCTGGTTTGGTGTCTTCCTGCTCTGGATGGCAGCATATGTTACTCCAAAATGTGTACATATCTTTCTGCATTAATGGTGCCCTCACAGATGTGCAAGTTACCCATGCCATGGGCACTGACACACTCCCATACCATGACAGACGCTGGCTTTTGGACCTGACGCTGATAACAGTGTGGATGGTCCTTTTCTTCTTTGGCTCGGAGAACACGACGGCTGTTTTGTCCAAAAACTATTTGAAATGTTGACTCGTCGGACCACAAAACACGATTCCACTGTGCTACTGTCCATCTCAGATGAGACCGAGCCCAGAGAATTCAAAGGCGCTTCTGGACAGTGTTGATATATGGTTTCTGCTTTGCATAGTAAAGCCTTAACTTGCATCTGTGGATGCAGCGGCGAATGGTGTTGACTGAAAGGTTAAAAAAAGTACTCCGAGCCCATGTCAGGATCTCCATTACAGACTCATGACGGTTTTTAAGACAGTGACGTCTGAGGAATCGGAGATCACATGCATTCAGAAGTGGTTTTCGGCCTTGCCCTTTACGTACTGAGATTTGACAGGATTCCTTGAATCTTTTAATTATATTGTGCACTGTAGAAGGTAAAATGCCCAAAATCCTTCTCTGATGCATCTGTTGCCAGATTGGCGAGCCTTGACCCATCCTTGCTCTTGAAGGACTAGGACTTTTTTGGAGGCTCCTTATATACTATGATTAGACGATTGTTTCACCTGTTTCACATCACCTTCTTATTTCAACTTGTCACATCGCTATTAGTCCTAAATTGCCCCATCCCAACTTTTTTGGAACGTGTTGCATGCATCACTTTAAAATAAAATTAAAATAAACGTTTACCTTCAAAAATCTATGCAGTTGATTAAGTAAAACATCAAATACCTTGTCGTTATACATTTTTTGTTTAAATACAAGTCAAAGTACATTTTCCATACTGTCCCAACTTTTTCGGAATTGAGGTTGTATGTGTGTATGTGTGTGTTTGTGTGTATGTGCGTGCCTCACCTACAGCTATTAATGTCACTATGACTTGCACACTTGTCATATGCATCACACAAATTTATGCATCACACAAATGCTAAACAGATTAAATAAGCATCTGATTTCAAAACATTTCTCTGTCTCTTTATCTCTCCTCTCTAATCACATTATGTTCTCTCTTGAGCTGTGCTACTGTACATACAGTAACCATGTGTAGGAGACTTAACAATCTAAAAGAAAACCACACAAAAATCCCCAGAAAGGTCATGTTTCTATGAATATTATTTTTATATACAGAGTAAATTTGGACTCTGATGTTCACACTATTGGTGTTGACTTCACACTTAGATCTGTGTTTCTGCCCGGGGTGCTGCGTTTAAAATCCTGTGGAAAACTCTGGGCTGGTTATGTTTGATTTATGATCTACCCAAAAGAAACTAATACAGAAAGGGGGGGGGGGGGGGTGTATGCTTAATAAACCTTTTCCCTAGACATTCTTATTAATTTCAAGGTTGATTTAAAGCTTGAAATGTGTAAAAGCAATTAAAACCCTTCTGTAACCTGTATAACTGTATACCTGATTTCTAATCATCTCACTATAAGAAATATTAGATAAATTTGCCCATTTTCAAGACGTTTTCACTTGTAAGATATTTTTGCAGTATGGTCAATGTTATAAAATTCACAATATCGAAAATAGTCTCTAAAAGTTGTATTGTGACGTAATTTATCATAGTATAAATATATTATGTTATCAGTTCATCCAACCCTGGATTGAGGCAACAGCTTTAAAAACTGATTGGAGCTGTTTTCATTTACAAGTGTGAGCACTTTAACTAGCCAGGTGAATCAATTAGCCTTATCTGCCCGTGCCTTCTTGCTCATGATTTTCACCTCTGTAACCCGATCACAAACACAATTAACCTTCAGTGGTACAAAAGCTTGAGTGATGCACCTGTCAGTGCCCTTTCTGTCTGTACTCATGTCCACAGGTCGGCTTTCCTTCTGATCCTCCATATGTCTCTACTGCTACATCAAGCAGAGGAACAGCATATTAAAGGAATATTTTAGTACTGCTCAAAGTAACCTCTATCCTTCACATCTGTAATGTAACAGATAGAATTTCCCTGTACTGAGCAGTAGAAAATCTCTCACTTTGGAAGTCAAGGGCAGCTGTTTAATTTTGTCCAAAAAAAAAAAAAAAAACACACAATACTTTCATGAAGTCTTTAGATAATTGTATCTGTTAACTAAGCTGTAAATGTGTTGGTTTTTTTTACTTTTACAGAAGGAATAATTTGTGCTTATGCATTACGAATATCAAACTACATATGGTGTTGGATACAACAACATATAAACAGCTTTGGTAAGACACTCTCTCATGTCCATCTGTCCATTTTCAGGATCACTGGGAGCCTGGAGCCTTTTCCAGTGAACTTGGGGCACATGGGGGTGGGGGCATTCTGGATGGGGTGCCAACCCATTGCAGGGCATAATCGCACACTCAAACACCCATTCACATGCTACAGACAATTTGGAAACGCCAATCATTACCAAATGCCAGTATTTGGACCGGGGGAGGAAACCGGAGTACCCAGAGGAAACCCACTAAGCATGGGGAGAACATGCAGCTCTGCGCACACAGGGTGGAGAATGGATTTGAACTTCCAACCCTGGAGGTGTGAGATAAATGTGCTAATCACTAAGCCACCATGCCTCCCTCTGTCTAATCCTGTTAAAGTGTCAAAATTGTAGTCTTAAATTTATTAGAACTTTTTAAACAGTTGTTTAAAAAAAATGTATTAACAAAATTCAGTAACTGCCCTTATACTTCCAAGTTTTGAGTAAACAGGTTCTGTTCTTTTCTCAGTAAAAGGAAACATTGTCCATGACAATCATATATATATATATACTACAGATGCAGCGGATAGAGCTTGAGATGAGAAAATGCTGGAGTATTCCTCCTGTTTGGTCAGGTAAAGAACTCTCGACAGATTTTTGGTATGTGGGCATTGATGCAAATTTCCAGCACATCTTCCTGCCCAACTTAGTGTTTAAAAACTCTTAATCCGTGGTGCTGGTCTCTCTGCACCACGTAACAACCTCATCAGGTGCTGCATCTGCTTCACTGGCTGGAACGGCTGCAATCTCACACATCAGCTGAAGAAGAAAAGGAGAGAGAATGAATGAGAGAGGCATCAGAAAATTGGGGGCCATAAAGAGAATCTGAATTGGGATTCTTGTCGCTAGAATTACTTTCTGGGAGTAATTGCTTTTGGCAGCTTTCTGCTTGTGATCACAGCACAAAAAACACACACACACACTTTAATGCCTCCTCATGCACGTGTGTGAGATCGTCAGTAAGCCGAATTCTCGCCGTGAGAAAGCTTGGTAGATGGTGATTTAACCTTTCAAGCATATTTCTGCTCAAACTGTGTGCGATCTTCACGCGTTTTCTTCCAAACGCTTCTTAAGACAACACTTAGTTATAGTGCAACATGAAAAGTTAGCTTGGGTATTGATTTTTCTTAGCTTGGGTAATGATTTTTCACAAACGCCTGCTGATGAATGATCTGTCCTGAAACAAAATAAAAAATGAGAGAGAGAGAGAAAGGGGGTATCATTGCAAGGGCGTCTCATTTCCCAGTTCTCTGTAGTCACATCACCTTTTTGTCCTGTGCTCTGTGTGTGTATGTGTCTTGCACAAGGGAATACAGCTGCACGTACCTGTCCCCTGTGTGTTTTTGTGTTGTGTGTATCAGGTCAACTCATGACCATCCCAGACTACACTTCTCATAATACACTCGCCTTGTCGCGTTCACATTCACCATTTTAATCCATGCACACCTGTCTCTAATCACCACTGGCACTATGTAATGGGCTCTCACACACACAATCGTTGTGAAGTAAATGCTTAGGGTATGTCTCAATCAGCTCCGTAGTTCAGTAGTCAGGGCACTGATTAGGGACTCGGACATTTTAAGGGCTGTCTCAATCGCAAAATCCTTCAAGTGTACTTGAACGTTTGCTCCCTAAAAAATCCCACAGTGCACAGCAAAAACCAGGGAGCATCAATGCGCTTACTGCAAATGACTTCATCTTTTCTGAAGCCTCTCAGCTCTAAAAAAAAACCAAAAAAAACGAGGGACAAACTCTCAACCAACTTCGTCTACAAATGTAAGAAGCTTGTTAACATTGTTGTAGCTCTCCAATGATTACTTCCGTTAGCAATTTTTTACTTTATTTAACGTTCTCTATACACGTTCTCTATATACGTTTACTTTATATAACGTTCTCTAACGTGTTTAATGATTTTTTTTTTTTAAATCCACTAGCATGAATACGATCATACTTGACATATTAAGATAGAAATGCAAGTGATTAAGCTAACACATTTATATGACATATAAATTTTGGTGATTTCGTTTTACAACACATAGTCATGTCACCAGAAATTCAGTTATCAGTGTCCCAACGTGTAGTGAGCCAGGGTCCTTACAGGATATGCTTATTCACTACCTACTGAACGAGACATACCCTTAGATTAGTGCATCTGACTTTACCTGGACTTTTGCAAGCTTCCTGGTTGTTGTGTTTTGCCTGTTTAATTGGGCACGTATACATTACAGCACAGTGAAATTCTTTTCTTCGCATACCCCAGCATCCAGTTGGGGTCAGAGCACAGCCATGATACAGTGCCCCTGGAACAGATAGGGTTAGTGAGCCAGCTTGGCAGCACCGGGGCAGAGCATCTGGGCTTGAACCCCCGACCTTCCAATCAGTAACCCAGAGCCCGGCAGTGCTGGGGCTTGAATCCCCAACCTTCTAATCAGTAACCCAGAGCCTGGCAGTGATGCGGCTTGAACCCCCAGCCTTCTAATCAGTAACCCAGAGCCTGGCAGTGATGCGGCTTGAACCCCCAACCTACCAATCAGTAACCCAGAGCCTGGCAGTGATGCGGCTTGAACCCCCAACCTACCAATCAGTAACCCAGAGCCTGGCAGTGATGCGGCTTGAACCCCCAACCTTCCCATCAGTAACCCAGAGCCTTAACTACTAAGCCACCATTGCCCCTGTTTACTCTGTTTGTTGATCACCATACCTAAACCTGTTGTTTTTGTAAGGTTTTTGGAATTGTCTGCCTGCATTTCATTAAGAAAAAAAAAAAAAAAGCTTAACTGCAACTGCATCTGTCTCAGGCTTCTCTGACATGACACTGTGTTGCTCATACTGAATTGACTATATTCAATTTATTTATTTATTTTAAGATGTGCTGATTTACTTAAGATTTTTTTATCTATATGTGCTGTGGACTGAGATACAGATTGGACAGGAGTTACATAAAATAAGAAGGTTTGGTTCTTTGAACACACACCCACACACACACACACACACACACACACACACACGATTGTTCCACAGGGTAGCTGTTTTACGCTGCCAGTCACTCCCTGTGCTTGTTAAAGCCATTGCGCTTCAATGGCCACGAAACCAAAGAACAAACAAACAAGAGATAAAAATGAATAAATGATTCAACTTCTCTCTTTCACCTTTTGTTGAGAGCAGCCACCCACAAACTTCCACTGTGCTTATGTAGCCTCAAAATAGTGCTGTGGGTGTGTCTGTCTTTAGGTCCCTTTTTCCCCAGGAAAATGGAGAAATAAATATAGCCAAGAATAT
Source organism: Ictalurus furcatus (assembly GCF_023375685.1). NCBI lineage: Eukaryota > Metazoa > Chordata > Actinopteri > Siluriformes > Ictaluridae > Ictalurus > Ictalurus furcatus. The sequence goes on from NC_071261.1 coordinate 23,020,477, forward strand.
GTGCGCACTTTACTGTAGAGTTGATAACATGACTGTGGTATGATTTTAAGCAATTTTTCTTTCTTGTGGTTTTCTGTTTAAGAGACTCTTGGTCAAAGCAGAAGTGTAGCTAGGGGATGGATTGTATCTTTGAAACTTGCACCACACTTATCAGTTTGATTGTACAGATCATGCTATGATTTTATTGACCATATTTCCTTATCCCATCCCCCTGAAATTAATACCTGGCTGCACCACTGGGTGAAAGGATTGCTTGTGTTCTGAGAAATATTTATAACTTTGCATAACATTTTGAATAAAGATGGCAGCTTCTTCTCTTGCTGGATTTTTTTGGCTGCACAGTTAGTGGATTTGGCCTGAGTCTCTTTGAATGACCTCTCCTTCACAGTGATTAGAGTCACACTGAGAAGAACTTTGGTTTAGCCACTGGGCCACACTGGGCCTTATTTAATGTCCTGGGGCTCTGACTCTGTTCATGCGAGTTAATCAGCTAATGAGACTGAATATATTTGGCTAATTAATTAATCCTAGCATGTATGGCACTGTATGTCACTGTGCATGCAGGGGTTCAGATGGCACATGAAGTACTTGATCTCTGTTCTTTTGCCTGCTGGAGCGCCACCTTAGACCGTAGATTATAAACAAAAACCAAAACAAAAAGTGTGTACCATTTTGGTAACTGTTTTTACAGCTGCATCCTTCAGGAATCCTTCGGGTTTTGTGTTTGGGACACCCTTTAAAATCATCATGCGTTATAACTTTTAGTGCTTTAAAACACAACCAGAGTACTTTTTACTGAGAAAAGTAGCTAGCTGGCTAACTAAAGTCTGCTTAAGCCAAGTAAGTTAACTAATTAATTTCAACCAGTGAACAATTTATGAAGCTACAAACATAAATCTAAAAACATCATATGTGTACATCTGTTAATCCAAACAGTAATAAGTACATCAAATTTGGCCAAAATAAGTTACCTCAGAAAAATTAAAAATGAAGAATAAAAACCAAAGGACATGTGTCCACCCAGTACTCATCTCATTCATCCAATTCCTGCTCGTTCCTGCTCGTTCCTGGTCATGTGACCTTAAATACCTTTTAAGTTGTTCTGTTCTTATTGTTTTCTTAATTTAATTCACTTGTCAAGAGCACCTGAATGCTATTGCAAGAGACAAAGAGTTTATATCGTATACCAACTCACCGCCAATGTCCTGATTGGTGGTCCATATCATTAAAATCCCATCTCCAGAACCTGGGGCAGAAAAGACAAGACGTCTTCCAAATGGATTGGTGGAAATTCAATTGCAAAATGAGAAATCAGTACCAACACTTGAATGTGCTCATGTAAATATTTTATTCAATCAGCAATTTCTCACGAGCCCGGGTAGCCCCTCTTACCCTACCAACCGTACCTTATAGAAGATTGGAGTATATACAGTATTGTTATATACAGAATTATTTATTACATTATTATTCTTATTCATTTAGTAAAAGACAAAGAAATCGACATCCTATTGTATGACAGAGTACACTGATTATCATATTTTCTCTTAATGTCACCTGCTATCTTCCTCATCGTCATCTTCTTCCCATCAAATATCCCTATTTATCTAAACTTTTTCACTTATATTTTGCCTTTGCCTGTCTGGGCTGATTCTCCAAACAGGGCAGTAACTTTCTGAAGAACCCTCTGAACAGTCGGGACTTTCTCCCAAAATACACAAGTCCTTGAGATCATACATTTCATTTCCCCATTTTCTTAAAACAATCTGTTCTTAAACATATTTCAATTGCTATGTTCACAGTTAGTATGTTATTAATCCTGATTTTCTCCATAACCCCACCTTCAAAAAGCTGAGAAGAAAGCCAGAGTTGCAAGCATACTTTACTGCAAAGTATGCTTGGGTCCATTTCTACCATCACCATACCTGCGTGCTGAGCTTAAGTCAATGTGGCTAAATAGAGTAACAGTCTTCAGTTTGAAATTGAAATCAAACCCTGTGTTTCACAAGGAGGAAACATGTTCATGAATCTGTTTAGGATGAATAGTTCTTCATTCACTGGTTGACTCCATTTGTATATTTTGAGTGCTGGTGAAAAATGGTTTCATCCCAAACTAGATGTGATGCAGATATTCCAAGGATGTCCTGATGCATGCAGTGTTTTTGGTCTCATTACCAGTCAGTTATCCATCAATATGTCATAGATGATTCTTAATCTGCACTTAGAGCACAAATGCATTTGCATTAACTATACACAGCTTACCTCCTGGGGAATAGGTTTCCCTCACTCATTTTCTTTTTTTCTCTTTCATTACTGTCTCATGGTAAGGGAATCATGCTTTAGGGTACTGAAATAATATCAGGAAAATACATTATTTAATTTGAATGCGTTAAGAATATGTCAGGTGGTGTATTGCATAACCAATCCTAACCTTAACCAGTCAAACTCCCTTAGTGTTCTTCTTCCTTAGATCTCCCTCGGTAACTGCAGGTGACTCAGGATACTGCACCATATTCACAGTTGAAATGTTACATGAAAGGATAGTTGGGGTAAAGTTTTACTTATTTCTGTTTACTATAGCTTGAGGATTTGAGTGATGGGTGGCATGGTGGTGCAGCGTGTAGCGTTCCTGAGCTAAGGTTACTTCCTGTGTGGAGTTTCTGTATATGGTCCCATATCTGTGTGCGTTTCTGCTGGATTCTTCAGCTCCCACCTCCCAAAATCATGCTGGAAGGTGTGTGGAAATGTGGAAGGTGACTCTAAATCAGTGGTCACCACCCCTGTTCCTGGAGATCTACCTTCCTGAAGACTTTAGCTCCAAGCATAATTGTGCACACCTGAAACATCTAATCATTGCCTTAAGAAGTTCTTGATGAACTACCAGAGGTGTGTTTGATTTTGGTTGGAGATGAATCCTGCAGGATGCTAGCTCTCAAGGAAGAGGGTTGGTGACCACTGCTCTAAATTGAACCCTATATGTGAATGAGTGTATGAATGTTTATGTACAATGACCTGGTATAGAAGCAGTTGCTGAGGATTAATCAAGGTTGCTGAGGACGAATAAACAAAGATGACGTTTTGAGTCATTATTGATTGTCTATGAAGGAAAACCAAAAGTAAGCAGCTTGACTCGGATCAAGTGATATCACATATAATTTAAAGGTATCAAGAAACTGATCAAAGGCAAGACCCTTAATGCATAACCAGATGTGTACCAGTCATTTGAAACCAGAAAAGTGAGAAAGCCGTAATGCAGCTATATTAACTACCTGACTGTGGTAAAGGGTCATGCTCTTGATCAGTGGCCCAGCAGTCTCTCCAGCTGTTCTGGGATTTGAACTGACAACCTTCCAGTCATGATCACTGAACCACTGATCCACGACTGTAATGAATACAGATATAATGAATCGCATGTACAGATCTTTGCCTTTTTATAGTCTTGCAGATAAACACAAAAATGATAAATGGATTATTATTGTGATTACATTAATGCAGAAACTCTAGGTGTACCATCCCGTCTCTCTGCGCAAACGCCATGATACCTTCCTGATATTACCTATGCAAAAATCATCAATTTTTATTTGTGTCTTTCTCTCTCTCCCTCTGTCTGATCTCTCCCTTGTATGCTCGCTCTCTTCCTTCCTCTCTCTCTCTCTCTCTCTCTCTCTCTCTCTCTCTCTCTCTCAGCCACCACCAACTTGGACTCGGAGAGCAAGCGAACGGCCCACTTCCAATCGTCATGGCAACAGCATGTGAATGTGTTTGGCTCGTGGAGTAGGCCGGAGTGTGTGCAGGAGCTGCACCAAGAGGCTCAGCTCAACCTCCAGAGCCTGCTGCAAGGTAGGATCCTCCAGCCGCAGGGCGTGTGTGTGTAAGTTTGCCTGTGTGTTTATGTGTGTGTGTGTGTGTTTGTGTGTGTGTGTGTGTGTGCGCGTGTGTATGTGTGTGTGTGTTCGTCGTGTGTGCTTGTGTGAGGGGTTCAGGAGGATCTGCTTAACTCAATGACATATGTTCAGTTGACTGCGCATATTGTCATTTGGAGTGTTTGTGGCTGCGTCTTCTATGCCCGCATGTATTTATTTCTATTACAAATGTCGTTGTGTGTGTGAGCGATACAGTGTTTGTATCGCTCCATGTTATGGCTGTGTCGTCTTTACATCCTGCCGGTCTCGTCCCTGCTTTTCTCTCCTTCTCAATCGCTATGATTCATACTTCTCCTTATATTGTTTTGGGGAGAAATATACAGTCCACTCTTGTCTGTTCGTTTCATTCTTACACTTGACTGAATGAATACATTGATGCAGATGCTTCCTGACGCTTCTCAGAGTGTTTACGTGTTTGTATGCAGCTTGCATTTCCTTCTCTCGTTCTCTTCGTCCTCTGCTCTCTGTCAGTCTTTTCTCTTCACATATTAATGGATTAATGGTTAAGGATGTTCGACATGCTATGTGAGTGTGTGTGTGTGTGTCTGCTACAGTACTTGCTGAACCTTGTTTTACATTGAAAGCACAGAGTTTGCTTAAACAGCACAGAGTGGGTGGTCAGCATGCTTATGTGTGTGTCTATGTGGTTCATAATTTCATATCTAGACACATATGGTATAATTGCTGCATCTTTAACAGTCAATGAGCCATTAATGATTACAGTTTTGCTTTTATGAATGACAGTTTAAGGGATGCTCAGTTTGATGTTTAGTGTGTCTCTTTACTTAAGTTCAACTTTATTAAAGCATCACTGCATGACACACCAGTGCATCAATCAAGCTGTTTTGTCCATTCAAAAGACAACTAGCCAAAAGTAGTCGAATAAAATCTAATAAATATCAGACGATACAATCCATTATATACAGTTTACGTAAACATCACATGTCACATTAGTGTAAGAGCAAGGGCAAATATTTAATAAAATATTAAGAAAATGAATTGATATAATTGAAAAAGGACAAAGGATGTCTTTTGTTGTGACACACATGGTTTGACATTTGACTAGTTAAAATTGTAGGAAAAGGATGTTGCTAAGGATATTTTTAAATGTTGGGAACTAACTACATCATTCGAAATTAGAAGGCTGAAATTCACTTTAACATTGTTCTCAAAAAAGTACATATCTGCTCACTTATTTTGATTTCAGTCTTAATGTCAGTGTTCTTAGAGCTGTGTCCTCCAACCTTCCAGTGAGGAGCTGAAATACTGCTGATGGAAATGTTTGTTTATGTTCACTTTTGTCTGAATGAAATGTGAATACACTTACTGTAGTGCCCTGATGAACCCGAACTGATGAGACATCAAAGCCTCTTTGAACTTAGTGCTTAAGCGCGTGCTTGTCAGGTGTAGCCACAAAGATGCTCTCAACCTCTTAATGTGATGTTTGTGCTGATGCAACATCCAAATCTTTGACATTTAAATGCTTAACAGTATTTTGGCCTGCTATTGGTTAAAATGACTGTAAGAATCAAGAAAACAAACTCCCAAGATTAAAGATAGCTTTAGAAATGGAGAAAATGTAGAAAATATTGGGAATGCTTGTCCTCATTTTAGGATTCTTACATTTAAGAGTAATTCAGACTGCATGTTGGCATTACAAGCAGCTCCTAAACCTTAGGGGACATCCAGAGACTCCTACAGTATATCGTTAAGACCAAATTACGAACGATTCTAAAAACATAACAGTAATGCTGTTATAACAGGAAAATAATCAATGATTGGATGGTGTGATGTGGCCTGATGTGAAGTAGAGCTACAGTTATAACTAGAGATGCACCGATAAAGGCTATTTTTCACGGTATGGGCCATCGGCCAATAGTTTAAAAACATCAGATGATCAGGGCCGATTATATCCTGTCAATCAAAAGAGGGCGGGAAAACACATCGATTTCGTGCTGTGTGTAAAGATGTCTCTTGTATGGAATGACGACAAAACTGCAGTTTTTAAACTCTGTAAGCTCTGCACTGATAAAATTTTACATTGGAAGTGAGCAGCAGTGAAGCGAGAGTTTCAGCGCCGAGTCTAATTCTTATTTTATTAAAGTGCCAGTACACCGTTGAAAGATTGAAATGAAGATGATTTGACAAAGAAGTATATATTGCACAGAAAATTATATTTGTAGAGTAGTGTATTTCATATCCAGTTAATGTTAATATATAAAAAAGTTTATATTAGATATTACCAGTTTGATGTTCAGTGATGAAGCAGAAATGCTTTTGTTTGTGGTGAGTGAATGTGAGACTACCAGGAGGTTTTTTACAATTCAGTCAATGTTAATATGAATTAATAACATTCAATAAGTTAAGAAATCTTACTTTAATCTTCAGAATTTAGTTCATGTGTTAATGTTAATTAGAGTAATGTGTTTTCTGTTTATGAGACCAGTTACTGTGAAACAACTTGTTGAAATGGAGAGAATAAAGTTTTTATTTGCATTTCTTTCAGAATTGTGGAATTCATTATTATTAATTAAAAAGAAGGCATAAAAGGCAGAACAATCGGTATCGGTTATCGGTAGCGGCCGATATCATTCTGAATAATCGGTTATCGGTATCGGCTGAGAAATTTAATATCGGTGCATCTCTAGTTATAACCCTGATTTTTTATTTTATTTTCCAGTTTCAGCATGTCCCAAAGTGTTTTATTCCTCTTAAACCACAGCGATTTTTCAACAGTTATTTTTTTATGTATTAATAAACAGCTATAAACAGTCGTTTAAATAGCCCTGCGGTAAGGCTCTTTTAGTTATACTAAGAGAAGCAATGCGATAGTCCATGAATTGGGAACAGGCATAGATAGACTGGGAAACTCTCAGCTGTTTTGGATTTCTGTTCTATAAATCAAACAGTAAACGATTTCTCCAGACAACATGCCGTCTGACAAGCCATGGTTACTGTGGCATATAATCTGCTAATTAAGAAGTCTGTTAAGCAGATACTGTAGTTGAATGCAAATAATATTAAATACTGTCCTCTAATGAATTCACACACAGTCTGACACTCTTTGCTAAGAACATTTATTTCAAATTTGGAGTCCTCTTAAAGGTCACATTTTTTGTGAATCCAGCCCAGTGACATTACAAAATGGTACATATACTGTAAGTCCTTGCGGATGCTTTTTGTTGTACATTTAGTAGTATACTATGGGGCAGTTATCTGGAGAGATTTCTGTTCTGTACTCATGGAGGTGTTAACTATCAGATTTTGGGGGAAAAACTTTAAAATGTGTGATTTTTAAAATAAAGGTTTAAAATAGTTTTAAATTCAAGATAATTCAAGTCTAAAAGTACAGTGGTGGAAATAAGTATTGGACGCATTAAAAAAAAAACTAGGGTTAGGGTTAGGGATGCGTCAATAAGATTTAAAGACAATATGTTTAGAAGAATGGGCCAAAATCACACCTGAATACTGCGGCCCATTAATTTCTTCATACAGAACGCGTCTTGAAGCTGTCATTACAAACAAAGGCTAATACACCAAGTATTCAGTACATTTCATTTAGCGTGTTCAATACTTTTTTCCCGTGTCATTCCACTTTATTACACATAACTTTATGGACTTTAATGATGTGAATTTTTTATGTTTCTGGATTTCTTGAGTTAATACTGATGTCTGGTGAACATTTCATGTGAATAGCCTCATTGGAAATATATTTACTGAAAAAATGTTGACGTGTCCAATACTTATTTCCCCCACTATAATTCACAAACCTGTGAACGCTTAGTTTCTTAAGTATCCTCTGGACACCTTTAAATTACAATCGATCGTAAAATAGTGTAATCATGTTTAATTGTTTACGGTTTATATTGACAGCAAGCTTTTGAGAAGGTGTTTTCTCACTTGTGAGGGTATTGCAGTGGTTGTGGAGTTAGCTGAGCAGGTAGACAGCCCAGCTACTAAGAAAAGCAATGCAAGACAGGATTGACGTTTTGACATCCCTCCACCGCTCAGCAACAGTAGAAATGTAGTTAAGCAGCACAGATGAAATGGAAATACCTTACTGAGTGTTTGGGTTATGAAGCAAACTAATGGGGTGGTGGCTTGATGGTCAAGGCTCTGGGTTACTGATCAGAAGGGCGGGGGTTCAAGCCCCAGTACCACCAAGCTGTCACTGTTGGGCCCTTGAGCAAGGCCCTTAACTCTGTCTGCTCCTGGGGTGCTGTATCATGGCTGACCCTCCACTCTGACCCCAACCTCCTAACATGCTGGGATATGCGAAAAGAAGAATTTCACTGTGCTGTAATGTATATGTGATTTATAAAAGACACTGCATCTTATCTTTAGTTGTTTACTAACTAGCTTCTCATGGTTAGTAAAACTGTAGCTAAATCTAAATGAAAATAATCATTATTATTAAATCCAATTTGCATGAGTCACACACATAGACTAACGACTAGATGATGACACTTGACAAGTAGTAAGCATTTTGTTTTCACGTAGGTGACAATTTCATTTTATTATTTGTTTATTATTTTTTTATTATAGACCACCAGTGTATCAGCCAATCATAGTGAAACATTACATTATCTGTAACAGCGGGATTAACCCCGTCTTTCCTCTTAGTTCAAAAATTCCTTTGAAACTTTCATAAAAGTTCTGGACAGTTTGGTGGATAGTTTTTAAGAAGACAATCAGAGTTAGGGAAACACTTCTAGTGTTTTTGTTTGTACTTTCATTGGTAGGATTGTTTTACACATGACCTCTATTTTCTAGAAAAGATCATTTATTTACATTTTAAACAGCTTCCTTTTGTTAAAATCTTTACTGCTTTCAGTAAATAATAAACCTTTTGATTTGTTCTCCATTAGTGGAGAATGATGATAAATTAAGAAAATTTAACCAGTTCTTGGTTGTGACTGGCATTATGAGAAAGCAATTACATGTGTGATTATTTTGTTTGTATTTTCTCCTAATCAGGACAAAATACATCTTTCCTTTCCAGCCAAGGCACTTCACTCTCTTGCATAACACTGATTAACTATGAATGTTCAATCCTGAATAGGGACTGGAGAGAAAAGAAAAAAAAATAAATAAAAACAAAACAAGCCCAATGAAATGGCCATAGACAAGAACAGAGGCATTGTTTCTCTCCTCTGCTCCCATGCCTTCTGTGAATCCACAAGAAAAGGACTGACCCATATTTAATAAATGGCTGCTTTCCGGGGTGCATCTTGTTAGGCGAGTTGCTTTGAGGTTATTCGTGGCTGCTCTGGCTCTCAGCATGCATGAGTGGCTGGCTGCATTTCTGCACAAGCCGCCTGATTGGCTGAGAAGACCGAGACATTTGTGTCCTAGCAGTATTCAGAGGCTGAGTGGCCGAAGGCAGGTCAGCATAAGAGGGGTGGGTGTGTCCAAAATATCTTTACATACACACACGCAAAGATACACAGGTGCACAGACGAAGATACACACAGCTGAGTGTCTTCTCTCTTCGATCCTCTTACACATCTCCTTTGAAGTGGCTTGCAAGGTCTTCAAAGCCAAATCCTTGCTTTCACAAAGCAGCGTGTATGAATTGGTGAGTTCCTGCTGTTTGGACCATGTGCTTGCTAGAAATAGAGAAAACGCAATTTGGATTTCGAACATGTTTCAGTAGGTTTACTTTGAGTACCGCAGTTTGTGTCAGTTTTATAATCTGTCAACTGTTGTGAACCAAGTTCAGAGTGATTAGGGTGCTTGGAGTCCATTTGGGATGGAATGTAAAGTGGGGTGTCTGGGGCAGTTTTGGTCTTGTTAGAGAGCTGTTTATGTAGTTGTAAAATATGAGGTCCCATGCACACAGACACCCATTAATACCTCTCCTGCATTACACTCCTGTAATGGTGTTTTTGAGGGATCTTAGCTGTTTCTTGTGTTCTTTTGCACAGGAAAACATTAGATGTTTGTTGACATAGGCCTTTATAAAAGTGATTATAATCAACTTGTACTTTTTTTTAAACCAAGTTTTAAAACCAAAACCTCTGCAGCACTTGCATTCTTTATCCCCTTTTTGAATTGAATGCATGCAGCAACAAGCTGATCATGTCCTGAAGATGGCTGAGCCTACAACTCCATAACTGTGAACTGAGATCCTGAGATAACAGCGACTCCAGACACACTAACCCTGTTTTAGGAATGAATAACGCTCTTAATGCTGTTTCTTTGGAACGCTTTTAGCTCTGGAACACAGACAAATTTTTGCAGCACACAATGAGAAATGTGTTTGGTAGATACATGTTTTTAAAGTGGTGTACAAGATACTCACATGCATTTTTGCACCCCTAGCGGTGTGTGCGTGTGTGTCTGTGTGTGTGTGTGTGTGTGTGTGTGTGTGTGTGTGTGTGTGTCCATGGAGTGGTGGGCTTTGGTCTGGGGGCTTTTGTTGACTCAAAAGGTATTCCATTGTCTCAAAGCACCCATCATTGCTAGGCAACCTAACTCTGTGATTGCGGCATCCCTTTTCTGCTTTAAGGTATCAAGTTCACTGGCCCAATACACACACACACAGACATAGAAAAAACTGTGGTTTGAGTGAGAGAGAGAGGGGAAAAAGAGTGGGAGGAAGGGGAAAGTTGGGGAAAGTGTGTGTGTGTGTGTGTGTGTGTACTGTGCCTGGGGGGGTAGTGAGTGTTTTAGGGTATTCTAATAACCACAGGGAAGAGGTTGAAGACTCACATGGGAATTTTTCATTACTAATCCTATTTACAAGAACCTTGGGAACGAGAGAAATATACAAGATGTTTACTTTCTCTATTGTATACTGCAAATTAAGTAGTTTCTTTAAGCCTTACTGCTTCTTCATAAAGGAAGAGTCTGCATGTGCTAAGGCTAATGCTAAAGCTAAGGCTGTTTGTGTGCAGACTTTGAGGAGCAGCTGTATGATAACAGGGTAACTGGGCAGACATTCCGGCACCCTTCCTCTCAGAGCTCAGAGGACACCTCCACTACGCTCAGCCGCTCGCCTTCCTCACTCAACATCAAGAAACCAGAGTTTGTCTTCCTGGTAATTATCTGCTTGTTTTCTTGCAGATTTAAACTTTTTGTTGTGGTGTGTGCGTATGCTTTATTACATAGAATTTGTGAAAAGTTAACAGTAAACATGGGTAGGTGTACCCCACAGACAAAATGTCTCATTTCTGTATTCAAAACATTGATGTTGACTGAAGTTCCTTTACGTTCAGGCATGATTATGTGACACCAGGGGGTACGGGGCGTAATGGTTAGCATGTTAGCCTCGCACCTCCAGGATTGGGGGTTCATTTCCCGTCTCTGTCCTGTGTGTGGAGCCTGTATGTTCTCCCCGTGCTTCGGGGGTTTCCTCTAGGTACTCCGCTTTCCTCCCCCTCCCCCATTGTAGGCTGATTGGCATTTCCAAATCGTCCATAATGTGTGAGTGTGTGTGATTGTGCCCTGTGATGGGTTGACTCCCCATCCAGGATGCCCTGCCTTGTGCCCCGAGTCCTCTGGGATAGGCTCCAAGTTCCCCCACGACCTTGTGTAGGAAAAGCGGTACAGAAAATGGGTGAATGGATTATGTGACACTTTGTTTGTGTATGACTTTTCTTTTGCGCTTGAACAATTAAGTATACTTAGTCGTTCTAAATTCCCAGAGAGTCTTGGAGAGTGAATGCCCTCCCTGACACACTTGATGCACTCCTTGATCATCAGCTGTCAGACTTAAAACAAAAAAGAACCGTATTTCTACTTTTTAAAGAGATGAAATCAAGAACCCTAAAATGTTTCTTGTAAGGTGCCCCAAAACAGAGGGTCTCCTCTTCAGAGAGGGGTCCAAGTACAAGCCGTTTAGAAAGTTAGGAATGCTTAACATTACAAGTGTAATTAATGAGCTGTTACTTCTGTCATGAATAATCTAATTCAGCTAATCCATTTTCCAATCTTTCTCCCTAGCCTGCGAATAAACAGGTGTGTGAGGATGAGACCACGTCATTAGGAATCCGGGCTCAGGACCCGGCCGCTTGTGGCTCAGACCGCTCCCTCCTGGGCTGGAATTCTTCAGTGGGGCCCCCAGTTGCTGAAAAACCTCGCTGGCACCTGAGTCGACACTCGTCTGCACACCTCGTCCCCATTGATGTCACAGGTAACGGAAATTTAACATAGCCTGCTCTTGCACTTTACACTGCAATTTGTTTTGATCAACAAGATTTTCTGATTCCTCTGAGTCACAGTTTGCTTTTGTATGTTATAAGCAATAAGTAATATTTGCCTTTTCTATTCATTAAATATGATCTTTGCTCCTCAGATAAATGAAAGGACGTTTCATGTCAAGACATTGAACATTTTAATAAGTGTGTCTAGTTGCTTAGATCTTAGTTACTCTGATGTCTGAACTGAGGTTCAGCCCGGGTCAGGAATTTTAGGATTTCCTACATGACATCACTTTCCTCATATTGTTTCCTTGCCACATTTCCTACTTGTATTTTCATGTTGATACTCAAATTGCCCAGCCTGAGTGATATAACTTGTACCACATGCCAAATCATCTCCTCATTTCCACTCATGGGTGCTGGGACATTTTTTATCCATGAGTACCTCCTACCGCTCTCAAGCTGTTACCCTGTTTTAGTCAGATATTAGCTCTTTATTTGGCATAGCACTAGCACTTCCAGTCTCTGGGTTCTCCTATTCCTTCCTCATCATTCATTTCTACTGCTCAGTCTTCTACTGTGTCTCTCTTTTGCTCCTCTTTCCATGTATTCCTCTTCTCTGATTGTCCCCCTTTTGTGCTGTCTATTTCCTCTCTCAGGGGCTCAGTGCAGTAGAGTAGGCTAGGTCTGTAAACTCTGTTAATGCCATGCTCCGGCAGCCTGGGGTCTAATGCACAAAGAGGTGCCATTCTGCCTAAGAAAATGAACAGGTAGCTGTTGCCATGGCAACGCCCAACTCTTCCCTCTTAGCTTGGTGAAGAGGAATGGCAACGCTGCTCAGAGTGAAAGAAAGGGATGGAAACAGTGACAGAGAGGGTGTATGATTGTAAAAGAGTAGGAGAGAGAGGCTCTTTTCCCCTCCTCTTTTTTCATTTTCATGAATGGCACAAGCACACATGTTAGAGAGAGTGTAGCTTCCTTGGATGTTTTGTGAGAGAACGGACAGAGTAGGTATGTGCAATGTAGCCATGGTGGCTCAGTGGTTAAGGCTTGGGTTACTGATCGCAAGCTTGTGGGTTCAAATGCCAGCACCACTAAGCTGCTACTGTTGTTTGTGTTCTTGAACAAAACCCTTAACCTTCAACTGCCCAGTTGAATCTGTCCCAGTTGAAAGTTATGAGGATACAAACATCAGATAAATGTGCAATCTTTTCTCCCTACGGCACGATTCATGTGAAGAAAATATATTGTGTTTTACATGCATCTTTTTTGCATCAAACATAGTCTTAATGCACCCCTAGTAACTCTGCAATAGTAAAATTTACACTACAGTTGAATGTTTGGGAATGTACTGGAGTTGAGAAATATAATTTTGATTAGGGCAGGTGCAGGTTTAAAAAGTAATCGCAAATTGTTGTTGTTGTTGTTGTTGTTTAATCAGTCCATGAATATCAGCCCTTTTATCAGAACCATTCACTCAGACACTGTTACTGTCTACATGTCTAGTGTCTTATTCCATTTCCTAAATATCAACTAGTTACCAACAAGTCACGAGTAATTCTTCATCTCATGCTGGCCATACTGCTCGGTGGATATAGTATGCTGTGAACCAATCAAATCAGATATTTTTAATTGACATTTCTAGAAGGTACGTGTCTAGAATATGTCCGTTTTGTAAAGTAGATGTACATCTAGACTAAAACCCGTTATTAACCCGATTCAGCCTACTATTTGTCTAAAATCTTCAAAAGGATTTAACTCTGATCTGTTTGGTCAGGTGGCCATTTATATTTAAAGGCATAGTGTGCCTCAGAAACAAATTATTTGATCATTTATATATTTTACATACATATATTTTGACAAAGGTCTGTCACTCAGATTGAGAAGTGGTATCTCATGTCTTGCCTCAGGCCAGAGCTTTGATAAGCACGCCAGCGAACTCCAGGCCCCCTTTAGAACTGAAAAGGCGGTTAACCCAAAGACCATCCGCCGCCCAAGGAGTGTGATCGCAGGCCCTGATGTCACGCTGCACTGCCAAGGTGACCAATAGGAAGTTAGGAAGTTCTGATAGGGACTGAGAGCAAGAGGAAGTAAACAAAAACAGCCAGGTCAATGGGCCACAATGTGTGCTTTCTTGCTACTACTGTATGTATGTATGCTTTTTTGGCCTCAGTGGAAGAACGTATGGGCTTTCACACATTATTCAGTACAAAAAAATTGCATGCTTCTATAATTATGGTAAATATGTTTGTGCTCTTGGTTTCTAAGTTCAGTCTGTGTTATCTCTCTCTTAGGTGATGGCAAGATTCTTGCTGTTGATCTGATACAAGGTGCCTGTTCTCCTGACTCCTCCCAGCCGAGGTCTCTCGAACCGACCACAGAGAATACAGGCGAGCAGCACATACCCTTACGGAAAACCCAGAGTGACAGAGAGCACAGTGTCCCCCCATCCCCCAAAGCCCCCACAGGCATGATGGACCATGCTACTCTTATGTGCCCCAGCTCTTCCTGGAATGGCCCAAAGGGTTCCACATTTTCTCCCTCCTGGAATGACTCCTACAACTATGCCCTGACCCCAAACCCTGTTGCCAAGCAGCCTTTGTCCAAACCTGGAACATTAGACTCTGGTGGAGGTGGCCTCATGTGCCCTTCCCAAAGCAGCTCTGCCATGTCCATGAGCACTGTATCACACTCTAGCTCATTCACTTTCATCTCAGAACCTTCTGGGCACAGGACGTATGCAGTCACACATGAAAATGCAATTAAAGGAAAAAGAAAGGAGACCGAGGGTGCAGCATCCAGCCCAGCTACCGGTAATGACCTCAACAAGTGTGAGCAAGAGAAGAGATCAACGCGAGCCAATGCTTTCAAGTTTCGTGAACGCTCCCTTTCAACACCAACAGATTCTGGATCTCTCTGCTCAGCAGACAACATGTGCTGTCCAGGAGAGACAGTACCAACAGTTAGAGAAGGTGAGAGCTATGCCTTGCTGTACCCTAGCAACAGCTCTGAGGACAACACCAGCACTGACAATGTGTCTGTAGCAACAGGGTCTGACTTCTTCCCAGTGAGTAGACTGAGGTCACGATCACGAAGCATCTCACTGAAGAAGCCCAAAAAGAAGCCACCACCTCCAGTACGCAGCGTGTCTCTAGTAAAGAACTTGTCAGCAACTGGTGGGATGGGCCCACACCATGGTGAAGGACATATCAAAGATGGTAGGCCTAAGAGCCTCTTCATACCACGAGATAATAATTTCCAGGATTCATTCCGGCCCGAGTTTCTTATGGCATCTAAACCAGATGAGGAGGCACACAGCAGTTTGGAGACAGCCTCTGATACATCTCAGCCCCTTGACAGAGAAGTTGACCTAGCCTTCCCCCCTCACTGGCAGCTCAGTGAGTGGAAGTCCAACAATGACCCTTATCGTTCATTATCAGGCTCCAGCACCGCTACAGGTACAACAGTAATTGAATGCATTAAAGTACGTGGAAGCTCAGAATCCCTGAATTCACCATCAACCTCTCGCGCTACTTCCCCTTCCCCACTTTCAATTGAAGCTGAGACTAAGGTGTCTCCATTCAAGCCTCCATGCCTTATGTCCCCCTCAAGTGGATACTCTAGTCAGTCTGAGACTCCCACCCCAACTATTACAAACTCTGTTATCACTGGACTCACCCCAACAGGGTGCAAGATGCGCCCAAAGATCCCAGAGAGGAAGTCATCACTTCCAGCCACCTCACCAAAAGACAAATCTCAGTCTCGCCTCTCTTTTGAGTTACCTGTGAATTCTCCAGTAGACTTGTCGTCTGTCAAACCAAAACCTAAAGCTAGCCGGAGACACTCAGACACATCTACCACCAGCAAACCAGGAAAATTAAGTCAGTCATCACAGCCCATGGTTACCACAACAGATCTGCGAAATATCAGACTCCGTTCAGTAAGCCGCTCAGAACTTGAGGACAGTCCTGATGGCTCCTCTGACATCATAGAGGAGGAACAAGGACGTGATATTAGCCCTCCTACCACCCCATATAGCTCTAAACCACCCAAGCCACCAGTTGCAGTAAAGCCACCACTCCCCAAACGACCCATGAACTTGATGCTCAAGTCTCCCTCATCATCACCCCATGCTCAGGAATCTCCACCAGCCTCCCCAATAGACCGACCAATGCCTGTAGCCAACATCTACATGGTGGTCAGGAAGCCTAAACCTAAGAGGCCATCCCAATCATCAATCAGTCCATCTGTAGTTACACCTCAAGAGCAGGTGCCAAGACATCCACCCCCTCTACCTGAGCTTGACCTAGAACATGGGATACCAATTGAGGAGGATTTTACCTTTCCTAGCAGTCCAGAGAAAGAGGACATAGGCAAGACTCTTCGTAGTCAAAGTCCCATTTCCTGCATAGCTGAATTGGACAAGAAGAAAGCCAAGGTACCACCACCAGTACCCAAAAAGCCAAATGTTCTTCTCTTACCTTCCCCTACTGTCCAGGCACCAAGCAATGGCACTACAGAAAAGCAAAGCCTCCTACTTGACAGTGGTTCTCAGTCACCACTAGGCCCATCACCTTTTGAAGTTGAGGAGGCGTCTTATAATGAAGATGACCAAGAAACACCTACTAACCAAGAGATTCCAGGAAGGTGTGAGACCAATACACAACATGAAAATCAAAGCCACCTCGAAGTTCTTGGAAATGAAGAAAACCATGATATACCAGAGGATGGCACCACTAAGGATATTGGATCTATTCAAGATATTGACATAAAGGAATTCACTGCAGATATAATGACAGGTATGTTATATTTTTAAAACATATGCTATGATTAAGATAGCAATAACAATTAATAATAATTATAACATATAACATATACAGGTGCATCTCAAAAAATTAGAATATCATGAAAAAGTTAGTTTTTTCCCAGGAATTGAATTCAAAATGCGGAACTTTCATATATTCTAGATTTGTTACACATGAAGTGAAATATTTCAAGCCTTTTTTTTTTTAATCTTGATGATTATGGCTTACAGGTCATGGAAATCAAAAATCCAGTATCTCAAAATATTAGAATAAAGAAATGTCGACCTTCTGAAAAGTATGTTAATTTATGCACTCAATACTTGGTCGGGGCTTTAATCCTTTTTCATGAATAATTGCATCAGTGCGGCATGGCATGGAGGCAATCAGCCTGTGGCACTGCTGAGGTGTTCTAGAAGCCCAGGTTGCTTTGATAGCGGTCTTCAGCTCGTCTGTATTGTTGGGTCTGGTGTCTCTCATAGATTCTCTATGGGGTTCAGGTCAGGCGAGTTGGCCGGCCAATCAAGCACAGTAATACCACGGTCAGCAAGCCAGTTACTAGTAGTTTGGGCACTCTGGGCAGGTGCCAAGTCCTGCTGGAAAAGGAAATCGGCATCTCCATAAAGCTCATCAGCAGATGGAAGCATGAAGTGCTCTAAAATCTCCTGGTAGACGCATTTACTCTCGACTTGAGAAAACACAGTGGACCAACACCAGCAGATGGCATGGCTCCCCAAATCATCACTAACTGTGGAAACTTCACACTGGACATCAAGCAACTTGGATTCTGTGCTCAGGAAATCTTTGCAGGTGTTTTGAGTTAATTAGCTGATTAGAACTCTTCTCAGGTCGACATTTCTGCTTTATAAATTCTTTATTCTAATATTTTGAGATACTGGATTTTTGATTTCCATGACCTGTAAGCTGTAATCGTCAAAATGAAAACAAAAAAAAAGCCTTGAAATATTTCACTTTATGTGTAATGACTCTAGAATATATGAAGGTTCCACTTTTGTAATTAAATTATGGAAAAAAATGAACTTTTCCACGATATTCTAATTTTTTGAGATGCACCTGTATATAGCATATAATTGATCGAGCTTGTTTATTTTAATATGCATACACTATAGAGGGTAATGGGTCTCAAGTAAATGTGTCTCTTTAAAAATGTGCTCACAGAAGCTCCACTGGAGGAAAACAGCTCTGTCAAGGATAAGACAGAACTGCATATCACTGAAGAAACAGATGATGATGTGCTTGTCCACACACCTACCACCCATACAACTGAAGACCTTTTCACCATCATACACAGGTCTCACAAATACTGGTTCATTATAGTTATTGCCTGTTGACTGATCAACTGCAATCTACTGTAACGAACATTAATAACAAAGCATCACTACCTTAGTAATACAAAAAACATTGTACCTGCTTTTTTAGAAATAATCTAACAATGGTTTTTTCTTACCCAGATCGAAGCGGAAAGTCCTTGGCCGTAAGGAGCCAGCTTTTGGCAGTCGTCAGAGCCTTGTGTCACCTGTGAAAAGCAGCAGCAGTGACATTCGAACACTGACACTGGGCAGCACTCCAAGGTCACACTCTCGGAATGAGAACTTCATGGCTCTTCTCCAGAAGAAGGGCACTAAGTCAAGTAGTGGAACGCGGGTCTCTGCCATGGAACTGCTGAAGAGCACAAACCCTTTGGCTCGCCGTGTCACTGAGTTTTCTCAGTCAGATCTGGATGCTGCTGGAACCAACCCATCAAAAATGGCTCTACCAGACCATTGATTCCACTTGTAGACAACCAAATGTAATGGCTGATTTTCAGTTAGTGCTCCACTGCACATCTAAATGGTTTTACTTCCCAGGATCTTGCACTGTCTGAAGTGAGTTGTTTTGATCCCTGGGTCTCACCTTTTTGTCATGTTGCTGTGGAGTGCTGTCCATATCAAAGGAAAGGAACCCAGTGTTGATGTGAGGTTCTGAAATAGTTGGGTTAGCATTGTATTTTACCACTGAGAATGTGTTATATTAACTCCTTGACAATTTGTCAATGCCCACCTTTAAAATGCAGACTTATTGCAAGTCTAGGCAAGACTATTAATATTTCTGTTGTGATTAGGATGGAGTTCACACAACAATCATGATTGTCCTAGTCAGAAAGAGAAAAATTCTATATAGAAAATGTAAATCAGATTCCCTTAAAAAGCACTTACAAAAGTAGTTTGTTTATTTCCAAAACAAAAAAAAAGATATAAAAGGCCCAGTTTAGCCTCCTGGGATTTATTTAACCCAGAATGAAACTAAATATACAATATTTAAGTATACGTTTAGAATTTTTGTGACTTTCTTGAAAACTGCCTATTTCCAGCATGTTTACAACAAACCGGGACTAAAGTCACAATATGGACAACCTTCATGCAATATACTTCATCTGAATCTAAATGATAGTTCTTCCCTCACTGCCAGTAGTGGTACACAGTGGGTATTAGTGTTGTGTATGTGTAGCACATACACACAATGAAAAACCAAAACCACCACAGAGCAGATTAGGAGAACAGTACCAAAAAAAAAGCAAAGAAAGCAAGAACACAGAAATGTTCAATGACTATAGACAGAAGGATTCAAATCCTCCTAATGGGGTGTTTGATCCTGGTTGTCTAGTATGGAAAACCTGTCAAGGGGTTTGTTGTTCTGGCTAACGAATAAAGAGTCTGCATGTTTAACATGCAAGGAACCAAGGAAGGGAGTTGCCAAGGACTACGAATGGTTAAAAAAAGAGAGCTTCTTATGGTCACCTCCATATCCTTTTGACCAGACCTTTGGGAGATGTGGTGCTGTAGACTGCTATAATCACCACATACCCAAATTTAAAGCTGCAGCTATAATGTGTTCCTGAACATTTTATATATGTCCACGTTGTATTTGTCATTCACTATATGATCATTTCATACTATGCATCAAGGCTGGATGTGCTGCTTCTTTGCCAGTTAAGGCAAATTAGCAGTGAAAGCCTATGAATGTCAGGAAGAAGGAACAAATTTCAACAGTTTACTTTAGTTATCTGTGTTTTATTGGTATTTTTTTTGTATAGTCATCGCCCATGTCACTGCAGAAAAAGAAATTTATTTCTATGGTATTATGCATAGACAGAGACTATCACAAGAAACTGAGACCTGTGTAAGTCTCAACATCAGATGTTTGGAGACAAAAAGACAGAATCATTTGGTGAGCAAAGCATTTCCCACAAAGACTACTTGTTCCTTCCCATTCCTTTCAAATATTTTCTCCCACATGTGACTGTGCATCTCTGGCTCCCAATCAGAAGAAACCTGGTGCTATTGAGCCAGAGCACCCTCTGCAGTCCAGGAGGGGAAGCACACCTGGGGAAAAAAATGTGTTCTGACTCTCCTGAACACTGAGGATGAAGGTTAAATAATTTTTTAATTATTATTATTATTATTATTATTATATCAGTCCTTCAGGTATTCTGATAGCATCTAAATATAACAAAGAATATGAAATATTACATTAAAATAGTGAGTGAAGCTTGTTTTCAGTATTTAGTGAATGGAAAAAAAAAAGACAACCAGTGTTTGTTTGCCTTGTACTCTGGCGTCAAGCCTGTGTTTTTAAATGCCTTGGTAATGCACTTCTGTAGAAATATCCAGAGTTTCTTTTAGTCTTTTTATGAATACTACTCTAACGGTCATCATTACTCTTGTGTACTCTGTGCTGCATCAATTCTTCGTCAATAATAGTGTCAAAATTTCCAGAGGAAGGTGGAGAGGGAGCGAGAAAGTCAAAATGCTTAGATAAACAAAGAGTAAAGCATGTACGGGGATAAAACAGACTGTTAGAAGCCACGTGTTAAGTCACTGAGAGTTTTCACAGAAATCTAAACATGATGTAGACTGTACATTCTGCCACACAGACCAGAATGTGAATTACAGATTTCTTTATGTGACAACCGACAGTGAAAACATATTCTTGCTTCTGTATTCTTCCTCCTTTCTCCCTCCATCGTAGCCTCTTTCCCATTAGTCTAATGACACCCACAGGAGCTCACGTTTGTACACAGAGGAGAAATGAATCCCAAAAACACCCCAACAAAGTGAGAGCACAGTAAACATTGAGAAATTAAGAGCCTACAGGGTCTAGTTTCCAAAAGCATTGTGCTTCGGATCAGCAACTATTGGACAGAGTGTTTAAAGTGATGCTCATGCACTTAAAACATTTTAGGCATCAATCCGTCCCCCTCTATGCCTAAAATGTTCCGCACGATAAATGACTTTCAGCCAGTGCCAAATTCAAAAACATACACTGTATATAACATGTAATTCTAAGATACAGCTTTGTCAAATTTTATCACAGAGATGACTATTACAGAGGATTATTAAGGCTATTGAAGATCAGCTTAGAGTTTGCTGACTCTCTGAAGAAAAAGCTTTATTTGCCCCTTGTCCTTGGGACAAAATCAGTTGGGTGGGAAAGAAAGAAAGTACTGGGAATTCTATTTTTGTTATTTTATCATTGGAAAGACGTATATAAAAATTCTGAATATTATGAGCCTCCCTCTCCAGCAGTAAGGATATGTAGCTGTGAGCTCTTCAAGCAGCTATGTCTTGCCTATGTGCTACAAAAAAGTTACATAAATAAATTATTTTTCTTGCTTAAACACTCTTTTGGAGTCTTCATTTTTAGTTAATGGTATTTAGAGACAGAAAGACAATGTACAGGTATGATGATGCAGGTTATTTATCAATTATTCAAATAGTTCTGATATGTTTTATTCAATTTAAGGTTTGTATTATAGTAAAAAAAAAAATTCTGTTACTGAGTTGGACATGAGTATCAGATTAAAACTGTATTTAGAATATTGACTTTTTTTTTCTTTCAAAACACTGAAGAGTGGAAAATTATTCATTTCATAGTTTATGTAATGTTGCCTGGACAGAAAAGTTAGGACTGCATTGCCCTCTTGTGGATATCTTGGTGTGGGCCAAGTGTAGGCAGCAAAAACAGCAGCCTTTATTTAAAAATAAATAAATAAATGAACAAAACAACAACAACAAAAACAAACAAACAAATAAATAAATAACCTAAAAGATTAGGGTTAGATTTAGGTGTAGGCATAACATTAATTAGCTGTATTAATAATTATGTCAGCGGAGGGTCCTGACACGGACTTGTGTGTGTGTGCGTGTGTGTGTGTGTGTGTGTGTGTGTGTGTGTGTGTGTGTGTGTGTGTGTGTGTTTCTGGGCCTGTGGAGTATAGGGTTGCATACATGTGGGCTGAAACTACATTAGAGCATCACCAAGGCCACAAACAATCTGAAGAATCTCTGCTCTACAGAATGAGGCCCAGATGCATGGCCTCATGCAGAAAAGTGTCAGGAAAAGCGTGATTAACTCCCAGGATGTGTCAGTGGGGCAAGACATCATTACTGCCATTACTACACACCTTCAGAGATCCATAGAATTTATTTAATAATATTTAATCAAAATGAATGAATGAATAAGCAGGACATTTAGGAGTTAAAGCAGATAGTTTGCAAATTGAGACCCATATTGATATCACAGCACACAGTCATGCTTACAGTAGCATCTCTTGCTTTTGTTTGTAGTGAATATATCACATGTTTAGCAAACACCCCTGCATTTTTTTATTGTGTGATTCTGTTAGATATGCATCGGTAATGCATACTTTTAAGAGAGCAACACTTTTTGCTAATGATTCATTTTCCCTAAAAATAATAATAGCTCATGTACAATTCTGCACAGATAAGGTGAACGAAACAAACACAAAATGGCATTAAGAAGTTATCCCCGAAGTTACTAGAACTCAAATCTGTGTTTTAAGCTTCCTTTGTAACCTTAGAGCCGTCTGTGTTATGCTTTGGAAAGGGGAGGGAATGGAGAAAGAATCCCTGGTTGGTCCATGTGCTGAGGACTTCTGCTTCAGAGCAAGCTGAGCCCTGTGCCATCAGCCGAGCGTTTCCTGTTTCTGACAAGCACAGTGCACCGCTGCACATTAGAGGCCCATATTTTATCAAAGTGGAACACACACACACACACACACACACACACACACACACACACACACACGTGCACGGAGCGCCCTGCAGAGGAAAGCCTGCTATCACTTTACAGATACACAGCCACACGGAGGATGTTCTGATGGACTCCTAGTCTTTGATAGTCCCTAGGTCAGGCATGTCTGTGCTCATGGGGTCCTACTTCACGCCGGATGTCTGAGTCTGACCCTTCCAGGTGGTGGGTACAGAAGCAAGAAAAGTGGATTTTCATCTGTGGTTTAAATGCTTGATGGCAGTCTTTGCTGCTGAGGTGGAATGGTTTTATTTTTGGGATCTCATGGAGCCTCATCTACAGTGATGCAGCCTGAGGAGCCTGTGCGTCAGGAACTGCAGTTTTATTATGTGGTGAGTTATTACTGTATGCAGTATACAGTGGTTTAATGTCATTTCACTACTCATAACAGCCAGACCTTATCAGTCTTTATCGTGTCTTTATCGCTCATGTCTGGGCAAGACTTGGTTTTAATAGGACCATACAGTATTATACCTAATTTACTGGTGCTTCGTGTTTCTTATTTGATCATTATTTGAACATTAATTATACATTCCTGTTTAGAAACACAGATAAGATGATGATTTTCGATGATGTACTGATTTCTATTAGTGACATAACAAAAAAAAAGAACAAAATTGAACAAATAAGTAATTTTTTGTTATATGAGCACTTGTTAAGAAACTGTAACGTGTAATCAATGACTGCAACTTCTATGAGTTTATAACAGTGGCACATGACTCATCATGTAGTAGCTGATCATTATCAACTCTTTAAGCTTTAACGTCAGTACGAACAGAATGGATGCACTTTAGGGATCAGAGATAAGTCAACCTTTTGTCTGTAACTGAGCCAAACACAAGCATGCTATAAAACATGCGGTTTCTGGGACTGAACTTCAGCAGCTGACTTTATGATTTTAGGTATTGACGCATTGAGGCATTGATGAATGTTACTAAATCATGACGTTATGTACAATTAAAAGTGTGTTATTTGTGATTGAGTCACTGGTTCTGTGTTTTGTAAGTGTACTCGATTTTTTTGAAAGATTTTTTTTCAAAAACGGGTTTGATGAGAATTCATGAGAAAAGAACAAGAACACAGCTGTAAATTTTCAAACATCTGCATGCAAAGTTCTGGCATGTCTGCCTAGCTCCAGTCCCATTATATACATCACTTATACAGTCACATATAGTCCACTCGAATGGTTCTTAAAAAGCCTCTCAGACTCCTAAGACAGAAATAATACAATCGGAATAAGAAATTCGCCGGGAGTTTAATTCTCACCAGGATTGTGAAGTGGAAGTTGTTCAAACATCTGGTTCAGGAGGGTATTGCTCAACATGTTGGATGAAACGCAATATAATTAAGACCACATGTCACAGGGGAAAGTATGACTGTTGTCTTATTTGTTGCCATTAGCTTTATTTGTGGCTGTTTTGTAACACCAAGGCAGCATTTTGCATTGCCAGGTATAAAGTCTGTGTTATGTGCATCCATTTTGCTCATCATGCTGTTGTGTCCTCAAGAATTCAGGATCCTGCTGCTTCCTCTGAACTTTTAATTGAGCACAAACAGTTTATGTAAGAAACAAAATGTCCTAAATGGATACAAATTACATAAGGAGGGTTCAGGTCTGAACTGCTGTGCCTGTTTGGCGAGGAACACAGCGCATGACTCACTATTTAAATCAACAATATATATTTTTTTCCTTTTAAATTTATTAAGTGATTAATTCAAAGCATAGATGTGTGGGTTGGAATGTGCTGTATTCTTACTCTTTTCACTGAGTGTTTTATGGCACTGTCACTGCACAGCCATATCAGGATTACATCTGGAAAACTGTACTGGTGAAATTCAGACATGTGTTGAGCATAAATTTGTTTACATGCAAAATTAAAAAAATCTATATATGCATATAGGGGGTTTCCTCCGGGTACTCCGGTTTCCTCCCCCAGTCCAAAGACATGCATGGTAACTGATTGGCATGTCCAAAGTGTCCGTAGTGTATGAATGGGTGTGGGAATGTGTATGTGAGTGTGCCCTGCGATGGATTGGCACCCTGTCCAGGGTGTATCCCGCCTTGTGCCCGATGCTACCTGGGATAGGCTCCAGGTTTCCCCGTGACCCTGAAGGAAGGATAAGCGGTATAGAAGATGGATGGATGGATGGATATATGCACATATTCCTGTTGAAAAATAACATACAAAAACTTTAGGTAATGGCCTTCTGGTGAAAAGCTGTAAAGTAATGGGTCTGTCTATCTGTGAGTCCTTATTTTTGTCGGAACTTTCCTTGATGTGCCGGTTAAAGGCTTAGACTAAGTACACTGTGAAGTTTTTATTCCTTATTTACATGACAACATAGTGGAAATGCATTTCTAATTAAAACAAGCAAATGTACTATGTTCTGTTTTCTATTTATCAAATGACTGATTCCCCGTTAAAAAAAATACAGCTATTAAATCATAGGTAAATAATAAAACAGTTTGCAGTGCACTGTTATAAGAAAATATTCAACAATGGGATATGTGAAGAATTAATGGTCTGCACTTATATAGCGCTTTTTTAACCTTAGTGGTTCCAAAGCACTTTACACTGGTTCTCATTCACATAGCATCATAGCTTGCCATCGGGAGCAATTTGGGGTTCAGTGTCTTGCCCAAGGACACTTCGGCATGTGGAGTCACATGGGCCGAAGTGTCAAAGCGCCTACCCTACGATTAGTGGACAACCCGCTCTACCATGTGAACCATAGTCGCGCCACAGTATTACCATCCAGGAAGTTGATTATTTTCCTATAACTGCATGCCCTAATATGTTTTATTTCTCTTACACCGCATCATTTTACCAATGATCATGTTTATCATTAATTAAAAAAGGAGTCAATTATGTTTTATCCATTTGCAATTATATTTAATGTTGTGGAACATCTGTGAAACAAGTTAGTTCCTGTTATAATTTACGGTACCTTATAGCTGCTATACATAGGCATCCCTTCACCCGCTCTCTCTCTCTCTTGAAGTTTATAAGTTAAAAAAAATTAAATTTTTCATGAGAAACAGAAAAGCCCTCCATCCTGAAGACTTTTGCTAATTTAAATGAAATGATCTGTTTGCTATTAGGTTTAGATTATGTTGAGCATCAATCAGACAAGTACCAGTAAATGAACTGTTACTCTAGAAACAATAATGTATCAGAACGAGTGCATTAATATAAACCTGTGAGTTTTCTTACAGCTGACACTACTGTCAGAACTACTCTTATAGAAAATACCTTCTGACCTATCAGAGTGAAGAATGCAGCAGTTCTGTTGTATAAGAAGGTTCATCAAAGCTTTCTGAACTCCCACAAGGGCGAAACTGATATCTCACAAGCCTAAAACAGGTCCATTTTCATCACTATATCTGTAAATGCATGTTAAAATATCATCAGATTTATTATGCTAATTTTCTCTCTATGCCCTTCAACTGAGTCAAGCTTATGTGGAGTTTTGAGAACATTAAAGCCCTTCAGCGCACTGTCTAATACAGCTTTAACTATGATTTTAATTAGAACTAATACAAACACGGGGATTTGTGAGTATTTCTGAGGTCCTGCTTTTATATTAAAGGCCGCATTAAAGAATGTGAATGATCAGACCTCAGGCGGTTTCTGTCCATGATTTGGGGAATTAGCAGAGGGAAGCTTAAGACCGCTGGAATATTTTCCAGCTCAAAGATGCCAAATGCAGATGCTAGTATTGTTACAAAACTCAATGTTCTCAGCTGTTCTGGTAGATTTGAAACTTTTCCAACTCATGAAAATATTGAGTGAGAGGATTCATTCTCATTTTATATTGGAAGCTTAGGGGATGAGGTATTTGTAGGAGTTCAGAGGTGAAACAATTTTGGCAAGCAAGCAGAGAGCAAGAGAAATCAGCATAAAAGCATGTTCAGCACCCAGCAACTTCTTTAAATTGATTTGTCTAGACAGATGATGTTTGGGCAGATAGGCCTAAATCACAGCGGAAGGAAGAACCAGCGAATCAGAACAAGTCAAGAAATTTTTTACGGTGTTGTCATGAGACCTGTGAGAGGTCACGTATGAATGGCAAGCAGAAAAAAGGAAGCAAAAAAAATCCACAAACATGGGTGGGGAATGTCCTGTTTAGAGAATCATAGCATCCCTGTGCCTGTTTTGGTAAATAGTATTTCCTTTCCACAACCTCTAGGGAAGTTTGGAGGAACAGAGTGATGATATAATGAAAATGGAGAAAAATGAAAACAAACAAAGTTTCTCTTTAGGGAGAGTTGGAGAAGACAGAACATTAACTCCTTCCATGTGCTTTATATTTCTTATAACAAGTGGGCAATTCACCTGTACAAACATTCACCTGTGCAAACATTCACCTGTGCAAACATTCACCTGCATAGACATTCACCTAAGCAAACATTCACCTACATAGACATTCACTCCTGTGCAGACATTCACCTGTGCAAACATTCACCTGTACAAACATTCACCTGTACAGACATTCATCTGTGCAAACATTCACCTGTGCAGACATTCACCTGTGCAAACATTCACCTGTGCAGACATTCACCTGTGCAAACATTCACCTGCATAGACATTCACCCCTGTGCAGACATTCACCTTTGTGTAGACATTCACCTAAGCAAATATTCACCTTTGTGTAGACATTCACCTGTGCAGACATTCACCTGCATAGACATTCACCTGTGCAAACATTCACCTGTGCAGACATTCACCTGTGCAAACATTCACCTGCATAGACATTCACCCCTGTGCAGACATTCACCTTTGTGTAGACATTCACCTAAGCAAATATTCACCTTTGTGTAGACATTCACCTGTGCAGACATTCACCTGCATAGACATTCACCCCTGTGCAGACATTCACCTGTGCAGACATTCACCTCTGTGTAGACATTCACCTCTGTGCAGCCATTCACCTGTGCAGCCATTCACATCTGTGCAGTCGTGTCAATCCTGAGACGGATCTGAGATGAGAGCATCTTTTTTGTAAAGTTAGAAATAGGCTTTATAGCCAAAATAGGCATCTAAATTGTGTGTACATTATGTACACTAAATAGATATGACTTTATTTAGGACACAGAAAGATATTTATTACACTGATTTCACCCATGGATGCAGTCAGAGCGTCTCTTCTTTTTGCAAAGCCTAATGCAACTCAGTCTTATATCAGACAAATATCAGATTTGTTAGATTAGTAATATTAGATATAAATTTGTGCCTTATTAAACTTTGACATATAACGTCCATGCCCAACATATTTTGACCGAACTGGTTTATTCCACATGTAAATCAGAATAAATGTAAATATATATATATATATATATATATATATATATATATATATATATATATATATATATATATATATATATATATATATTCTCAGGTCTCATACAATTATCCTCTGTGACCATTTCTACAGGAGTGCGGCTGTCTGTAAACAGCATTGCTTATCCTGCACTAGAGCTCATCATCAAATCCAAAGTTCGTTTACCAACAACCCTGTATGTAGGAGAACCTACACAATATTAGGCAAGTGGTTTTAATGTTATGGCTGATCCGGGTAGATCCTACAAATAAATAAATAAATAAATAAATAAATAAATAAATAAATAAATAAATAAATCATATTTTAAGGAATAAATGCGTTTTTTCATGTTAGATATTTTTGGACAAAATTGCAGTTCTGGTACTTTATTCAACAAGGTTCCATGTGGACAAAACCTCAGCAATCAGTAGTCATCTAGCACTATATTACAACCACATGATACGATATTCAGAGCTGTGTCTATGAGTCAGAGCTAGATGTCAAATCCAGCGTTTATGTTTAATTGCACTATAGCTTTTCATTTCCTCCTTGAGGATTAAGCATACAAAAATATATAGATATGTAACAGTTGCTTTGTTTATTTCACTGTATGCATGCTGTTTGCCAATATCCATGCATGCAGTAGAATCTATTGGCAAAAAGATGCATGTTTTGATTTGCAGAACAGATGTTCATTTGAAAAAAAAATCATTAGTGTGCTTCCTTTTAATCCAGACTGATTAAGCTCTGTGTAAAAGCTCTGTGTGCACATTGTGTGCTTCATAAGAGGAAAAACAGTAGTAGATTCATTCACTCACTGCATAGCCCACATGTTCTGCAGACACACTGCAAAATAGGTGATTTCATGAGTGCAGTGCCATTTACCCAATTAAAAACCATTATATTCAACATTGAATCTAAGAAAACATGCATTTTATTACAACCGTCTCATTTTCTACAAGGTTTCTTTGCTTACAATGGCTACATTTCGCTGAACAGGGGTGAATTTTCTAGCATAAAATTTGCAAATATGCAAAATGTCATTAATCAGCGTCCATGCTAATAACATGCTAATTACTTTCTAATTATTATCTTGTGTTTTTTAAATTTATTAAATATAAATAATTTAATACAATAATAATAATAATAATAATAATAATAATAATAATAATAATAAATTCTTCTTCCCATGATCTTCAGGAAATTTGTCTTATGCAAATTCTTGTTTAACACATGACTCATGGAATATTTCAAATATTACATAGGAGTGAAAATGTTCAGCTTGAATGAATGTAAAATTATTACTATTCTCTGTCTCTATTTGGTTTTATTTTGTTTTCTATTGAACTTTTTCTTACTCTGTTCAGCACTTTGGTCAGCTTTACTATGATTAGATGTGCTATATAAATAAAAATTTGCTTACTTACTACTTACTAATGTTTAGACTAAAATTTATAATGGATGCACATACTGTAGGTTGTTGTGAAGGACATTTGACCTGTGTTTAGAATATTTTTTTTCAACCTTATTTTATACTGTATATATATTTGTGAATATACACCAATCATGCAATCATTCAAATGTTTTCTGTTTTTGATCACCACTTCCTTTTCACATGAGGATGTTGTGCTGCATACACCAAAGCCATTGTTTATTCTGATGTTGTGTGTGTTTATGATGAGAGGGTTTTATTAATCAGCCTGGGTCTGTGGTTTGTGCTGCACATTGTGGGATTATCTGTGTTATTTTACTGGTTCAGATTAATTGTGGTGTGGATTGCTGCATGAATGGTATCTTGTTTTCTGATGGTAGAATCCTCACATATCCCTTGACACATATCCATTAATCCTTTCAACTCCCACTGTATTCATCATCAAGGAAGTTAATCTGTACCTACTATGAATTATTCAGTAACTACAGCAAAACTAATAGAAACGGTGTGTCGTCAGAAGAGGAAGGAATGCAAGTTTGGACCTGCTGATGAGTTCTCTGAGTTTAAAGAGTGAATGAACATAACCGCTTTTCTTTTCTTTTTTTAAAAATTCTTAAGTTTTCTTTAGATAATATGAAAAACAAAAGCAGAGAAAAAGAGAAAAATCAGTACTGTAAAGCAAATGGTGCCTTATACCTTGGTCACTCGCTCATATTACCCTGAAGAGGGCAGCACAGTCTATCTGGAGTTATAGGCGTGGTGCTGGTGAAAGTTGCCCTCTTTCTATGTTGTGAACAATTTCAGCTTTTATTGCATAACCACAATATTATTGTTTAAACACAAGCTGGTTCTTACTCAGGATAACGGCAGCATTTATAGATAGATGGAACTGCAGTAGGAAGGCACAGTGTTAGTTGACATATTGATTTATTTCCTCTAATACAATCCAGGCCTTGTGTCTAAGTCCAACCCATCAAAAGCTCCTCCTGACTCAATGATGGATGGCAAGAATTCCCTAAAGATGAAGACCCTCTTAGTCTCTGGAACATACCATAAGTCTTATTGTTTTCTGAAAGTTATGACATTCCAGGTTTGGCCAAAGTCCATGTGGAACGTTTCTTGCTCTCATTTTCCTTGCTTTGGAGTGATGTGGTCTGATCAAAGACAGTGGAAAACCAACATAATAGAGACAGAGGTCTGCCTGTTAGCCACGAGTCTCTAATTGACAACACCTTTAGTAGCTGTTGCTTATAGCCGTTTATATCCTTTACAAATGTTTAGCTTAATAAACAAGATTGCTTGAACATTATAGGTTTTTACATGAACAATTTGGTTTTATAATTAGAAATAGATCATCCTGAAATGTGCCTGTGGACTAAAAAAAACTTTAAATAAATAAATAAATAAAGATATTTTAATGCTGTCTGAATATTTTGTTTACATTCCATTATTGTGGAATATTTAGTGTGTATGAGTCACCTATTCCCCTGATTCAAGTCTATTGTGGCCAAAACAGGATAAAAGGAACTTAGATGTGGGGTCAAGGGTCAAACACATGAAGCTGAGTAGTATTTCTTCCTTTATATGATCAGATGCAATCATTTACACATTCATGGAAAATGCATCCACCTACTGCGACAGTGGTCACCTTTTGTTTTATGTGATCACGTGGATCCACTTGTAGGGTTCTTCTTGCAGTTCTTTTCTTTTAACACCCTTTTTGGGGTTTGGCAAAGCCTTTGAAGGCCATAACAAACTGATCTGATTTTTTTAAAAATGGAATACATCAGTTCGAGTAAGGACTTTACAGGAGTAATAATTGCAACAGGTACACATTGTGTTTTCGAAGCCAGTGAGAAAGAAATCTCAAGTCGGTCTTCAGCATTAAAGGATTTTCTGGCTGCTTGAATATTTTAAGAGAGAATGATAGGGCAATATTTGAGTCTGAAGTTCAGGTCTCTGACAGAGATAAGAAGGACTTTAGAGGTCTTGGTTATGCAAGTGCAAGACACATCACATTTCATACCTCGCACTACTCACAAGACTCCCCAGCTAACAATTCTAGCTTAGTAGAGCAAATTACGGACATAACATTACAGGGAAATTTTCGTTCCTAGAGGATTAAACCTGTCAAGTTTTCTGGATCTTCTGAGAGCTTTTTTTTCAGGTAACATTGATAAATATTCCTTCATGCAAAAATTTTGCTGGCATCATATATACATTTTCATAATGTCAGTTTTTTCCCCAATTAACTGGGTAGCTATGTGGTGTGAGTATTACAGGATGGTTATTTCTGTAATCTTCCAGCCTATCCTGTAGAATACATTACATAACATTCTGATAATGTTCTCAGTTAGCTCAGTTTTACATTTAGTTTGACAGCTTCCTGTAAAGTCGATCCTTCCTGGCTTGTGTCAGTGCATTTCTGTAACACTGTTGTATCAGTCACACAACTGATATTTACTCAGCATTTGCATCATTTTAAAAAGGGGGTTCCTTGAGGTTTTTTTAAATAATAAAATAAGTTTGTTTGTTTTTTGTACTAAATTTAAACGTACATTCATTGTGGCCTGGATTTGGCACTTTTACTTTACTTTTTTTTTTTTTTTTTTTTTTTAACAGTATTTTTAGTTGGGAGCCTGACGTACAGTATAAAAACATTGCAAGACCTTAACTTTAACATCAGGAAACAGAAAGCTTCTGCCTTTTAAAAAAATTTTTTTTATAAACAAACAAACAAATTAATATATAAGTGAGCAATTTTCCTTGTTTGGACCACAAGGTCAAAGCTTTCAGATATGGCTATACTTGTTGGGACATTTGGTCTTCACCAAGCTGTAAAAACATGCCCACACACTGAGAGAAGATTTTTTATAGCTGCATTGTGATTAAACCCCTGTGGGATTCTGTTATTCTGTTCATGTGAAAGAAGCAACAGTTACTGTCAGTGGATAAGACTGACAAAGGAGTAAGGTGCTTTTGTTTGTTGTGTTATTGTGCGTGTCTAGGGTGTGTGCGCTGACAGCATACTTCCATCTGTATATCTACAGGAAGCCTGCACTGGAATTTTTGAGCAGCAATTGTTTCTCACTCACTATGGCTTTTCATTTTCTATCCCAGTGTTAATATGAGCTGTTGCTATCATTTCCCACATACTGTATTTTGCTTTTAAACTTTTGCATACTTTTGTACTCTATGTACTTTGTTGTAAATGAATGAGGTCAGTATTGCTCTAAGATTTCATCTGTGTTAAATCAACACCCACAGTGCAGTGGACATTTGAGATTACTGTACATGGAGATTTGTTTCATTACGTACATCAGTCATTACAGCACAGAACAGACAAGAGAGAGTGATGGGATCAGGGGATTGCAGATTGCAGACCAATAGGTGTGTCTTTGATGGGTACAAATAGACATATCCTTGAGTTGATATAGTGACTCGGGGCATGTTGGCTTAGTGGTTTGTCTCGCACCTCTGGGGTTGGGGATTTGATTCCAGCCTTTGCCCTGTGTGAACAGAGTTTGCATGTCTTCCCCATATTTCGGGGGTTTCTGTCAGGTACTCCGGTTTCTACCCCAGTCCAAAGACATGCGTTGTAGACTGATTTGCATTTCCAAATTGTCCGTAGTGTGTGAATGTGTGTGTGATTGTGCTCTGTGATGGTTTGACACCCCGTCCTTGTGCCCCGAGTCTCCTGGGATAGGCTCCAGGCTCCCCTGTGTAAGCTAAATGGTATGGAAGATGGATGGATGGATGGATGGATGGATGGATATATGGACTCAAGCAAACACAAAGGCATAGTTTTTATGATTGCACTCACTTGGCAAATATTCTGCCAAGTTAGCTTATGAAAGCCAACTAGCTGCCATTAGCTGTGCAGATTATAAACATTTAGATAAGATAAGCTAAAACTCCTCTAAGCAATCCTGTCAGGTTAGCTTATGTTACCTAGTTGGATAGATTCATCATTGAAAAATATTTATGAATATTACTTTAGCAATCATATCTGATAAGATTATTTTGCCCACTAGTCTATATTCAGCAGTAAAATTATATATTATGAATTCTGATTTTTTTTTTTAAACTCTCCGAGAAATCCCGTCAGTTTAGCTCAAGTGACCTAATTGGCTAGCTTCATCAGTAAAGATTATGAACAATATATTAGTCTACTTAAAATTCACATTGGCTGTTGAATCAAAGTAAAATAAATAACAGGGCTTCAAATCCATTGCAGTAGCATTAATTCATTGCATATTGAAGCAAAATATCTGTCATGCTTCTTTGTTACTCTTCCTCCCTAATTCCCATTCAATCAGAAATGTTGTGTACCTACCGGTACTAGGCAGGGAGAACTCTGAGTTTGTGGAGTGTGCAGTTATCTAGTGTCAGTCTGAACCTGTTTAGGTTCCTTTCTGCAAAAAGATCAACTAAGGATTTAGCTGCCATTGCCCTTCAAACATCAGGCATGTTCTAGAAAGAACTGCAAGTGTTCCATACTGTAAGTAAACTATATGGCCAAAAGTTTGTGGACACATGACCATCACAGCCATATGCATTGAGTTTCTTCCTCAAACTGTTGCCACAAAGTTGGAAGCACACAATTGTATAGAATGTCTTTATATGCTGTAGCATTACAATTTCCCTTCACTGGAACTAAGACGCCCAAACCTGATCCAATTTGATGATGCCCATGTGTACAAAGTGAGCTCCATGACGATATAGTTTGCCAAGGTTGAAGTGGAATAACGCAAATTGAGCCCTGATCTCAACCCCACTGAACACCGACTGCTCCCCAGGTCTCCTCACCCAACATCAGTATATACAAATAAAATAAATTAACTGAATAATGCCTGACCTCATTAATGCTCATGTTGCTGAATGAACACAAATCCCCACAGACACACTTCAAAACTTAGTGGAAAGTCGTCCCAGAAGAGTGGAGGTATTTATAATCACAAAATTTGGAATGGGATGTTCAACAATCACATATGGGTGTGATAGTCAGGTGTATCATAGTTACTGTAATTAGATGCGTGTCCAAGGTATTGGTTCCGGTTATGGCTTTGTTTTCAGTGTATTAATGCTACTAATGTATTACTGGTTTGTGTTTTGAGCTTGTACTGCAACTGGATATCTCATCTGGATATTGTTGACATTTTTAAGGTGTCTTGCTTATGTTTAAAGAAGCTTTCGATGGATGCTGCCAGAATGAGAATTGGTAGGACTTACTATATCACATCATGTCAGAGCTGATGTTGTACAAGCTTGCCTCAGTTTAAGCTTTTTCCCCTGGTTCACTCCAGTAGATAAAATATTGTATTTCTCATGTTTGTTGTTATCCCCAACTGTATATAGAGAACAAATGAAGCAGATCCCCTGAGAAGTTCTTATTAAAGCTGCACTGCCCCTCCGCGGATCTGGTTCCTCCATCCCCTCGTCTCCTCTCATCTCCTCCCCTCTTCTCCACATCTCTCCTCCTCCTTCCCTCTAGTTCACTGTTTACTTTGAGCTCGCACTTGGCTGCCCCGTGGCCCCGCGCTGATTTACTTGAGAAGGCAGCAGATGGAGAGAGCAGACCTCTCTCTTTCACCCACACTCTCTCTCTCTCTCTCTCTCACACACACACACACACACACACACACACACACACACACACACACACACACACACATACATTCTTCCTCTTACTTTATCTCTTTCTCACTGTTTCTATCTCCTGTGTGGATTTTGGTCACTCATGCTCCATTTGGACTGTTACAACCTGGCTGCACACTGAGCAGTGACTGAAGAATTTCTGCCCCACCAACACACACTGTCTGGCTCATATCCTACAGGTAGCGTGAAATGGAACTTGTGTGTGTATATGCATTGATGTATAAGTTTGTGTTATGATTGTATGGATGTGTATGTATATGATGTTAAGTTGTGTGCAAGTGTGTGTTTAAAGAGTGTGTAGCTGTGTAATGGTATTATTTACATATATATTTACATTTACATTTATCCAAAGCGACTTACAAATGAGGAAATTCAAGCAAATGTATATGTGTGTGTGTGTGTGTGTGTGTGTGTGTGTGTGTGTGTGCGTGTGTGTGTGTGTGTGTGTGTGTGTGTGTGTCATTTGATCTCTTGGTTTATAGCCATTCTTTTACATTACCATACCATATGTTGTGCTGGGAAATCCTGTTTAACATTATATGACGTCTATCCACATGTGTCACGTTTCTCTCTGTGTGAGTGTGAGTGTGAGTGTGTGTGTGTATGTGTGTGTGTGTGTGTGAGAGAGAGAGAGAGAGCAAGAGAGGAAGAAAGAGATTATTTATGAGAGATTAATTGTCTTGTTAAATGTGTGTTTTTTTTCCTTTATTTTTTTTTTTCAATCATTAATTTAAAAACCTGTGATGCTGGACCAGTGTTATTTATTTATTTTAACCCATAGAAATTTTCATTTTGCAGCTATAAGAACAGAATGTTTATGATTTTACATTGATAATTAGGCTAACGGTGGTTATCAAACTAATGATACTACCATGATTTTACTACAGTGATTTATGGTAACTATATTTACTCCGTATTTAACCATGACTGTACTAAGGGGGTACTATGGTGCCCTTATGTTAGTCTACTTACATTACATAGTCTTACATATTTACATATTATATATTTTGTATCATAGTTCAATTATTTTACTAATAAGTATTTTATTTATTTACTTTAACTATAGTATGGTTGTTATTTTCTTAATACATTCCTTACTCTTACATGTTTTTTCTAAAGCATGTTTTTAAAAAAAAAAAAAATTCAGATTCACTGTTGGTTTGTAACTGTCCCTTTTTTTTTAATGAAGATCCTTTGATGTACCTAAGCAAAATCTTGAAGGATCTAGTGCGCTTGTGCTTCTTCTATGTAACCCTAAACATGGCTACATACATCTCCTGTAAAAGAAAAAAAGCAAGATTCCAGAAATGTTGTCTGCCTTCCCTTTGAATGCTTTCAGTGATTAGTTATTTTAACCGCAGTGCTCAAAAAAAAGATGTCTCTACTCTCGGTCACTTCTCAAGAAATTCTTTGTAGTTCCATTGGTGGTTTAACTGCTATAGTGCATATCAAACAGGACCAGTGAATGAAGGAGATGCTGCTGAATTCAGCGAGAGATCTCAATAGAGCCCTTGTGCCTGGCCTGTCAACTCTGGGAAAGCTGAGAGTAACTGAGCAGCACATTTTTCATTGAAAATCCCAGTTTATGAAGGCTGCTCTGCTCTGGCTCTGCTCTAAGAGCGGTTTCAACCCAGCATGGCCAAATAAGTGTTATTTTAGCAATCATCAGATTCGTTGTGCGTGTTTAGGGTCGTCTGCATCCAAGCTCGTTAATGCTGACCAGCTGGGATGCTTTCTGAGCATTGGGCTATTATAGCACATGGCACAAAACCCACTTGTTGCATTTTGATGTTTTCAGAGAAAAGTATAATCAAAGCACTACAGTGTGTACTGTCTAAATATCAGGTTTTATGTGTTTAGTGTTAGGCTCGAGCTGCCTATTCTTTTGCCTTTTTTGGCTTTGGTTAATCAAGCATACCACAAATATGGACTCAGACACAAAATATTAGCCAAAACTTTTGAGAGTTATTTGTACAGGGTGTCTGGGAGCTGTCAGCGTTTGTGCAAAGGTATACATTTAGACTGAAATGTCCTCATCATGAGGGGCATTTATTTTTGTGGTGGCATTGGAAAACCCTTCACATGGTAAAAATGGACATTTTCTATGATATATATATATATATATATATATATATATATATATATATATATATATATATATATATGTCTGAAAAATACAGGCTTCCTGAACTGAAATATTTTTTCTTTTGCATGTATCTCAGCCAGAAGTTTGGTATTCACTGGTAACTGGTAACTGGTATTAAAATGATTAGACGTATATCTGTTTCGCTACTCTATGTAACTATCCAACAACTTGCTCAAAGTGTAACATATTTATAGTTTCCTTAAGTTGGGGTACCAAAAAATTGTACGTAGGAAAAAAAAATCAACTTTAGCCAAAACCCAAGCTTTCATCTTTTTTGGCTGTTTGCCAGAATTCTGGCTTAGTGACATGTGATGAGTTTTCCAGGCCTGCCTCACATTTCAACACTCAGTGGCACTGACAGGAATCTGAAGTAAGACAAAGTGCACAAACTCCCCGTTAACTAAATTACAGGGAGTACATAATGTCTCTTGGTTACATTCACTGCCCATGCTGGGCTTGTACAAGCTAATCATATAACCTCCTGGATTTACTGAGCGTTTAATCAGACTGATTGAATGATTAGAATGAACTTTTAGAAGGAACATGATGTTAAAGTGCTAGATTGCTGTACAGACAGTGGTAAAACAATCTGTCTGTTGCTAGCAGAATTAGAGAGCTTACACAGTTTAGCCATGTTAAGAGTTCATGACCCGCCAAGACTAAAAGCTGTATGCTTTGCTTCCTGAGCTCTGGAATCACTTAATCACCTTTGTGCACAAGACAATTGCGCTCTTACTAATGATCCGATATCCTACAGAACATCATATGCTGCTTTAGGCTATTCGGTTCTCCGAGTTTGTCTGGAATGCACTATTGTCCTGCTTGCATTGAAAACACACGGCCCGCCTGAACCCTGTGGCCCATCCTGCCATATCCAGTTCCTCTAAAAGCAGCATGCTGGAGGGTGTTAACTGATCATGGGACATCTGACATTCAGAACAATAATCTGAACCTTCTGAGTAATCTGAAAGTCTGGAGTCTGAATTGAAGTGTGGTCAATTAACTGGTTAATGAAGTATCTAAACTTAATGCAGGGCATAGTGGGAGTGAATTCAGAGAAATATTGCTATGTAGGGAACATGTTTTGAGGGTGTATGCCTTACGAAAAACAATATATCAGTATATCAATATATCAGTTGACTAGTTTTCAAAGGACTTTTTATGCAATTCAAACCTTCATATGGTTTGAATTATGACATTTAGAGGCAGAAAACGTAACATAGTGGTTGTATGTAATTTTGATGCAGTCTTTGTGTACTAGAATGGGGAATGTTTTTTTCTTACCACACTAACAACAACCAATTTGGCTAATTGCAGCCTTGAGTACAGATTCAAGATACACAGTATTACTCTAGTACACAATTATCGCATAGTTTATGCAGAGTATCTGAAGGCCTATAAAAAATAGAGACATGTTTTCACATATAGTTTGTGTCCATTTCCATATTCTTCCATAGTCATGATTAGTGGTTAAGAGTATTTTCATACTCAAAAGAGAATGATGCAACTGAAATTGAATAGATATTAGAGGTCAAAAGTTACTCTATGAACCTAGAATTAAAGACGACACCACACTGGGTCAGATCATACTCACCGATTCTATATCGCAGCAGAGAAAACAGCAAGGACACAACTTTTGAACTCTGACCTATAACCCATACAGCTCAGCAGGTGGTGTGATGATGACTGTAGCGGAAAGTGACCCCCAAGTGGGTAGCGGGAAACGGACGTGCCGACACTCCAAAATAGAGTGGGTAATACTCAGCAGTTTCTGATCAAATGGACATCCTATTTGTCTCCATCAAGCTTGTGTTCTTTTATCAGATCACAGTTGGCATC
Source organism: Ictalurus furcatus (assembly GCF_023375685.1). Classification (NCBI taxonomy): domain Eukaryota; kingdom Metazoa; phylum Chordata; class Actinopteri; order Siluriformes; family Ictaluridae; genus Ictalurus; species Ictalurus furcatus. Next base: position 23,059,854 of record NC_071261.1, read on the forward strand.
CATAGCAACACAATTTGAAAATTCAGTCTTTTATATAGGTCAGATGAGGTTATCTCAGTCATCCTAAGTAAAATAAAAATGTGACATTTAATAAGCCCTTTGAAATTAAACATTTATATATATATATATATATATATATATATATATATATATATATATATATATATATATATATATATATATCTTAAGAAGCACCCTGCTCACCAATCTCTTGCTTTTGAATTTTTATATTAATCTCCCTGCAAAGCTTTTGCAGTATGGTTTTACCCTCTGCAGAGAGGAAAGCTGTTAGTTTTCCATTATCCCAAATTCCTTTACCAGCAACAGGGATTTTATGATTCACAAATGAAAAACTAAAGCTAAGTTCTCTCATAGTTGGAAACCAAAAACTAATGAGAAAACAATAAAGTCTCAGGAGATAATAAAATACTTTGAGGGGAAAATGTCAGCAAAATAACACAACCTTTTTTTTTTTTTTTTTGCTTCATCCTTTTATCATTTAAATGAATATTCCAGAGTATCTTTCTATCATGGTGAAATGTGGCTTGACAAAAGGATCCCTTTCACCCCAAAGCCGATAGAGCATGACTGATCTGCAGGATGCTCATGTTAGGGTCATTACCATGTTCGTCATCACTTTCATCCCAGTGGATTGAGGCTATGTTTTTCCTCTGTGCCTCTGTTTACTGCCTGTCAGCCTCTTACTGTCTCTCTGAGCCTGAGTCAGGTTAATTCGGCTATGATGGTCCCTGTGTACTCTGCCTGTATCATCCCTTTCTTTCTTTTCTAATTGAACACCTTAAGCTCACCAGGAGCTGTCGGCTGGCCCAGACAAACAGTACAATCCTGACTATTTGTAACTGCATACATTTCCTATTAGTTTAGCCATCATTACTGTATATATTTGTAGTGTTTAAGAATAGTAAGCTTTAAGATGAAGAACCGAATCTGGAAAAGGAGTTAAATGGTTATCTAACACACTTAGTATGCATTTGTAGCCAGTAAGACAGGTCGCATAGGCGATCTAAACTTGTCATTTCTGGTATCATAATGTCAGATTATACAGCATAAATGAATTACTGAGCATTATTGCTTTTATTTATGAAGAAATATTCAGCAAAGGTCATGCTTAGTGGAGGTGGCAAAAGAAGCTGATGACTGTGACCGAGACATTTAAACACACTTCACACAGCCTTCGCATGACTCCACACAGGATGTATACAGCCATGGGGTCTATGTGTGGGTGACACATGATATTTGTTTAAAAGTAGTTGAGTGATATGCATTAAAATGAATAGCAAATGCGGCAAGACTAACGTTTGTTTTTGTGTCATAGATATTTATAGATGTTTTTGCAAACACACAGTAGGGCTGAGGAACTTTCTGGATAAGCAGGAACCTTCTGGCTATGCGTCATTGTCTTTTAAGGAGAAGTACACTATTTGTGGATGATGAGACTGTCTAGACTGAAAAGCATAAAGACCAAGGTCCTTTTTTTTACTCTCTCTTGAACATGGAATTTTCCTGTGAAAATGTTCTGTGCATGGAAATATTCTTCCTTTGACTGTTTTTATTTATTTTTTATTTACTTGATGGTTGGGTTGAGAGTTATCTTTGTGGCCTTTGTATCCATCCAAGGAAATAAAAAAGTTTTGCCAGGGATTAACACTGAACAGCTTTTCTTTCATTGTACCTCAGCTTCCCTCTCTTGTACATTGACATGCTTTTATGTAATCTATCCCCCCTTCATTTTTCATTTCTCTCTCTCTCTCTCTCTCTCTCTCTCTCTCTCTCTCTCTCTCTCTCTCTCTGGCTGTCTTTCAGGGTGACCACATGTGGGCCACTATGTTGGGGCAAAGCGTAAAGCTGCAACCGGTGGCCATTCAGAGCCTGTCAGAACTGGAGCGAGCCCGGTTACAGGATGTGGCCCTCTATCACCTGGAGGAGAGAGAGCTGGACTTCAAGATCAGCATTCCCAAAGGTGTGTACACACCAAACTCACTCTAACTCTATTGTACACTGTATACACAAATTATCATTGAGCCTCTCTTTTTTATATATATAAAAATCACTCACATCCCTCTCAGTTCTGAATTTGTGGAGCTGAATCTTTCAACTAGTATTTGGGCTGAGCCTTAAATATTGTGGTAATTTCAAGATAAGGGTGGCCTGGAATTTGCAGAAAGCTCCGTAAACACCACACTACAGTGGATTCATCAGAATCCAGAGGGATGGTAAATCTATTGGGTTCAGTGTTGGAGGTAGAAAAGAGGCTGTCTGTGAGTGTGAGAGATGAAGAGAGAAAGATGAAAAACAAAAAACAGGTTCAGGAAAAAGGCTTTGGATTTCAGGGCATGTCTATTTTTACTGTATATAAACAAGGAATGTGGATGTTACGGGTCATGGCATTAAAACATCTGGTCTGATTTGCATCTGTTTGTCACATTAGAAGATGCACTAAGAGTTTTCTGTGAAAAACACACTCACTCTTTCAGTCTCTTGCATTCCTTCACATTTCCTAAGATCTACATTCATTAGCAGTTTGAGTGCAGGCCTCACTTTTTATGAGTGGTTGTTTAGTATGGAGTTTTCAGGACATGTGTGAGATTTCTGTTTTTGCAGCCTGTCTCACATCAAAACTAAGCAGCCAAGCCAAGCCAAGCCAATGTGAGCTCATCCACAAGGTACGGATCAGTGGAATGTAACCATTCTTCCATAGAGCTGCATTTGAACTCATCCTCAGTGAATAGCTCTAATCGTGTACTCCAGTTGACGCCTACGAAAAGAGACCATTGGGCTTTGTGGGAATATTTACAGAATGCTCTGTTTCCCAAGTGAAAATTAATCCGACTTCCCACCACTATGAGACTGTTACTGGGAGATTTTGGTGGCTTATTTGGAAGTTGTACAGGTCATTTTGAAGTCATACCTTATATGACTTTGTTTTGGTCTTTCAAGCTCCTGCCTGAATTGCTTCCATACTTTGCTTTCACTCTCTAACATACCTTAGAGTGAACTTTTTCCCCCCCTTTCTCTCCATTCTCTCGCCAGAGCGTTGATGGGAGATTAGCCCATGATGCCTTGGGGTGTAGGGAGGGGGGAGAGCAAATTGCTGTGGAAATAAATGCTCATTTCCTCCAGTCATGGGAATTTGACCCCACCTAAAGCTTCTTCACATGATGCTTGAAACCCCAGTGTGGTGTCATAGCCTCTCTCTTCTGTTTCTCTCTCTCTCTCTCTCTCTCTCTCTCTCTCTCTCTCTCTCTCTCTCTCTCTCTCTCTCACTCCCTCTGGACACATCACAGCAGTAGCTTTCACATGTGGACACTGCCTGAACCACACTCTCAGGAAAAATGGAAATGTCTGAAAAAAATCCGCAAATAATCAACATCAGCTATTTTCGTCAGTCTCCAGGGACAAGACTGACATGTAAAGTAAAATCAAAAGATGAAAATGAGACTCTACTTTCTGAACATATACAAAAGATGGATAGTTCTGATTATAAGAATATATATATATATATATATATATATATATATATATATATATATATATATATATATATATATATATTGTTTTTTGTTTTTTTTGACATATTTTGACAAATAACTCTGGTTTCCTCCCCCAGTCCAAAGACATGCATGGTAGGCTGATTGGCGTGTCTAAAGTGTCCGTAGTGTATGAATGGGTGTGTGAATGTGTATGTGATTGTGCCCTGCAATGGACTGGCACCCTGTCCGGGGTGTACCCTGCCTTGTGCCTGATGCTCCCTGGGATAGGCTCCAGGTTCCCCGTGACCCTGAAAAGGAGTAAGCGGTAGAAGATGGATGGATGGATGGATGGATGGATGGATATTTTGTCAAATATGTAAAAAAAAAAAATGAACGTATATAAGATGTAAAAACTTCATGAACGTTAGAAGAAACACATTTTATTTTGCTTCTTTGTTTCCTCCACAGGCAAGATAAATGATTAACTGCAGATTCCAAACACCATGTCATCTTTTTCCATCTTTAATGTGATATAGCAACCAACAAAATTCAAGGGAAAAACAAATAGAAATAGGGGGGAAAAAATGTGAAAGTGGGGAAAAATCTGTAAAAGTCTGCACACCCCTTAACTAATACTTTGTTAAAGCATCTTTTGCTTGTAATACAGCACAAAGTCTATCTGGCTAAGAGTCTAATAACTTACCACATCCTGATTTGGCTATTTCATTTCACTCATCCTAGCAAAAATACTCCAGATCTATCAAATACCGAGAGGATATCCTGTGCGCAGCCCTCTTAATGTTATTCTACTTCCATTTTAGATAGAAATTAGATCTGTGCTATTCCAAAAATGTCTTCTTCTTCCTCTTCTTCCTTAGCCATTCCTTTGTTGACTTGCATTTGTGCTTTTGGTTGTTGCCATGAAACGTTTCCTCCTCTTCAGCTGTCTAACAGAAGCCTGCAGGTACTGTGCCAGAAAAGTTTGCCATTTAGAGCTAGCCATGATTCTCTCTATCCTGACTAGTGCTCCAGTCCCAGCCAAAGAGAAGTATCCCCATAACACGATGCTGCCAACATTGTGCTTCACAGTGGGTATGGTGTTCATTGGGTGATAAACTGTCTTGTTTTTGTGCCAATCAGTTTTTTCAAATTATGCCCAAAAAGTAGTACCTTGGACTCATCAGACCATAACACATTTTGTCACATGATTTGGGATGATTTAGATCGGCTTGAAGGTTTATGTTTTTGTGAAAGGGCTTCAATCTAGCCACCCTACCCAATAGCCCAGACATATGAAGAATACAAGAGATTGTGACCAGTACTTACCAGACATTCTTGGAGCTCCTTGGTAGTTCCGGAGTTCTCTTGGTAGCCTCCCTGATATATTTTCTTCTTGTTCTTTCATCAGTTTGTGGAGGGATGTCCTGTTCTTGTTAATGTAACACCTTCCAGGTGTTTCATGTCCTGTCCTGTTCTTGTAACACCTTCCAGGTGTTCCATGTCACATCTAAAGTTCTGGAAGTTCTTTTGTACACCTCTCTTGATCGTTAACTTTCGACAATGAAATCCCATACACGCTTTGTAAATTCTTTGCAGACCATGGCTTTTAGCTGTCAGATGAAACCAAGATTATGTCAATAGTCTTATAGAAACTTGAATTTTATTGATTGCTACTGACATGATTTATCTCTGTTTTATTTATTTTTTCCATTACAAAAACCTGCAATTTTTAAACCTGGGTGTATTGGTTTTTTTTTTCTATATCCACTGTATTTTAGATTTAAATGCAGCTTAACATTTTAAATGATCAACCAGCTTTCCACATTCAACCATTTTTGATAGGAGTAGCAGAATATTGCAGGAGCTGTTAATAGAATGTAAAAGAATAGTATTTGACCAAATTTCTACAGTATCTAAGTTCTGCCCAATTTACTCTTGTTTTAAGAAAGTTAGTACCAATCATATTTCTGAAATTTCAAAAAAATTATTTCCAAGAGTTGCTTAGATTATCAAAAGCCTAACCAAACTGGTTAATATATAAAATGTATTATGTTTTTATGTTGCTTTCTAATACATCAAACATATGTATGCCACAGATTTATGAGCACTGCGTAAAGTGTTTTATTAAATTGCATGCAATTCTTACATATGATCAGGTATATTAGTAGTAACTAGTAGCACTAGTAACGTGCTAAAAAACATGTTGTATGCCATTTTGTGATACCGTCTCCTTTGTTTTCTATTCAGAGATTCGCAAGATGAGGAAGTCACTAAGAAGAAAATTTGATTCCTTTTCCAAGGAAAAGAAAGAAAGAGGTAAAGAAGTAGTTGTGTGTGTGTGTTTGGGGGGGGGGGGGGTGACTTATCTGGCACCTACCAAAACACTTTTGACTCAACCTATTAGTTTCTTTCACCGTTCACAATTTATACTTTTCATCACGCATTAAACTGCATGGGAAGGAGAAATATTTTTTTCAGTTGAATCAAACTTTAAGTGTATGCACATGGACTCCAACAGTCTTCTATCACACCACACATTCCATCCTAATCTCATCACTCCCAAATCTCTCTTAAAAATAAACTATCAAAAATGCCCGTCCCAACAAAGAACCCCAATTTTTTTTTTACAGTCTCTTCTTCTCTTAACCCCTGATAAGGTTGTGAGAAATGAGAAGAGACATTTCTGCTATGAGCATAATGTGCATTTGTACATGTGCACCACCCCTGCGAAATCTCCTATAGGGTTTTGAGACATGCTACTTATCCAGCTTTAGTGCCTTCAGAACATTGAGATTTGGCACGGTTTTCTATGCCACTGAGGGTTTATCGTCTACAATCTGTGCAGCCATGTGTTATGGACACGTTTTATATAAACTATATTCTGCATACTTGATATATGAGTGTATATATATATATATATATATATATATATATATATATATATATATATATATATATATATATATATATATATATGTATATATCAGTGGGTTACTGTAGCTAGTTTGAACATAAATTATATATTTATTAATGGATAGAAATGAAATATGTACTCATGCACTCATTGTTTAGTCCTAACAGTGAAGTTAGGATGTTAGTGAGGATCAATCGAAGTCTAAAGATACTAATGACCTAAGATACTGCCAGAACAAGAAGTCCAGAGGAAATTCTCAACGGTCTCAGCAGTCTCCCTGCTGTCTTTAAGCCACAAGGGAAAAGGGGTTGGAGTACAGTTTTGGATTTAGCGCTTGCCATCCAGTAGTGCGTGGCTGCTCTATTTTTAGTTTTGTAGTCAAGCATCAAGGTTTTAATTCTAAAGGAGGCACATCAGTGAAGTGACGTGAGTGAATTTAGATAGAGAAGTCAAACTGCTGCTTCAGGAACAGTTGAAAGAATCTAAAGTCATATGACAGGAGATTTTCCTGGAACAAGAGAAGATGAGGGAATAAACAAGGCGTCCTTGGAAAGAAAGTGTCGAATCTTCATGCATGGCCAGGTATAGCATTAAAGGCTTGTGCACTAAACGCCTTTTAAGTGTGTTTTTGTTTAAAGATGTGATGAAAACACACTCCAAGGTTTGGATGTGAGTAATTTCTTGCTGCCTTAAGTTTGTTCCTGTCTCCAAAGTAGTTATGCTGATCTAATAAAGATCACAGTGGTGAAGCAGGTAGTGTTGCTGCCTCACAGCTCCACAGTTTGATCCTGAGCTTGGGTTCCTTTCTGTGGTTCTTGTATTTTGCATGTTCTTCCTGTGTTTGCCTGCGTTTCTTCTGGGTTCTCCAGTTTCTTCCAACCACTGAAACATGCCAGAACTGACAACTAGAGGTGTATGTGTGTGTGCATGGTGCTCTGTGATGGACTGGCATACCATCCAGGGTGTATTCCTGCCTCACGATCGTGCCGAGTGTTCTCAGGATTGGCTCCAGATCCACCAAGACTGTGACCAGGATGAAGCAACTACTGATCTAGGATCTGAGATTCTATTTGATCCTTAAAGCATGAGAGTCTCAAATATCCTTGAGTGTTAGATGTTAGATGCCTGAGTCTGTCAGCATCTGTCTGCTGATGTTTCAGGCAACCTGCCATTTCTTATTTGACTACTATCCTCAGTTCCCCATGCTAGATGACAGCAAAATAAGGGAAGGCTGGACAGAGGGATAGCAGGAGTTGGATTGAGGAGGAGGCACAGAGTGTGTTTAAAAGAAGACTTAATCCGCCTATCCTTACAGATTACTGGCAGGTCTCCAGAAGTGGGTCATCGTAGGCTGACCTGCCAAAGTGAGTTCACACCTCAGACATGAGTTTAGATGGACAGAGATCAAAAGAGATAGAGGTCACAGAGAGAGAGAGAGAGAGAGAGAGAGAGAGAGAGAGAGAGAGAGAGTGCTCAGGCTGTGCATCAGGCATGTGAGACAGGTGGCATGCCAACCACAACAGTTGACTTAATCCTACTCCTATGTAGTGCTGCTGATCTTTCAGAGGCTTAAACTTTAATAAAAATAAATAACTAAAAAACAGACATAGTACATAACTAATTCAGGAGATGGCTTTATCATGAATCCAGACGCACTGCCAAACTTTCTGTTGTGGAAAACTTTGCCCAGAATTACAGCAAGCTGAAATTTTATTTAAGAGGCTTACCTACTGATGACACCATGTTAAACACTGACGTACAGTAGGATTGCATCAAAACTTGTTGTTTCCATGACATGTGCCTCGGGCTAAAAGTGCCTCATGCCTTCATTAGAGGATTGTCAGGTTTGGAACCAGAGTTCTCAGTGTCTGTGCCAGGTTTCTATTTGTAGCCAAGTAATACAATCAAGTTTAGTTCTTGTGTCTGTCAACTACAAGGTGTAATAATATTATACTATTACAGTTTCAAACTATAATATTATAATATTTGTTTTTGCGGTATTAAATTGACAAAAGGCTAAATTTATTCAAATAAAGCCGTTATCTGCAATACAATCTTCTGTGTCTTTTCTTTGCTTCACATGAATTCAGTATATTTTTTGTGTGTTCAACTCCATTCTGAGTTCAGTATAGAGTGCACTGTGCTGGCTTAATAAGGAAGCAGAAAGTGTGGGCAGCATATCCGTTGTTGTGCTCAGTAAGGGCATTGTGGGTTGGATGGGATGGACCGAAGACTAGCAGAGCAGTATCTCTGAGCCCAGAGACTGATACAGATGAACCACTTTCCTGTTTGGAAACAGTACAGACGAGATGCACTCTGCCAGTATGATGTGCCAGTGAGTCAGCCAGCATTTCTATGCTGTTGTCTCAGGCATCATTTTCACTTCCTCTGACACTCCAACTCACTCTGGCAGTCCACTGAGCGTTTCAATATTGTGTCACTGTAACACATAGCCATTTAATTATTGTGTGTGATCAGCATTTTGAGATGAGCTCTTTATAAAACCGTGCAACTTTTCAAAGCCACATTCTGGCCTAAATTGCGCTTGATTAACATCTTTCAAAAACTCCCTTTATGTTGAAGGAGCTTGGACTATAAATACACTTTTTCCTATCAGTCAGTTTGAGCACAGAAACAGAAACTGCTCTAAATATGAAAGCATTTTGATTGAAGGACACCGTGAAGCCTTCATTAGTAATAGCTCGAGAAGAATCATTTATATATTTGTACGGTACTATGCTGTCAGTAACTTTTTGTTTTTTCACATAAAATATGTGTTTGTTCATGTTCTTGAATTTAATAAGAATCTGGGTCCAGCTGATCCAGCTACAGCTTGAATGATTATAGTAGCATTTATTCCATCTCAGATTAGATATATAAGACAACACTGAATCAAATTACTGCTGGGGCCAAGAACAGAATGCAAATAAATGGTTTTATAATATTGAAATTCAAGGATCATTGGAATTCTGTTTATTAGCCCTAGATGGAATTTCTCAATCTCAAAACACAATGATGTGAATATTAAAGTATAATAATTATGATAATATGGCATAATAAATCTAGGTGAAACCAGAGAAAACAGAGGAATGTATGACCTTACAACTTGTGTAACAACTGAAATCTAACAATTGTTTTGTCTCTTTTGCCCTCAGAAACAGCCCCCAAGGCGTTTGGGATTCCTCTCTCACAGGTGATCGCTAACGATCGGGCCTATAAACAGCGACAGGATGCTCTGAAGGAGAGCCGCCGGGATTGTCTGGAGTTGGAGGCCAGCGTCATGCACTTCCGTGCTGAAAAACGACAGCAGAATGGAAACCGGCCCCTGGTCAGCACAGCCTCGACCTCAGGCGATGCATCCTCATCGCTTCTGGAGCTCCACAGCAAACCGCTTTCACCAACTTTCCTGGACAACAGCTCTCGCAGCCACAGACGGGTAAGAGGATAGAACAGTGCTCTGAAATGAATTGCTTCCTATTGAATCTGAAGATTCTCAGAGACTTATTCATTTCAGTAAGCACTGGTCACTTATTGGTCACTTATGTGACCAATGTCACCTCACATTCAGTAATGGATGACAGTCACCATGTCTAGAGTTTATTCACTTTCTATACTTATGTACTTTTCTGTATGTTTTTTTGAATATACAGAACTGTCTAGTGTGTTTGGACTGAGAAAAATGAACACATTTATTTGTCCATTGGAGTTGCATTGACCATGTAAATTCCATATGAATGGCCTTCTCTTGTGGTATTCAACACATCAATGGCCATTAAATATGAGCTTGCTGTCAATGGTAAATGTGAATATAGATTAATTTTATTTTTTCTTAGCAATTTACCAACACATCTGAGGGAAATGTTGATGTTCTTGATGATTTTGTCTCATTTCCACTGAGTCAAATGTATAAAAGTATTTTTTTTTTTGTATAAAATATGTACCAAACAGTGAATTGTATGTTCAGTGGTATAAATTTTACCAATTAATGCATCTCTGTGTGGATTGAGCTAAAGCAAATACTGCTATAATCTCAATTTCAAATAGAGAGGTCATACGTTACAGTGTGAGCAGCCATGTTGATATGACATTATATACAGTATTTGAGGATTGAGGATACCTTCCAGACTCCCCGAGTTGGAATTCCATGTTAAGGGGGTGGGTTTTTTTTTTGGTTACAGAGTTTTAAGTAGGTGCAGCATAAGTAACAATTCTCACACTTTTATGGTACGGTGTGCCAATGTTCAAAGCATGAATTCACCAGTTCCATTTGAACGCACCAGTAGAACATTCAAACCACCCAGTGTATGTAGTATATTGGTTAAAAGAAACCCCAATAATAATCAGTGTGGATTGATGGACTATTTGTAACTTGTCCCATCATGCACTATGGAACAGAAGGAGAGAGGCTTGTAGCAGATAATGGACAGAACAAAGATGGCTTCCAGTGAAGGTGCTGGAGAGTTTGTTTGTGGCATCACTTCTTTATCTGTCTCAAAATTGTAATTGTAAATGAAATGTGGGTTAATATAAAATAGAAAATATGTAGTACAGTAAACATTTACCTTTATTCATTTAGCAGATGCTTTTATCCAAAGCGACTTACAAATGAGGAAATAAAAGCAAAGCAATATATCAAGCAGAGAACAATACAAGTCGTGCTACCATGGAAGATGTATAATTGAGTTCTAGAGAAGAGTAGAGGTGTAAGAGCCAGTGTAATTTTTTTTTGTTTGTTTTTTTTTTAAATAATATGGGGTTGGCGTTTTAGGGGTTAGTTAAGTGCTCAGGGAAGAGCTGTCTTTAGCTATTTTTTGAAGATGGTGAGAGATTCTGCGGTCTGGATTGAGGTTGGACGTTCATTCCGCCACTGAGGGACGGTCAGTTTGAAGGTTCTGGAAAGGGATCTTGAGCCACGCTGAGTAGGCACTACTAAGTGTCAGTCGTTGATTGATCACAGATTGCGTGAGGGAACATAAACCTCAGGGAGAGTGTTGAGGTAGGAGGGTGTTGTTCCAGACAAGGTCTTGTACGTGAGCATCAAGGCATTGAAGTTGATACGGGCAGCTACAGGTAGCCAGTGGAGGGAGATTAAGAAGGGTGTGTCATGGGTTTTTTTGGGCTGGTTGAAGACGAGCCATGCTGTTGCATTCTGAATCATCTGAAGGGGTTTGATGGAGCTGACTGGGAGGCCCGAGAGTAGCACGTTGCAGTAGTCCAGTTTTGAGATGACAAGAGTCTGGACTAGTAGCTGTGTAGCCTGTTCAATGAGATAAGATCTGATTTTATTGATGTTGTACAGAATGAACCTACAGGATCGTGCAGTTGTTGAAATGTGGTCTGTGAAGGTCAAGCTGCCATCAAAAGTCACCCCAAGGTTTCTGGCTGTCTGCTCAGTGAGCTAGGTTCAGGTTGTACTAAACAGTATCATGTGCATTTTTATACAGTTATTTAGTTCCAGTATACTAATTTGATTGGTCGAGCAGCATTCCAGGAATGCTTACTCTATATTTCCTATTACCGCATTGAGACGTTTTACTGTGTGTATCACTCCACTCGACTGTACTCATCACATAAAATTCCACTTTCTGATTTGAAAGCAGTTACAGTTATCGACATCATCACTGGCCATGGAACAACAATACTTTTTTCATGAATATAACTTTTGACATAAAATACAGATGAAAATGAAAAGAAAGAAGGGATGCCAATTTCACAGGAAGCACCTTTATATAAAACTGTAAAGTGAGTTTAGTTTTTTGGGATCTATTTCCGTTAGCAACGCAAAAATAAACAAAACCGTTGCCCTTATTGTATCCATACTGTATGTCACTTACTCTATAATAATTTCTTGTTTAAAGGACTGTTGTTTTAATGCAACATCGCACTCGCAATCGCAGCATGGCTGTGATTAGCTGCAGCACTCAGAATGCAGAATCATGCTTAAATAACATATTCTCCATTAAGAATAGAACGATCTGTGTTTGAATGAACAAACCTTTCACGTATGTACCCACTTCTATGTACTAATCTTCTAGACTATACTTGTAAGTATAAAGCCATTCTATACGTTTTGTGATTTACTACTCATCACACTAAGCTGCGTTCAAGAAAAATGAAATGTTTGCGTCCATCACAGTGAACCAGTGGACTAGAACTTAAAGCCTGAAACAGGATTGAGGAATACTGAGGAAATGTCACAATACTTCTCTCCCTTCAAACCTGACCAGGCTTTCAAAACACTGTTTTGGGTGTTTTAGACGACTGGCATCCATCAGAGAAGCAAGAGATTGGAGATAAAATAAACAGACTACAAAAGCAGTTTGCAAAGGATACAGTAAATGAAGGTCTTTAGCATACACTATATGTGACTAGGTGTGAGATCAGTTATATATATCGGTAAACAAGAGCATGCCTGTGTGTAAGCATGCTTGTTTTCTTTGTAATTGTCGCAGTTGGGCTAGTGTAATGCCTAGTGCTGGAGGGTTGGGGTTGGTGCAGAGGTTAAACTGCTAAAACTGTTTAAGTTTTCTCTTACCAGTGTTTGCTTTGTTAAGTCTTGATTATTTAAAGTGGTAGAGAGTCTTCATCTTTTCATCAGAAGAAGGAGAAGGTTGATCCAATAGTTAATCTCTTGTGTAGTTACACATGGGAACTGCAGAAATGCTTTCAGTGCAGATGTATATTTTCAGGAACAATACGCAGGGGGGCAGTTGAAATACAGCCGAATAATGTGATCGATGGAACATTAATCTAACCACTAATCACTATTTGACTTGTATTATTTCTAAAACACATACCATAACCTAACTACGATATTGTTATCCTGACTCCAACTGCAGTTTTAATTAACTTTCGGGTGCTGAAACTTATTGAGGATGAATACAAGGCTGGCTGTGGCACTGGTACCTGAAAATGTATGCCACTTATATCCTTTTATACCTCAGCAATTTGCCAACAGTTTATTATTATTATTATTATTATTTACTAAAGAATGACATCATACTTTTTTTTCCAGTTAAAGTTATGCTTTATGTTGTGGAAAATGTTGTGTATGAAATAAGACACTTCCATTAAAACAGTTATAAGCAGTTGTTCCCTCACCAGGCTTAAAGTTAAAAAGACAAGAAACTGTCACTTTACAGACAAACTGCAGAGTCCGAACTCATAAAGTCTTCGCCGTGTCAGAGAACCTAAAGTTGACAGCTTTTCCTTCTGACTGTTACAGAGTACTAACACTGGAGACTTCTTCCAAATACTCTGAATAAACCTCTTCTCACAGAAAAAAATATGTTCATGTGGAGCGTCTGCCATAAAAGTTCCCTGTGAATGAGCTGTCTGTATAAAAACAAGAACTTATTAAGTGCATTCATATAAACTTGTGAATTGCCTTGCAGACATAACTACTGTCAGAGCTGATGTTATAGAAAATAAATGAAAGCCTTTTGGCCAATCAGATTCAAAACAGTGCTGCAGCATAAAACAAAATAAAATTCAGTCTATTGATTCCATTATATATCACTGCGAATCAGTGTGAGAAATGCAGGCAATGGATAGTCGGTAGTTTTACGTGGTTAAAATAGCTCCGGTTCCTGTGTGGTGCCCCTGGCTCAGTGGGAATGGAGACTGCCTTGATCTGCGTGGCTTCTGCACAGCGTGAATGTCCAAGATCCATATCTGCCTTTCCACTGAGCCGAATTACACAAGCCCAGCCCTGTGAGCTAGAGGTGGGAAAGAGAGAATGATGCACTAGTGATGAGTTACTGGATGGCTGATGCAATAACTCAAGAGCCCTTCTGAAGATTTTCCATTGCCTTTTCACTCAGACAGCCACTTATGGAGTGTTAACATTGTTATGTACTGCAAAAATAGAGTGAAAATATTTTGGCCATGAAGCTGCTGCAAGAATTTACAATAAAAAACACTTTAACACAAACTCACAAATATGATCAATGTGTCACTGTCAGAATTGTTTTTTGCACACACACACACAAAAACATTTCAGCTCTCCCCTTTGCGCAATATTTGTGTTCTTATTATTTGCAGTGTGATAGATTATATAGTAACCACTTCTATTCCATAGCAAATGTGCGTTATCTGTTAGGAAATGTGTGTTTTCGGTGTTAGCAAATGTTACCCGAGTTATCTGTACTTGTCTTTGTTATTTCATTGTATTATGAGTCAAATTCCGCTGAGCCAAATTCGACCAAGTCAAATTCTCATTATACACTATAGTGCACTTGGCCACTAATGCACAATTCTGGGTCTGAGTCTGATTCAGATTCTGAAAAGATCATCTGAGGAGAAAAGAAACAGTATTCGCTCTGTAGCTCAGTTTTTGACACATTAAACTGAGAATGGGAATGAAGGATCTGACTTAATGACTCAATAATAAACTGCTGAACAAATCTTAAACAGTAGAGAGAATTTCACTCTGTTTTACATTAACTCTGTATATAATTTCTCATTCTTACCACACAAATGAGAAACAGTTGGATGACATCAGCTGAAATTTCACGTGCATCTCTCTCTCTCTCTCTCTCTCTCTCTCTCTCTCTCTCTCTCTCTCTCTCTCTATCTCTCAGTTGCCATGTTTTTTTCCCTCTCTGCATGCCTTTAACTTTCGGGGGAAAAGTCAAAACAAAATGAACTCTTCCAAATTTGTTCTTATTTCTCCCTTGCTGTCTATCTCCAGGGAGGATTGTCCGTGGACTCCATCTCAGACTTGGTGGAAAGTCAGTCCAGGCTTCTGGAGGCACTGCAGCTCTCTCATCCTAATGAATTGGACATCAAGAAGACGCCAGCGGGCCGCACACAGACCAAACTGAGCCTGAACCCCATTTACAGACAGGTGCCACGTGTCATGGAGCGCTGCTGCCAGCACATACACACATACGGTGAGCACTGCAGGATAGGGACAGGCTCTCAGTCATCAGGACTGAACCCATACACCTACTACATACTGAAATCAATGTTCTACAGCACATATTGAGCAGCAGGCTCCTTCTGCCCCTGTGCAGAAGGGAACATTTTTGTGAGTCTTTCCTCCCAGCTAGCATCAGACTGTACAATTCTGTCCTCAGCTCATCTGTTTAGTCCACTTGGTAGTTCATCCCTGTATAGTTTACTGCACTTTATTCAGTTCCATGCTGCACAATGACATTTTCTGCACTTTGGTTTGAAATTCTAGGATACGTTGAACATACATTTATAGCCTTTATAGCCTTATACATACTCATGTACTGTACATATATTATTTTCCCCTTACAGTTTATACACTTTTATACATCTGAATGGTATTTTAAAAATAAATAATTTTAACTCATGTGGTAATACCCTTTTGGTACTATAGTGTCTTTCTTATATTAGACAATAATGTCTCTTGCCTGCTGCTGGAACGCTGGAATTTCCCAATTGTTATGAATAAAGATTTATGTTATTTTTATCTTATATAAACAGACTTGAGGGCTTGTTTAAAGGTGTGGTCAGTGCTCTTTGAAGTCAGAACACGTTTTGCAAGTTATCCTCATATTCGGACGCTGTTATAAGATAGCTACTTAAAGATAAAACTTAGGTTTACGGAAAATAGGAGCAGAAACAAAAGCTGTGGATCAACAAATCTTTTGCATTTTAATCATGTTGCCTGTCAATTCATAAAGGGCCTCCTCCTGTGCAAGCATTCAGGCTTTCTATTAGAGCTGGATGATATCTAAAAAATAATTATCACAATATTTCCTTATTAAAATATTGTGATTATCATCTATGTTTACATCTCCCCAGATGTAAACATGGAGGATGCTAGGTTGGTTTATAAGAAAGGCAATATCGGCCGTTTGGCAGTAACTGGTTTTAAACCAAATGAAAGAGGAGAACCGGAGGATCCAAGCAAAGTTTTTTTTTTGTAGGCTATTATTAATATCTCTATTAAATCTTTTCCCCCATGCATCATGGGTGATTACCTCCTGTCAATCATTATCAGTATTTGATTATATCACCCCATTGCCAAGGCCTCCTTTCTTTGTGGCTTTGGAGGGAACATTAAAGGGAGAAGCTGTATTTGTCTGAATTTTGAGTTCTGGCTCGCTTCAGCCAACTTCCACCAATATCAGGCAGTGGTGGTTCAGTGGTTAAGGCTTTGGGCTACAAGTTTCTGCACCACCTCGACTGCCACTGAAGGTCCTTGAGTGAGCCCCTTACCCCATAACTTCTCAGTTATCCTGTTTAATTTGTCACTTTGGATAATCAATACATCATTCAAATAAAATCGCTGTAAAATAGCTGACTGCACACTTAATTTATTTAATGGGATTTCTAATTATCTTACCTGCGTATTTTTACAACTGTAAACTTCACATATCCAATTTTTATCTTAGATGTAATTAACTAGTGATATATTGCTAAGCTCTTCATTTTGATTTCTTCTTTGCTCTCCAGGGTTGCAGACGGTGGGGATTTTCCGAGTAGGAAGCTCCAAAAAGAGAGTCCGTCAAGTGAGTCTCAGCTCATACTACCCCCTAGTGTCAGTTTAGGCTAAAGCCTGCAGCCTCCTTTTCAACCATAACACTCAAGCCATCAGATACCTTTGCTATATGTGTTTTATAATTACTTGGAGTTTATCTATACAGTGTCGTCCACTTCTATTGGCACCCTTGGTAAATATGAGCAAAGAAGGCTGTTTTTTATTGTTTACCCTTTTGATCTTTTGTTTTTAAAAAAAATCACAAAAATACTCTGCTCTCATGAGTAATAAAACACAGGTTTATCAAAAAACATATTTTTGTTAAATATAGGTGTGCAAGAATTATTGGAACCCCTATAAATTCATATGAGAAAAATATATGTGAAGTATATTCCCATTGATATTATTTTTATTTTTTAGTACACCTGGGTGACTAGGAACAGGACATTGTTCAAACATAACTTCCTGTTTCACAGGGGTATAAATATGAGGTAACACATAGGCCAAATTCCCTTAATCATTTATGGGTAAAACCAAGGAATATAGCTGTGATGTACAACAAAAGGTTGTTGAGCTTCACAAAATGGCAAGCAGCTATAAGAAAATAGCACAAGCATTGAAAATGCCCATTTCCACCATCAGGGCAATAATTAAGAAGATCCAGTCAACTGGAAATGTTAGGAATCAACCTGGAATTGGACATGTGCCTATATTGTCTCAACGCACATGGTTAGAGGATGGTTCGAGTGGCCAAAAAATCTCAAAGGATCACAGCTGGTGAATTGCTGGTGAGTTAGTTGCATCTTGTGGTCAGAAAGTCTCCAAAACTACAATCTGAAGTCACCTACTTCACCACAAGTTGTTTGGAAGGATTTCAAGAATTAAGCCTCTACTCTCATCCAAAAACAAACTCAAGCGTCTTCAGTTTGTCAGACACTTCTGGAACTTCAAATGGGATCGGGTTCTATGGTCAGATGAAACCAAAATAGAGCTTTTTGGCAATAAACACCAGAGGTGGTTTTGGCACACAGAGAGGTAGCCATATGGAAAAGTACCTCATGCCCACGGTTAAATATGGTGCTGGCTCTTTAATGTTTTGGGGCTGTTTTTCTGCCAGAAGACCTGGACATTTTGTTAGGATACATGGTATCATGGACTATCAATTATATCAACAGACATTAAATGAAAACCTGACTGACTCTGCCAGAAAGCTTAAAATAGGCCGTGGTTGGATCTTCCAGCAGGACAATGATCCAAAACATACATCAAAATCAACACAAAAATGGTTTACTGACCACAAAATCAAGATCCTGCCATGGCCAGCCCAGTCCCCTGACTTGAAACCTGTGTTTTGTTTGCAATTGTTTGATATCCATGAGAGCAGATTATTTTTTTGAGTGTTTTTAACAAAAGATCAAAGGGTTAAACAATAAAGACAATATTTTCACAGCCTTCTTTGCTCATATTTTTCAAGGGTGCCAATATTAGTGGAGGGCACTGTATATACAATGTATTTTGTATATTCAGTGTGTGTAGTTTCTCCCTTGGTGTATTTCCTTAGAGGCAGTTCACAGTAAATGTGTGTTTATTTAAAGCATTTAAAGCATTTAACAGATGCCCTTGTCTTGCTAAAAGAAGTGCTTTGTAGTCTCTATTAAAATCATATGCTCATTCTAATAGAAAAAAGGTCAGGGTCTCAGAAGGGTATAGAATAATAATTATATATATAGTATACAGTCATGTGAAAAAGTAAGTATGCCCCATGGAAATTGTTGTTGTGTGTTTTTTTTTTTTTTAAACATATTTGGATGAGCAAACATTTGATCCTCTTTGAAACAGTGCCTATTAATAAAGTTGATACACTCTATCAAATGTCACATAAACCTTACATTTTGTAGTAATTTTCACAATTTAAATGAACAAAAAACACATCAGTCATATGGAAAACATAAGTATACCCCTACATTTATTACACCTTCAAATCCATAAAATTTGACTCAGGTGTTCATGATTGGGTGTCAGTGATTAGAACCTGTTTAGGGAGTGCAGGTGGAACCTGTCTTATTTATACCCCTCTCATATCTAGTGTCTGGTGTTCCCTTTGTTATTGAGGTGTTTAGTGTCATCATGCCAAGATCTAGAGTTCTATAAGGCCTTCAGAAAAAGATTAATTTCATCACAGGATCTGCTAGTAAGTCTTGCAACTGTTGGTGTCAAAGTGCATGCTTTACACTCAGAAAGAGATTGCACAAATTGGACCTGCATGGGAGGCGAGCCAGGAAAAAGCCTTTGCAAGACTACAGTTTGCCAATAAGCATATAGGCAAAGTCCAGGCCATTTGGATTAATGTGCTCTGGACAGACAAATCAAAGATAGAGTTGTTTGGTCACAGTAACAGCAGACATGTTTGGCACAGACTAAAGACAGCTTTTCAGGAGAAGCACCTCATACCAACTGTGAAGCATGGTAGTGGAAATGTTATGGTTTGGGGTTGCTTTGCTTCCTCAGGGACTGGACAGCTTGCATTCATTGATTCAACTACGAATTCTGCATCATATGAAAGAGTGCTTGAAGATAATGTGAAGCCATCTGTCCCGAAAGTTGAAGTTAAATCGAAAGTGGACCTTTCAGCAGGATAATGATCCTAACCACACTAGCAAATCCACCAAGGAATGGCTCAAAAGGTTGACATGGAGGGTTAGTCAAAGCCCGGAGTTGAATCCCATTGAAATGTTGTGGGGGGATTTTGCATGGAAAAGTGGTCAAAATTTCCAGCAAGCCAGGTGGACAATTATGCAAAACACCTACAAGAAGTTATTTCTGATTCCGAGAGTGTACTTACTTTTTCCACAGAAGAATATCACATCTATTGATATTTCTGTGGAATAAATGATTGAAAAAGCTAATTTTCCTTCCTTCCTTTCCAAGTATATCACCTTTATTAAGAGGCTCTGTTTCAAAGATGATCAAATGTTTGCTTGTCCAAACATGTCAAAATAGCCAACAATTTTTATGGGGTGCACTTATTTTTTCACATGACTGTATATGGTGGTCTGTATGGTTTATTGTTCATTTGTATGTGGTTTGTATGTGTTTGTTCTCAGCTGCGTGAAGACTTTGACAGTGGAACAGATGTTGTATTGGATGATGAACACAGTGTTCATGATGTGGCAGCACTATTAAAGGAGTTCCTGAGGGACATGCCTGACCCTCTGCTGCCCAGAGAGCTCTACTGCGCCTTTCTGCATGCTAACAGTACGAACAGTACACACACACACACACACACACACACACACACACACACACACACACACACGTGGATCTGCACTCAGTTATGTGTGCATATATATAAACTTTGCATATACATGCACATGTTACAGATTTGTGGGGCGCTGACCAGTTGACATACCTGCAGCAGCTCTTGTACCTGTTGCCTCCGTGTAACTGTGACACTCTGCTGAGGCTGCTGAGTTTATTACACACAGTTCAGGAGCACGCTCATGACTCCGTCGGCCCTGACCAGCAAGAGGTAGCTCTCTCTCTCTCTCTCTCTCTCTCTCTCTCAGGCTCTGTCTGCTCTTCAACACCTTGATCTCTGTAGTTCTGCAACCATCATGTAGGAAATTCCAGCATTATGGATATAACATTTGAACAGTTCCTTACTGCCTGCACAACTCCACATTAAATGTCATGTGATCTTTCAGTAAAGTGCTCATATCCATATTACAGATCTGTAGCAGTTTATCAGTGTTATCAGAACGTGACATCACACGTTTTAGGAGGCCATATGTTCGACAAACTGAGAACTTTAAAGACCTTTTTTTGGGCCTTTTTGTTTCCATTATTTTCTTATGAAGGCTTAAGAATCACACTTCCCATTGTTTCCATCTCTATAAAACCCCAGACAGTGGAAAGTAATAATAAATCAGTGCAGTTTTACATTTCGTTGCTGTGCAGTTCACCATCTTTTCTCTCTTCTTACTTGTGTCCTGTTCAGATGCTGGGTAATAAGATGACAGCAGGTAACCTGGCCGTGATTTTTGGGCCCAACCTCCTGCAGAAGGAGAAAGGATCAGATAAAGACCTGAAACCTGAGGCAATGGGCATCGAGGACAGTGCTGCCATCATCTCAGTTACCCTGCTCTTTATACAGCATTACAAATATCTCTTCACGGTGAGAGCGAGAGACTCCTAAAGAGAGATGAGTGTTGTAGCAGCCTGCTACTGTCTCAGTAATATTAGACGTAATAATCATATAAAGTTAGAAACTGATTCCTAGACAGTATTCTCATGTGTCGGCTGGCTGTAGGTTTCAGCAGAGCTCCAGCAGGAGGTGCTTATGAGTCTCATTCAGACTGATCCAGACGTCATTGACTACCTGCTACGCAGGAAACTCAGGTGAAAGAATAAGATGGGATGAAGCTCTTTATTGATCCTCTGAAATTCTTGTTTTTACCTTTTTTTCTGACAATTTCTTTAAAGACATAGCTAAATTTCCTCTGACAAAATCAAACAGGTCATGTATTGAATCTTGTAAATAAATGATGTTTTGGTAATATTTTGTGTTTATAATCTGAATACACTGTTGTCTTACCGTGTGACAATGGCAGCAGTGTGACAGTGGAGCCAGATCTGGGACTACGCAGGGACACTCAGACGTCTCTGGACTCAGTGGGTCAGTCCAGTGATGACATGTCACCTATCGAGCCTCTGTCCCCCTTGTTCATAGACTCAGCTGGGGGAAGCAGTCTGAGCAGCGAGGTTTTTTTCAACGCATTACGTCTCAGCACCAACAGCAAACGTGAGTCTCACTGCTGGCTCCAGGATTAAACTGGACAGCTCGTACAGGAGTCTTTTTGTGTGATTTTCGTGGCCAAAAATGCTGATTTTGCTGCGGCTTTTATCAAAATGTGTGATTTTTGTGGAAATCTACTAGAATTGATGAAATTGCAATCGCATGAAATTGTCTTGCACGGATTTTTGCATTGAGGTTTGTGGGTAAATGAGACCGTTTAACTGTACTCATGTTCGACGCACATGAATCGAAGAGAGCTTTGGCTGAATGCGTGTTGTGATCATGTCACACCTTAGCCCAAATCTGTCATTTTGAAAAATTTGCAAGCTCCTCGGAATATTGCAGTTTGCTTGATTTTGCGTTCATTTCTGCAACCGCAAAATCTTGGAGGGACTGATTAGTCCCATTTCTACTGGCTGCTGATGGGAAATGCTCGATTTTCAGCCTTGTAATGCTATCATTTGTTTGGCTATCTTCAGTTGTCATTGATTCATTTATCTTCAGTAACCACTCTATCCTGGTCAGAGTTGTGGTGGATCTGGAGCCCATCCCATTAAACATTTTAATAGTTTTATTATCGTAATTAGAGTGAGTCAAGCACATATAGTTCCATGTTAGAAAGGTTGTTTTTAGTTTGATTCCATTTTAAGAATAAATATATTTAATGCTAATTTTGACCAAAAATGAATAAATGCTAAGTGCTTGTGTGTGTATGTGTGTATTGGTTTAGGCTCTTCAGATGACTCACCCAAGTCCATAGCAAAGATGCGACAGTTCCATTCCCATCACAACCTGTTGAGTCTTGTCCAACCCTCCACCCAGCTCCAACTTGATGAGCGAGAGCTGCAGAGAGGCAAGGGGCTGCCCAATCCAGTCGAGGGTCTACAGTACAGTCTCCAGCCACAGGAAGACACCTCCCAGCCCCAGAGCTTGAAAGAAAGGAGTGTGTGGGTGCGACAGGGCTCCAACACCTCCTCCACCTCAGAAGACAGCAAGCAGCCAAGCAACTTCTGGGACTTTTTCACTGGCAAGGTGTCGGGCTCAGAGACTGTAGTATGACCCCTATATGGGCTAATGTAGTATACATAGTCTATGTGGACTCCTTCACCTGCTTCCTAGAGACTGAAATACTCCCCTAATGCAGAAACCCACCTTATAGTAGAATACCTTGCTGATATTTTATATATTTTTGTAATCCTCGCTAATCCTCCTGCTCCCTTTTTTTAAGTTCCCATGCAGTGCATGTTCAAATAAGGCTATGTTATAAAGTCCAGGAGAGAAATGAAGGCACTGTTTACCAGAAATATATAAACCTAAAAAGAAACGATTACATGTAGAAAGTGTCAAAATGAATGTGACCACAGAGCTCTAAAAAGAGGAATTTCACTGCAATGTTTGCTACGTAAGGGCCGTTACTGCAGAGATTCTTATTAGAGTATATAGTACATAGTATAGTATATAGTATATAGTACATTATAGTAAAGGCTATTCATTATTCACATACGAGGAGTATATTTTACATACAAGAATTCAAGCATTCATTCTGTGAACATTATTTTTTCTAAATGTCCATAATGAAATAACTCCCACAGAGCTGGTTTCTCAAAGGAACCTCAAGTGCCAAGACCATTTCACATCACACAACCTTCTAATACCTGCTCCCAATTTTCACACTACGTGAGCTGCGATTCCCAAATCCCTCATCTCAGACTCAACCATTTTGGGCTAAGAAGTCTGACCTAGTTCATTAATAGCTTAGATTGAGATTTAGCTAATGAATTAACTATTATAGATTAGGAATTTTTGGCAAAAAAACAACAGTAATTACACAAGTTAGAAAAGGCTATAAATAAATATAGAAATAAATATATGTAACAAAGAAGAAACACTTTACATTAAGGTTCCATTATTTAAAGCACGAGTTAATGTGTTAACAAAGCCTATAACACATGCACTAATTTATCCAAATGTTAAGTAAATTATTGCATCTGTATTAACCAGTGTTTGTTGCAGCTATGAATTAAATTAATTCCACAATTCAAATAGGAACTAATGAGTAAATACCTAATGACTTACAAATGAATGGCTTCATTAATATGTTATTTTTAACTGTCAGAGGTTTTAACAGTGTGGCTGAATATTGGAGTTCTGTTCATTTTTAACTAATTTAATCTGCCTTTTTTACGTAAACTTATTGGTATTCGTGGATGGAATACATTTGTGTGGTTACCCGGGAAAACCCTTCACTCTCCTAAGCTATTGGAACAGCAAGGCCAATTCTTTTGTTTTTGCTATACACCGAAGACATTTGGGTTTGAGATCAAAAGAGATGATAGAGCACAATTTCAGCTTTCATTTCCTCATATTTATGTAGCTGTGATAACCAAACTTAGAACATGGTTGGGTTTCTCCCTTCGATCTCCTCTTCAGGAGGTGAAATGCATGCTCAACTGGGTTAAGGTTTGGTGATTGACTTGGCCTGTCTAAAACATTCAACTTTTTTCTCCTAGTGAAATTGTTTGTTGAGTTGGCAGTGTGATTTGGGTCATTGTCTTGCTGCATGATAAAGTTCCTCCCAATTAAATTGAATGCATTTCTCTGTAAATTAGTAGACAGAATGTTTCTGCAGACTTCTGAATTCATTCTGCTGCTACCATCATGAGTTACATTATCAATACAGAATAGTGAGCCAGTTCCAGAAGCAGCCATGCAAGCCCAAGCCCTGACACTACCTCCACCATGCTTGATTGATGAGCTTGTGTGCTTTGGATCATTTAGGTCCTTTCTTTCTCCACACTTTGGCCTTTCCATCACTTTGGTAGAGGTTAATCTTGGTTCCAGAACTTTTGCTTTACATCTTGTGGTTTGGTCTCTATATTTCTGCACTTGAAGTCTTCTTCAAACAGTGGATTGTGATACCTTCACCCCTGCCCTGCATGTGGAATTTGTTGGTGATGTCACTGACTATTGTTTTTGGGTTCTTCTTCATAGCTCTCACAATGTTTGTCATCAACTGCTGCTGTTTTCCTTGGTCGACCTGTTCCATGTCTGGTTGTTAGTACACCAGTGATTTCTTTTCTTTTTTTCCTGAACATTACAAATTGTTGTATTGGCTATACCCAGTGCTTGTGGAATGGTTCTGATTGATTTCCCCTCTTTTTACAGCTTCAAAATGGCTTGATTTTCTCCCAAAGACAGCTCTCTGGTCTTCATGGTGGTTTGTTAATCCTTTTTAACATACAAACCCCAGGGCTCAAACCAAGAGTGCACATTCAGAGCTATTACCTGTTTAAACAAGCGATCGAACAGGGCACACCTGGGCAACAAGAAACACCTATCAGTGACATTTTTCCAATATTTTTAGTCACTTGAAAATGGGTGGGTTCAAATGAAAGGTGTCATGTTCAAAGTTGTTTAACACATCTAGTTGTAAATATCAGGAAGTGAAAGCTGAAATTCTGATATTCATCTTTTGATCTCAAACCCAGAAGCCTTCAGTGTATAGCAAAAACAAAAGAATTGACCTTGTTGTTCCAATACTTTCAGAACTTACTGTTTCTCTCCGCTCACAACCAGAAGTAAAGTTATAGCACTTTAACCTTCTAGCACTCTGTTTACCCCTGTAAGCAAAAAGAGAGAAAACTGCATTTAAAGATATTCCAACTAAGGACACTGAAGCATCACAGACATTTGGGGATATTTATGGTATTTTAAGGTTGAGTTGTCAAAATGGCTTATAGACAGAAAATCCAGATTTCAGCCAAAAACCTGTTTTTTTTTTTCTGCCAGAATTCAGATGGGTTTTTCGAGACTGCCACAAATATTAATTACGGCATGCTTTCAATTGAAAGGGGGGCGGGGAGGGGGGCTTATTGAGGGCAGCTGTAGCCCAGGTGGTAGAGCAGGTTGTCCACTAATTGCAGGGTTGGCGATTTGATCCCCAGCCCCTCCACATGCCAAAGTGTCCTTGGGTAAGACAACGAACCCCAAGTTGCTCCCGATGGCAGTATAGCACCTTAAGTGTGTGTGTGTGAATGGGAGAATGTGAAACAGTGTAAAATGCTTTGTAGAACTGGTTAACATGTGCCATACAAAGCACAGTCCATTCAAATAAAAATTTTAACATTTTCACATGAATGAAATGTTCACTGGTTTGATAACATTACTCATATTACAATAATGCTGAAATAATACTATAAATGAACTCAGTTAATGGAACCTGTATGTAAATCTACCAAAGCTGTGAAGAAATTCCATTTGAGCGTGAGAAATGTTAAAGCTGACTCTACATCAGTGCAGATATTTATATATAGAATATTCACAGGTTTAACGGAAGAGCGCATTTGGACTGCATTTAATCTGAGAACCATAATTTGCAGACTTGAAATGGAATTAATACCAGTATGCCTTTGCAGTTTACTTTTTCCTGCTCTAACTTTGAAAGTAACGTTTTTATTATCCCATGGCTGCATTTCAGTGCATTTCAAGTTTCCTCCTCATTTCAGAAACTCTGTGGTCTTCTGGCCAAGGCAGCTGCTTTTATCTCCTTCAGAGATTGAGATTTGTGTACCGATATTCACACTGCTTTCGAATAAAAGTATAATCTTAATTTTTGTCCAGTGATTGTTTTTGTTGTTGTTTTTTGTTTTTTTTTTAAAAAAAAATATGAATCAGATGACCAAAAAGATGCTGTTGCATTGTTTCCTTACAGATGATCCAGAAGACCTTCTCTCCTAAACTTCTTCAGCGACCAGACTCAACGTGCAAAAAGTTCAGCGGGAAACAATGGCAAGGTGAACTTTTTTTAGAGATCATATAAGCATTTTTCTACCATTCACAGTTTTTTTTCTTTTTCCTTTTTTACTTTGGGAGAATTATTATTTTGTCCAAGTGGAGTGGCACGGGCAGCAGAGATGAACACAGATGGCGTAGTAGCACACACTGAACCACAAGGAGGGAACCATTACCAAAAATCTCTCTGATGGGTGAAAAGAGAATGTATGGACGCGGCCCAAGCCACAGTGCATAATCCTATAAAAACTGTCTAATTATACACAAAATAAAACTGTTAAAACATCTGATGGAACAACATACTGTACTGACACTACATCAATAAATATAATCCGTTATAAGCAATGCAAACATGGCTAATGGACTTTTTTCAAACTGTTTCTTATGCACCAATACAATACTCACACCTAAAAGTAGTTGATGTCTCTTTTTCTTTCCTTTTATTGGGAACCAACACCATCATTCATTTAGTCCATACACTTCATATTTCAGTCTATAACCTTCTTCTTTTTTTTTTTTTTTTTCTTACAATCTGTACATTGTCAAAAGTGCAACATTGACAGGCAGTGGTTTGGAGGGGGTGAGCGGTCACATGACTCACAGAGCTCCTGTGCTACATTACACAGGCTTGCAAGTAACATTAACAAACTGGCTTTTAATGCAAAATCTAATCAACATTCATTTACTATGATCAGTGCTTAGATGTGTCATTAAACAAAACAATCATTGGGATGCAGCTTACAGCATTTCAGAAAAGAATTTTTCTAAACCATACATTTGTGTAGCAACAATGTGGGTTCAAGTCCACGGCACCAGTGGCATTCCATATGAAAGAATAATTAGCAAAACATATATGAAAATATAAACCTAGAATTTTATATAAATTATGAAGTAGACCCAAAAAAAAAAAAAAAAAAAAAAAAAAAAAAAAAAAAAAAAAACACTTTCAGCTTCATCCTTGTTCCATTCCTCTGTTTACTTAAATTGGAGATATAAAATATCCATTTACTGCACTCGCAGTTTTAACATTAATAGTTCAATTAAGGCTGCTATAAAAGAAGTATAAAATGTTATAAATACAACATTGCACATTACATCAGCGTACATAATTGTACATGCCTTAAAGGCATTTCACAGTGTTTTCCCCCAATCTCCATGCATATGCAGTGCGTATGCATTTACTACAGACAAGAAGTGAGAAATTAACAAAAACTTCCGGAAGAATTGCCCTTAGACTCCCAATAGAAACGAGTTTCATTAAACAAACATATTTTGACTTTTATTTTTCACTAGAGAAACATGTCGGAGTTCTTGTCCGTGGCAATAGCACTGGGTTAAAAAATAAAACAAACAAAAACACTGGGATATTCCTTTAAAGTGTGGCATCATCATTCGCAAAATTCCTGTTCTTACCAGCCATTTATAACATTTATACAAGCTTTATAACAGCTGTAATACATATTTCTACATGATTTGTGGAATTCAGTCAGCAGCACAGTCAGTTTAAAACCCTCACAGATAAATCGTCCAAAAGGAAAAAGTGAAACGAGAAGCAATGAGAAACTAAGTGTGTTCATTGAAATTCTCCTGGAGCCCCTATCTCAGTGAAAACACACACAGAGTTCATATTAATGTGCAGACGAAGAGGTCTAGATGAACAAACAAAGGACTGGGGAAGTAAATTAAAACGTACTATTAAGCTGCAAGGTTATGAGGGCATTTGTGCCTTTCTCAGTCAGATAACGACTCTAAAATGTCTGGTATGTGCATGTTCCTGCAGACGCGTTTATAAGCCACAAGTTGGCTCATGGAGCCTATTAATCAACTGGGAACCAGCAGAATGGGACAGCACTCACCTCCAACACCCCCTTCATGTCAGCGACTGGACATGTTTACTAGCAAAGGCACACAAAAAAAAAAAAAAAGTAGTCCACAACAACCAATATTTACCAATTGTATCTATGCTACAATGACCTTAGACTGGGATTACTGCAACTGCACATGAGCATTACAAACAGCTCATACTGTCACATGACTATGTTGTTCTTTGCACTTCAATGCTTTTGTGAAATCCAGACATGGCTGGTTGTGGGGAATTTTAGCCTGTTCTGGCGACCCATAACTCTTCTCTTTTGCCTTTTCAGAATAACATTTGGTTAGACTGCTCTGGGAACATGTTCCTGGCCACACCATAACAAATGACCTGCAATGCTTTGCTTCACTTCCTTTCTCCACAAGACATCCAGTTAAATATTTACTGAGTACAAAGAGAAGGAGAAAACAGTGGCTTGGAGATAATGAGTACAAGATTCTAGCTAATCATTTAAAGCCATGAATTACCCAGGTCTTTTAAAGCAAAGTCTGGATCCCTTGTGAAACAAACTCTCTCGCTGAAATGAATCGTCAAACGCAGGACTATTCAGCAATAGCGATAAATAATCATCAAGTGATGCCTTTGTATCCAATTGTGCCGTTATTAAATAATATTACAATCTACAAAGTGCACACTGTCGTAGTGTGTGTTCCACCAAGTGTGCACTCCATGACAATCAAAGCACTGCATTTGCTCATCTCAATGTAAATGGCTCAATCCCAAAAGCTAAACTCAAACCAACCTTATTACTAAACCACAGTACCGGCACTGAGCCCGTACCCACAATCCTCTCTGTTCCACAATGCTGGCAACCCACAGGCTTCTTTCCCAAAGAACATCCTGTGAATGATTGCTTACGTCTTTCCAAAGAAAAACACAATAAAATAACATGACTCTAAACCAGCCAAGCCATGTCACCGAGAGGTGCATCATATTATTGCCACATATAACATGATATCGTGAAGCCTACTCTAGTTACAAGAGATGATCATAAATAGCTGGATACCTAGTGGGCAAAAAGCGTGCCGTGTTTTCACAGCAGATGACGGTCTAGTAAATGAGAGTGTCTTCAACCTTTTCGAGATGTTTACAGGTGATTCTATTTATCGTAATCTGCTCTGCGCCATAATAACATCAGCTTTTACATTACACACCTGCATGACAGAGTGTAAAGCAAAGTGTCCTGCAGAAAATGAATGCCAAAACGTCAAACCTCCTCATATCACTGGTTTCACATAAACCATAACCTTAGTGCCCATCTTTATGCCATCAGAGTTTTTTTTCCCCCCTTTGTGACTGATGGAGAGTGTGTGTCTGTGGGATGACTAATGATTGAAAACCTCCAAACTTCCATTACGCCTGTATGGAGATGACTGTGCCACTCACATCACTCTGGAAATCAACTGCTCCTGCCTTCTGTTTGCTGGCTGCTCCAGTGCAAAGGCTCATACGGATGACTCGGGGCTCGGCTGAGAGGGTCTGAAGCGGGGGCATACGTAGCCCAAGCCCCGCCTTCGGCCTCAGCCTGACTTTCACAAAGCCAAAGTGGACCCATTCGCACGCTGCCACTGGCTCAGTCTCTGAACTGGTAAAAGAGGATGTAGCCTGACTCTGAGTTTTTGGAAATGTCAGACGTCAGACCGTAGAACTCTTCTATCGCCTGGGCATCTATTTTCTAAACACAGAGAGTGAGAGAGAGAGAGAGAGAGAGAGAGAGAGAGAGAGAGAGAGAGAGAGAGAGAGAGAGAAAGATCAAATCTGAAACATCACTGTGAACATCCTTTCAAACTTATTGATGTGAAGAGTTAAATAGATATTAAGACAGTCTCAGGACAAAACAGAAACACAAGTCAAGCACTAATGAAAGGAGGTAAAAGAGTAGAAACTGGCAGACTGGTGTCTACCAGCAGCATGAGGCTAGCCTCATGGAAATAAAGTAGATCTGCAAGGAATCCCAACAGACTGGTGGCATGTGCACTATGGAAAATCCACTTCCAGCTCTTGGTCTGTTGGAAAGACGGCCCACAGTGGGGGGAAAAAAAGCTAATCCGTGTTCTTCTTCTAATGCACTCTGGAGCCTCGCTAATCCATTAAGATCGGCACTAAGCAGCCAAATGATTCTTCACCCTCAACAGCACAATATTTTCATCTCCTGCATTCATAGCAGACCACTCCTGTGCTTCACCACAGCTTGTGTTTGAAATTGCTTGAACATTTATACTGCTTGAACAGCTTGTGTTTGAAAACAGCTTGCGTTGTTGAATTAATTCATATAGCTGTCCTTCAGGCTCTGTAGAGCAGACATGACATTTCCTCTCCCCCGAGACAAAACAGCCACGCACATGCAACTTCGTTTGCCGTAAGAAATCCTGTCGCAGTTTACGGTTTTGTCTACCTTGTTGTTGTGGTTTTGCTAAAGCAGGAGACTAAACAATTAATGTGCAGAGTAGTCACAAGAACACAAATAACAGATGGTGCTTCTGTAATTCATACCCTTCACCTGCATACTGATTCCTTTATTGCATGAGATACACACTTTTCTGCCAATACGCAATTTATGTTACCTGAGCAAAGGCAATAAGACAAAAAAAAAAGCAGACATTTCAGTCTTATAATCCATCATTCATAAATTACAAATAACTCAGGAAGAGACTGAAAGAATTTAATAATAAATAATTCCTTAGATGTATATAGGGCTTTTCTAGGCACTCAAAGCACTTTTACATTGTATGGGGGAAATCTCCTCAAACCACCACCAGTGTGTAGCAGCCACCTGGATGATACGATGGCAGCCATAGTGCGCAAGGAACACCCACCACACACCAGCTATTAGTGGAGAGGAGAGTGATGTAGTCAATTCAGGGATGGAGATTATTAGGGGGCCATGATAGATAAGGGTCAATGGGGGAATTTTGCCAGGACACCGGGGTTATACCCCTACTCTTTATGAGAAGTGTCCTGGGATTTTTAATGACCACAGAGAGTCAGGACCTCGGTTTAACGTCTCATCCAAAAGACTGTGCCGTTTTTACAGTATAGTGTCCCCATCACTATACTGGGGCATTAGGACCCACACAGACCACAGGGTGAGCACCCCCTGCTGGTCTCACTAATACCACTTCCAGCAGCAACCTTAGTTTTCCCCAGGAGGTCTCCCATCCAGTTACTGGCCAGACTCAACCCTGCCTAGCTTCAATGGGAAACCAGGCGAGAACTGCAGGGTGATATGTAGTTCAGAACACAATAGTCCAAACCAATAGCTAAGAGATGCTGAAACCAATCGATCCTCACCACATGATGCTGAGAATTAAGGGTCTTTTCCCACTGTTCAAACATTTAACTGAATTCTCACAATAATTACACAAGTGTACACACACACTTCAGATGTAATAAGATTTCCACCGATTAAAGGTGTTGAACAGAAACCACCACCATTTGTTTTAAAGCAAATCATGTTTAATGCTCACCTACCACATCCTCTTTTCAATTCACAGAACGAGTAGAAAATAGACTTCTATAGCACGAAAAGGAAATAGCTTGCATTCAGTCTTACCTCTACAATATCGTCATCAAACAGCAACCAGAAGCCATGACTTTTCACTATAGTGATGTAATGACCACGATTTGGACCACTGAAACAGACCAAGGAAATAAACTAATCTGAAAGCAGTCCGATTGTATGAGCAAAGCCATAATTTTACAAAGCACATTGATCTCACTGAGTTTTTCATGGCAGTGATGAATGCCATAGTGGTCTTGAATAAATTCCTACCTCCCACAGTGCACCACCACAGCCACAAGGTCATAGAGACGGTCCGGGTTGGTGGCATCACCGGAGGTATTGAAGAGCCTCAGCTCCAGAGGGAAGACCACACGGTAGGACAGTTTGGTGTAGCGATGCAGCTGGTCCATATACTTAAAGCGCTTTAGGTGCAAGGCGAGGATCATGGGTAATTTCTTCACACGCATCCTGAAGAGAAAGAAAAAAAAAGAAGTAAGCTCTTCTCACAGAAATCCGGTGTTGCGTTTTAGCCGATTTGAGTGCTGAGGCACAACGCATGCCATGCAAGCCTAATGGGATTTACACGGTTGCTGTGTCCAGCAGCTGTACAGCAACTGCTGAGTTAAGAAACCTATAAAAGACTGTATCTGTATCCAGAGCAAAAAGTCCGCCTTACCTTTTCTGTGCCTCCTGCTTACTCCGACACTGCTCGCAGTAGTACTTGTATTCACTGCATAATGTCTCAGTGTTACTGAAGCCCCTGCACAGAGCGACATTTCACATCTATTACATCAGTAATTCACAGTGCTTAAAATCCACTGACAGCTCTTTATTCTCATGTAAACACAGTGACAGTCACGAGCCAAGACAGTACAAGGTGGATAATATGCCGAAAATACAATACTGCAATACATGAAGACATTTTCGCTTTTGCGAACACAATATGGAACAGTACTAAGATTTTGCACTTTTGAAGTGGCAACAAAACAGTAGAGCCATATTCTTAAAACTAAAACCTTTTTAAGATATTAAACATTTACACACAAAAAAAAAAAAAAAAAAAAAAAAAAAAATCAAGAAATGGAGGATTGGCACAGAAATAAGATTTTCACAGTGAGCAATAACATTTATAAAAGCAGTCACAATATATAGAGACTCAGAAAAGTGTATAATGGCATTAATATAGAGCAATATTTTTACTGCTGTTATTTATTAATAAACTTATTGCCATACCGCTGAGGTGGATATGCATACCTGAGTTGTGTGTTCAATGCCAGGTTCAGAGATGGGTAGTAAATCACTACGTTTACGCCATTCCATTTACTCAAAGTAGTTCTTTGAATAAACTATAAGATTTGTCTCATTCGGATGGTGTACATTTTATTCGTATGCGAGTACTTTTGTAAAGACATCTACACACTGCTTTTTTTTGTAGTAGCAGATGTCGTCGTTCTGGTCACGAATGAGCCTTTAGTTTGTTTCACTCTCCGTTGCCTTTAACGCGCTCACGTCTCAGAGTTGAACTTAAGCCGACAGCAGCTAAGACGGATGACATCATAGGAAGGAAACCGGCGACCGGTGAACAGGGGGTTTCTTCCTGCCTATGGCTTGTAAAAATGAACAGCTTTACATTGCCTAGTAGCACCCCAAAAATGTGGCCATGAGAGAAAACATAAACCTGTTGTGGTATGTTTTGGTTGTGTCTGTGGGATTGCTAAAAGCTAACGTTTGCTAGCTAGCTAACTGAGAATGCTGGGCATAGCATTAAAGTGCTTTCTGTATGAAGGAATGCAACAAATAATACTGGATATGTTATTCTAAGTTGCTAAGCTGATGCACCTCTGTCTAGGTGGTTGGGTTTACCTGAGACAGTGCGTGATGGATGTGTTCTGCTCCACATCCACAGAGAGATCCAGGAAGTCCTCGTCTTTACTGCTTACCTAAGGGGTGAAAATTAAAGTAACCATCAACATATTCCATAATCCTATGCTAAAAAGCCGTTTATGAACTGTACAGATTTGTTGGACTATCCAACCATAATCATCAGGCTCTAGTCGTAAGATATAATACAAGGGATATGAAATTAAATGTTTTTACCCAAGCATGGATGACTTCCATCTCTATAACGAAACATTTTTAGCTTCATCTATTGAATCCTCTTTAAAGTCTTCTACTATGTTGCTCAGGAAGCAGGGACTGCCCTAGGTGCACTATGAAATGCTAAAACTGTTCTATCTAAACGATGGTAATAAAAACTCAACAAAACATGCTAAGAAAATACATCCACTCCCATCTGTCAGCTTTAATGAATCAAAATTTAAACTAGCCCAAGAGCAGGAAGTAGACAGCTCTCCGGTAGACAGCCCGTTCTATTCAGCTCACCGCTTCACAGTTGAGGCAGCGTGTCTCATTGGTCAGTGTGCCCTGGAAAATCTCGTGCACCCACGTCTGCTGGTTCTTCTCGGCTGATTCTGCCTCTCCTGTGTTGCTCCCGCTCCCACTTCCACTTCCTCCTCCTCCTCCTCCTCCATTCTGTACCACCTTGCCGTTCTGCTGCCGCTCCTGGCTCTTCTCCTCCTGGAGCAGGTCAGCGATGGTGTTGAGCAGGTAGTTGAGGAACTCATGGGCATCTTGCTGCATGTAGTTGTCGAACAACTCTAATACAGGAAACATATATACGGCAGAGTGATGCGTTAATTCAAACACAATAAAGTGTCACGGAGTGAGAGAATGCAGTGTGGCAGAATTTATATGACATACAAGCAAACTGTACTTTCCAGTGTCCTTTAACCTTACAGCAAGGTTAAAATTATTAAAGGGTTAATAAAAATTTAGAATAGGCTGGTTAATTAGTTGAATTTGTGCCACTATAGACAACACTGTGTTTCTTGATTTCTCAGCCTGCAGTTTAATTTGTTAAAACACGACAGTGATTATTTAAGGGCATTAAAGCAGCACGGCAAATATTTTTCAACTACACTGGGTACTGACTCATTTTAGGACATCTACAAACATCCCCTCAATGTTATTTTCGTTTCTTCTTATTTTTAACCTAGTGAGTCATTTTAATTTCATCACGGTGTGGATTTGTCCTCCTGGCATTATTGATGAGCCACCACTGAGCCTTTTTGTCAGAAATATTAACAACGGCAGTATAAACCATTTGATTAAACAAACAACTGGTAAGACAGTAAGAAGGAACCATGTTGATATGATCATTTCTTCCATGCTGAACCTAATGCTGGTTGGTAGACAATGAACTAGAACCTCTATTTTTTTTTTTTTAGGTTTTTTAGGCCAGTTCGAGTTTTTGAATGTTCATTGGGAAAAAAAAAAAAAAAAGTTCAAATTAACTTTAAATTAGTTGGTTTTTTATTAGTGGTTTCAACCCTCCACTCCATCAGCTTCCTGCGGAGGGCTAAACACCTGGTCTAGATATGAATGTCACTCTTAAAAGGGGTAGTTCACCCAAAAATGAAAATTCTGTCATCAGTTCCTCACCTTCATGTTGTTCCAAACCCATAAGACGTTCACTCATCTTCGGGAACACAAATGAAGACGTTTTAATGAAACCTGGGAGATTTCTGTCCCTCCATCTACAGTGGAAGCCCCAAAAAGTTTATGCAGGCATTGTAAAAGTAATCCATGTGACTCCTGGGGTTATGAAGTGATACGAATGCTTTGTGTGCGCAAAAAAAAAACCTAAAATTAAGTCTCTTCCTTGACAAAAAAAATGCTCTGCACTGTTTACAGCAGAGGAAGACAGATGCTGTACACAAACTGAGTCACGTAGAACAATCTATGGAACAAAGATGTCTGCAGATTTCAACATAAAGGAGGACTTGCATTTTTTGTCAAGGAAGAGACTTAATTTTAGGTTTTTTTTTTGCACACACAAATCATTCATATCGCTTCAAAAAATTAGGATTAAACCACCAGAGTCACATGAATTACTTTTATGATGCCTTTATGAGCTTCAGAGTTTTGGTCACATGGACTGTAAATGGAGGGACAGAAATCCCCCAGGTTTCATTAAAAATGTCTTCATTTTGGGTTGCGAAGATGAACAAAAGTCTTATTGGTTTGGAACAACCTCGGGGTAAGTAATTGATGACAGAATTTTCATTTTTGGGTGAACTATCCCTTGAACAACAATTTAAACAAACACTTATACGTTACCATTTTCCTTCCTCAGCCGTGAGATGAACTTCTTAGGAGGGATGACTCCCACTTTCTTCTTCTGAGTAGCAATGCTGTTGAAGAGATCTGCCAGGCAGGTCAGAAGGCTCTCTTTGCGCCGTGGCTGCACCTTGTAGGCCAGCACTTTCTCCCGGAACGGCCGGCAGAAATACAGAGCCTGCAGCACTGAGTTACAGTAGCAGGTGTTGCCAAACTGAAAAAAAGAAAAAGGAAAGGAAAAAAAAAAGCAGGAAGCGAGAGGAGAGGCCAGGGAGGTGAAGAAGTGATTTAAAAAAAAGTACATCATCAGACAAAAGCTGGTTAGCTGTATATAAGGGCCTGAACACACTTTCATTCAGGAAGTAAATATTAATCATAACCTGTTATCACTTTTAAAGCAGGAGGCTTTAACAACCAGATAAGCTGCTAGGTGTGTAGATGAGAACAAGGGTTTTTTTTTGTTTTGTTTTTTTAAAGTGGAAGTGACTAATATGGTCCAAAGACCAGCACCAGATTTGCATATGTCAGTGATATATTTAGCATAGCTTTATGGTTAGTCTACACAGTGATGCAAAAAAAAAAAAAAGAAAGAAAAAAAGAGGTGGTCACTTACATTAACCAGACCAAAATAGTGTTCATTTACGGGGAACTGTTCTGGTCCAATCTCCTTCTCCAAAGCTGAGGCATTGGCGCCCTGAAAAACACAGCCACAAGGGTTATAATCTCAGGCTCTTCTCACACTCTCGCTCTTGTAAGTTACAAGCTGACAGGACTGTCATGGTAAAATGAAAAGGAACATCCTGCTGGGAGAAAAGCTTGACATGAACAGGATGCACATCCACTGGGAAACATATGTTTAGCACTACCAGAACACCTGCAAGGAGCACAGCAGCTCAAGAGGTAGATGTAAGGCACTGTACTTTAGGTCTCAAAGGAAACAACGGCCGGTCATCTAATGTACAACACAAAGCTTAAGTATAGCCTGAGGGTGTATAGCCTGTGTGACACACATGGAGTCCAGTCCTGATGTCAGTGAAGCGGATTGTGCAGATTACAAAGCCTATTATTATGACGCACCATTCCTACTGTTACCATTTTGGATTTATACCAATATCATGGCTCTGCGTATCGGCTGATACCCGATCCTGAACCGTTATTGACAACCAATCTGAGCCTCTACAAGCTTCTATGCGAATCATCTCAAATTGTGTCTGTCGACGTAGTAGGCATTCATAGCACAAAACACGTCAGTTTAAAAAAAAATGGATCCAAAACAAGTGCAGCATATCAGGTCAAGATAAGTCACAATACTCAGTGTCTAATTAGTACATCCCTAATTACGAGAGTTAATGAATCTGTCAGAAATCATGGGTGTCAATACTACAAAAATAAACAACTGTACTTTTCCTTGTTTATTACCATCAAGGGTACATCTTTTATAGTCTTAATATTTACATTTTACACGGGAAGCTGCATAGCTGCATGTGGTGTACCTTTAATTAGCGTTTAGAGTCCAGAAGGTCCAATTGTGTGCCTAAATTTACCTTTAAAAAGGTACGCTATGCCAAGCCAG
This sequence comes from Ictalurus furcatus, assembly GCF_023375685.1. Classification (NCBI taxonomy): domain Eukaryota; kingdom Metazoa; phylum Chordata; class Actinopteri; order Siluriformes; family Ictaluridae; genus Ictalurus; species Ictalurus furcatus. The sequence continues at coordinate 23,097,428 of NC_071261.1, forward strand.
TGATTAGGAAAAGTACAATTTGGTAGCTTCATTTCTAAGAATGTACAGTATGACCTTGGACATTAGGACAGACAGAACACACTCACACAGACGGACACAAGGATTATATTATCACTAAACATACAGAGGAAAAAGTGAAAAGGACCATTTAGGTGAGGAGGGGAAAACACTGAAAGGGGGGAGACCATTGCTGTCTCCAATCCCATACAGAAACAAACAACAACAACAATGCAGGAGCAGGATGACTCACTCTGAATTAGCACTTCTGCCGTGTGAGCTGATACTAGCTATGACGTTTAGCATGTTAGCTATTTAACGTAAATTAAATGAAATCCCAGCACAAGCTAACTGCTTTGTGTTATAGTGCAATATTTGTATGTGAAGTTAGGAAAACACACACATACACACTCTCACTCTCTCTCTCTCTCTCTCTCTCTCTCACACACACACACACACACACATACAGAGCAGAATCAATTAACCTTTTCAAACGTAACAAATGAAATACTCCTGTGTTCCTAAACGCAGTGTGTTCACCCATATAACATTATAATTTCAGAAATTGATGATGTTGTTGTTTTAAAAAGACAGGTTACTACAGGTTAAAGCTTGTCATGGAGACGCCCTGGCTGAATCATGCACGGACACAGGCTGGCTCCACTAAGCTAACAGCTCAGGGGCTAGCCGTAGCCTGCTAACTAGCTTACTTATTTTCAGCTTGATAAACCAACTCGCTGATTTATATATTTGTTTGTTAAGGCTCCAAATAGCTCAATAAGTTTCTCAACAAATATTCCCTTCAGCGGAATTACAATCTCGGCGGCGCTGTGTCAGTAATAACGAGAAGTCGCCTGCTTGGTAAACTTTGAGCAGATATTGTGTGCTAGGATGCGACGGTTTCTCTGCGTGCTAGCTGTTTACCTTCCCGTACTGTTAGCTGAACCAAAACACCGGCTACACACAGTGGACACACAGTGGACACACAGTGGACACACAGTGGACACACAGTGGACACACAGTGGACACACAGTGGACACACACACACACACGCTAACGGCTACAGAGAAACCTCGGAGAAAAAAAATAAATAAAACCCACCATCGTACATATCGAGGCGATCTTTCGGACTGTCATCAGTATTTCCATCCGTCTGCCGCCATACTGGACCAAACCCCAGCTGTAAAAGCGTGACAGCCACACAAGGCTGGACTTCCGGTGAAAAAGCTTTCGCCTGTCCAGCAGCTGGACACGAAACGAGGAGCGCCTGCCTGTCACTGCAAGAGCTGCTGCGTCCCTGTCCGGTGTGCAGCACGCATGCGCGACATCTTCACGCATGCGCAGTACACATGAGACGCAGCTCAGAGAACGTATCCACTCTGACAAGGAAGCATGTGACCGACTCTCATAGAGCTGGAGCTGACTGGGGAACAGAAAAAAAACCCCACAATTAAAAAAAAATAATTAAGATGGTTAGGTTAAAATGTCGTTCAAAATAAAATAATTAATCGATGGAAATGTATAATAATAATAATAATAATAATAATGGCTTAGCAGGTTTGCCTCGCACCTACGGGGTTGGGGGTTCAAATCCTGCCTCCGCCCTGTGTGTGTGGAGTTTGCATGTTCTTCCTGTGCTTTGGGGGTTTCCTCCGGGTACTCCGGTTTCCTCCAACAGTCCAAAGAAATGCATGATAGGCTGATTGGCATGTCCAAAGTGTCCATAGTGTATGAATGGGTGTGTGAAAGTGTGTGTGATTGTGCCCTGCGATGGATTAGGACCCCGTCCAGGGTGTAGCATGTCTTGTGCCCGATGCTCCCTGGGATAGGCTCCAGGTGCTTTGGAGGTTATCTCTAGATGCTCCGGTTTCCTCCACCAGTCCAAAGACATGCTTTGTGTGCTGATTGGCATTTCCAAATTGTCTGTAGTGTGTGATTGTGCCCTGCGATGGGTTTTCAGCCCGTCCAGGGTGTCCCACGTCTCTGCTGCAACCCTGTGTGCGGAAAATGGATAGCTACAGTGGATTATGATGATGATGATGATGATGATGATGATGATATGGTGGTGCTGGTAGTAGTAGTAGCAGCAGTAGTAGGTTTTTTGTTTGTTTGTTTGTTTTGGAGGGATATTTATGCTTGTCTGGTTATTTTTAGTGAACAGTGGATCAGTTCATCAAAACAGACATATAAAAACCACAATGAACTTCCCTTTACTTTCACACTATCCACTGTTACCCAGATGAGGATGGGTTCCCTTCTGAGTCTGGTTCCTCTCAAGGTTTCTTCCTCATATCATCTTAGGCAGTTTTTCCTTGCCACCATCTCCACCGGCTTGCTCATTAGGGATAAATTCACACATTTAAAATCTGTATCCTGTGTTTATATATTTCTGTAAAGCTGCTTCGATACAATGTTCATTGTTAAAAGCGCTATAAAAATAAAATTTAAACTGAATTGAATTGAATTGAATTTTTGTATTCTATTAGCCTAATTTGTAGTACAATGAGTTTAACAGCATGGCTGTTTTCACTTTTTTTTTTTTTTAATTGTAAAATGAATTCTAGCCTAATACATGTGTTATTCTCCATCTCATTCTCCATTCTCCCCAAATTACTCCATCTGGGGATTAATAAAGTATTATCATATCTTATCTTATCTTATGAGTATATTAGGCTATATGTTATATTCGAGCAACATATTGATTGCGCATATCAATAAAACCGTTTGCTTTCTTTCCTTTCCTTTCTCCTCGAGTCCAGTCCGGATGTTTCTGAGTTCCGGATGTGTCAGAGCGCAGTGTTTCAGAGCAGTGTGCTTTGTCATGGGTGTCATCCGGCCCTGTGCCCCTCGCTCAGCTTTCAGCTCTGCTCAGCTCTGCTCTCTCGTGGAGCTGCTTTAACTGCAGCGGGATCCACAGACACTAACTCACCGCTGCATGAGGAGACACACCACTTTCTGCCTGGGATCGCAGGATCATGGTCTTTTTCTCTACGGATTTGACTGACATCACGAGCCTTTGAGAAGCAAACCCGCCGGAATAAGACTGTCCGGAGTGCTCCTGGACTGTTTCTCATTCAGAGGATTTGTCTAGATCATTTCCTTCATGCGTGCACAGTCATCCGTGCTCACATTATGAGGGAGACTTTGGAGACTTGGGAGAGGGCTGTTGGGAAAATCTAGGATTTGCCATCAATTCGCAGGCACTCGGATGAAGTCGCTGCGTCTCTAAATGCGTCTTCCCGAGCAGCCGAGAACAATGAGCACCGGCTCTGGCAACTTTCTGCTAGTCCCCATACCGGAGTACCCAGGCCTGGACTGTGTGCCTAATAAAAATGTGAAAATAGTCGTTCTTGGAGCTAGCAACGTCGGGAAAACAGGTAACAATAGAGCTTTTTTTCTGTTATTATACAGTATCTCAAACTTTTAAAAGAAGATCCAACTACTGGTGCAGTAATCAAATGGTTGCTCTTGAGGGATTTGATATGCATCAGCATCTCTTATCATAACCTTTGTGTAGTGTGTTAAAATCCTTGTATACAAGACAGCACAAAGCTTCAACAGAAAACTTTAATGTGAAAATTGAAACTGAATTGAAAGTTTCTGGATTGAGGAGAAGTTGTCCTCCAGGGGGCGACACACATATGTTTATATTCATGCTTGTGGCTAATTATTTGATCATGTTACATGTGAATTAAAATAAATTCTTTGTTTGTTTGTTTTGTTTTTGTTTTTTCAACGAAAATTTCCAGCCTTAATAGTACGATTTTTGACCAAGAGGTTTATCGGTGATTATGAAGCCAACACAGGTAACACCCACTCACAAACACACATTCAATCACATACACTCATTTATAACCATAAACCGAGCAACTATAACAACAAAAACCTTCTCAAAATATTTCTTTCTCTAGGGGCCTTGTATTCAAGAAAGATCAATCTTGATGGGGAGCAGGTTTCTCTACAAGTGCAGGACACTCCCTGTGTCTCATTACAGGTAATTCAATGCATCGTGAAGGTGTGCATCCTGTCTCGCTCCATATCTTATCTAGGTGTCATGTAGGTCAGGCAGTCCTTATTTCCGGGATCTCGGCAGGCTTCTGATGAACCTCGGGGGGGGGGGGGGGGTAATAATTTTAGCTCAAAGATTTTGCCTGCAGGCTAAGAATGTGGGAGTGGAGATAAAGAGGGTGTTCTGAGTCAGAGGGTCATTATAGTGAGTAGGGGGAGAGTGTTTTTCAGCTCCGATCACAGTTTAAACCTTTCCTGGTCCAGACTCCCTTCTTAATGCTTTTTCCTCAGTTGTATTGCCTCATTTTCTAAACATATCAGTATATGGCCTCAAACAGACCCAGTGCTGCAGGACGCATCAATCCTGACATTGGACAGCTTTTTCTAGCAGTGTAGTCAGTTTGGTTTGCTTGTCTTGGCATACTTTAGTTTTTTTTTGACTTGCTGTGTTGAGGCACAAATGCGATGTTGAAACAAACGGACGTGGATACACAAACTTGTGCAATCATTAAAACAAAGTGCTCCTCCAGAATTTTTCTCCACTGCTGCAGCTTAGTAATAGTATGACTCAAAGTCATACTTTTACTTTCCTTTATATATTTCTTCTGCATTTCTTTCTCAGGATGATGCAGAGGGTCTGTACTGCCAGGAACAGATTAACCGCTCCATCTACTGGGCAGATGGCTACGTGCTGGTCTTTTCCATCACGGACATGCACAGCTACCGGACCATTCAGCCACTCTATGAGCATGTGCGTCGCATCCATCCAAGTGGCAACATCCCCATCATCCTAGTAGGCAACAAGAGCGACCTGCTGCGGGCGCGCCAGGTACCTACAGATGAGGGCCAGGCTCTGGCAGCCGAGCTCGGAGGACACTATTTTGAGGCTTCAGCCCGGGAGAACCATGAGGGTGTGCAGGCAGCATTCTTGCACTTGTGCCAGGAGGTGAGCCGGGCACTGGGAGGGGTGAATGGAGAGAAGAGGAGGGGCGGACTGCATCTTGTGCGGCCAAAGAGTCCCAACATGCAAGAGCTGAAGAGAAGATTCCGGCAAGTGCTCTCTTCTAGAGGAAAATCGACAACTGCAGTGTGATGATAATGTAACGCCAATGATTGATTCACAGACCCATTAGTGTCTACTTTAATATGTATGCGAACTTTATTTTACACTGCAGTATTGACTAAGGGAGCAATAAACATGTTGATTTTCATACAAAGGCAACCTTTGTCTGGAAGAACACTACTATGTAGAATGATATGTTATGATATATCATTATTGATGTATCATAATAATATATTCATGATAAATAAAGATACAACCTTTGTTATATCTTTTTTTTTGACAATTTGGGATTTTAGCCCATAACTTTTTTTTACAGATGTTTTATCATTCATCAAAAATACAGTGATCATGTGTGATGAATTTGATTGGCTAAGAAAATGGCCTGTCCTTGGTTTTTCATTATTGCTGTATAGTATAGTACGTTTTTAGACAAGTAGAGCTCTTAAACACCCTTAGATGGAAAATATTATTTTGTATTTGGAATTACTGCCCATAATGTAGAGCAATTATTTTTGGTTATAAAGTTATTCCTAAGATTCCCTGATATCCATATATAGGAAGCATCTGGTGGTTCTCATGAACTTTGACCCACTTGTGGCTGTGTGAAGCCAAAGCGGAGGTTGGGTGAATGTTTTATATTTCATTCACTCATTCCTTTATTTATCTTTCCCAACTTGTAAGGGGGATTACAGCTCGAAGCTGCTTTCCTGTAAAAGAAATTCTAGAATGTGATGTTCATTCACTGCAAACAGCATTTGAAACCCGAATCTTGTTCCTTTGACCACTGACCTTTGATTTTTTCCTGTCCTGATAAGAAGCAGATTTCATTGCAGCGTGTCTCATTTTTCTGTCTGATATCTGATGTAAACAAAGAAAATGTGTAAGTAAAATTGACATTTTGATACATTTTGTATTTTAATTTCTTTTCCTTATTACTAAATTCCTTTGCATAATTGGAGCCATGCAGGCATTGCACATGCATTCTTTCCCAATTATAGGTCTTTTTTTTCTTGCTCACATTATATGTTGGCCTATATATAAACAAAATAGGGATATAGAGGATTCTGTAATCATTTCCACATTTTTAAAAATATTATGTTTTTCCTGCCCATGCGTTTCGTGTTTCTTTCTCTGTGGGCTGTCTGCTGGCACTTATCTGAAAAAAAGAAAGGCTTCGTTTTTATTTTCAAAGTTTTGGCTGATTCTGGTTTACGCCGTGTGTATTATATGAAACATACGTAGTCATTGTCTGCAACAACGGTAAGTTTCATTTTCTGTAGATTGAGCTTGACAATGAACAGATGAGTTGAACTTTGTGCACTGCAGTTTGAGTTCCAGTGAACTCTGTTTCTACCTGTTGTACGTCTCACTGAAGAGCACATTCACATTTTCACCTTTGTCTTAAACTAATATTTATGAAATTAGTATTTGCACAGATGTTCAGGGCTTCTGCAGATCCTTAAAAATGACATTTGTCTAAAATGACGTTTTACTATTAAAGGCTTTATTATGTGTTACATTTCTCGTTTTATTTTTACAAAGAGATATTGTGTTTCCCACATCGTACCACGGCACTGTTGAATTGTCGTTTCTGATTGGGCAGAAGGTGTTGATTATTTCTATAATGGCAGCTCTGAAAGTAGTGCCGGCTCTAATTCACAGGTCACAAGTTTATATTATTACGGCCATCTCATCTTAATATGCCATTGTTTTTATAGTAACAGTTAATTCACAGGGAATGTAAATTATGGTGGAAGCGCCACATAATTTACAAAATGTAGATTTTTGAAAAATGTGCTGTTATTTAACATAGAAACGCACGTACGGTTTCTCAGGTGTTCACCCTTTGCAACAGTCAGTAAGTTTTCCAGTTAGAGGAAAGTCTTCAGGATGGATGTTCTGGATGTGCTTTGTGGTTATTCTGCAAAATGCCAAACTGTTTTTTTTGCCTTCAAGAAACACAGGCGAGTAAGGGAACGACTGTTTATAGTAATAATGTAAGTGCTAACAGGAACTAAAAGAATGTTTCACAGACTTGTAACAACATTAAATAGAATTATAAACTGGCATTCTTTAAGTTATAATTAAAATGTAACTGTTGTAAAATGCTGTGTAGTAGTATGTGCTGTTGTAATAAAATAATCAACTTTGGGTTGGCACTTCACTTTGGGGAGCATCACATTACCCCATCGTTGATTAATTGCCCAAAACAACCTACCCTTATTTAGACTTAAGGAGCTATGATGCAGACATGATCTTCATTTCATCATTAGGTACAGGATTGAAGCAAATGGCTCAATTACACCACATAAATGTTTATCAGAAAATAATTTATAGCATTCATTTCACTTATATATACAGTATCTCACAAAAGTGAGTACACCCCTCACATTTTTGTAAATATTTGATTATATCTTTTCATGTGACAACACTGAAGAAATGACACTTTGCTACAATGTAAAGTAGTGAGTGTACAGCTTGTGTAACAGTGTAAATTTGCTGTCCCCTCAAAATAACTCAACACACAGCCATTAATGTCTAAACCGCTGGCAAGAAAAGTGAATACACCCCTAAGTGAAAATGTCCAAATGGGGCCCAAAATGTCAATATTTTGTGTGGCCACCATTATTTTTCAGCACTGCCTTAACCCTCTTGGGCATGGAGTTCACCAGACCTTCACAGGTTTATATATATATATTCTTTTTCTTTTTTTTTCAGTTTTAAAACCAAATTTTGGTCACAAATGTACATTTGTGACTGGTAGGATTAAGAGTGTTAATTACTCCAACATGCGTTCTTCCAACAAGATGGACGTCTCTTAACATCATGGTAATGACTTCCTGTGCTCTGATAGAGCTTGCTAACAAGAGCAACTGAGACATGCAGAGAAGCTCACTATGGTTATCGTCATGCAGAGTGGGAGAGTCAAAGGGTTCCGGGTCTTTGTATTTGAACTCATGTTTTATGTGAAAATGCTCATCTGGGAGATGTGACTACTCAGCACTGAACTTGTGAAAAAACAGCTGCGGGGAAGGAACAGTTACTGGACATATTCTCTCCCGCTGTGTTATCGCCAAGTCAGGAAACTTGAGCAAACACCTCCCAGTGGAGAGGGCAGAGCTAAAGAGGAAGTGGGAGAGAGAGAAACTGAACTGAGAAAGAAAGTGAGAGAGAAGGAGAAAATTAAGAAACACAGAAGGAAAGAAAGAGTGAATGTTGAGGGTCAGAATTTGACTGGAATGACAGGAAAGGTCCTGGGGCTACGTTCCAATGAAGTCTGAGACATTAAGCAGAGACATACGTGCATGGCTAATGATCATCTTCTTACACATGCTGTAGCTCAATGTTTACTAAGGAAATCATTCCTTTTCTGCTTGTCTTAGGCTCAGGGTGTTTTACAATCAGGCATGAAGAATTCAGGCAGAACTAAACTGGATTTATGATGCATGCAGTCTCCAGAGTTAGGCAAGCTGACTGACGGCCATGCTGGAGTGACATTATGTAGCCTGCCTGAGTTTGTTTCATGTTAATAATCTGTGGCCTATACTGTTTCTGTTTCAGGTTCTCTGAAAGATGGCGTTACTTTCTATTTGATGTATTCCAGATCTCTGCATTTGTTCCAAGAACAGCACTAAACGTCTCTGAAACATGATGGACACCGATATGCAGGAGATTAAAGTACAAACATAGGAAGACACGTGCCTACACACACACACACCCACACACACACACACACACACACATGTTTGTTTGTCTTACTATGCTTGTGAGGACATAATTATTAATGCAGCTAAATAAGGCTAAACCTACACCTAAATCAAACCTTATCCTTAACCTCACTATCCAAAAGAGAAAATTTGGGCTCATTTAGGTTTTTCCCTGCAGTTTTTTTTTATATTAAAAAGCAGTTTTCCTCATGGGAGCAGCCAATTGTCCCCACAAGGTTATAACAGTCTTTCACACACATGCAACTGGACAGAAAAAGAGAACAGCCAGTTCTCCCTCTCTGTCTGTATATGGGAATATTGGTGAAACGGTTATTCTTTAGCCACACAATGTATATGGCAACAGAAAGCATTTGAAGTTCCCACTGTTTGGCTTTGGGTTTATCTGGTATAGCAAAGATCATGCAAGTCCTGCCACAGAATAATGGCTAGAAAAATAATTCCAGTCTCCACCGGTTTAGGATGTTTCACCACTTATTTTAATGAAGGATGAATGGCATAATATTTCTATTAGCTTTTGACTTGGATTACTTGAAGTTTTAGTTTGATTAATAGCTGTTTTGATTTCAAGAACTGCTTGGACATAAGTGACAGGTATTTGTGATGTAATTTAGTGAGCTGTGTCAGAAGTTCCTGAAGTTCTGCCAAAATAACCTTTCAGTATGTTCATTTTGATCTCGTTTATATATTTATGTATTTCTTTTTGTATTTCAGTTCTTCTTTCCTCCGTTAATCCCTATCTTCCTTCCATTCTTCCCCGTGTATTTGTTTGTTTGTTTGTTTTTATCTATCTATCTATCTATCTATCTATCTATTTTAACTTTCTTCCATCTTCCCCTCCTCCCTTTCTTCCTTCCTTCCACATTTATTTATTCATGCATTATACATTTATTTCCTCCTTCCCTTCTTTTGTCTCCATGTATTAGTTTGTTTGTTTGTTCATTTATTTATTTCCTTCCTTCCCTCATTTATTTATTTATGCATTACATATTTATTTGATTCCTCCCTCCTTTCTTACTTAAACCCTTATTTCATTCAGAACTGATCTGTTAGTCTAATCTCAACAGCACTTACAGAACAATCTAAATTCTTTTGCAGCCATACATGTGTATGTATGTACTATGCATTCCTAGTCATCTGACTAAAAGTATCGTTGATGAGGTCCAGAGAACGCATTCGATTTTTCGAGCTGACTGTCACATAAACTAAGATGTCCTGCACACTTCATCAGCATTTCTATAAACTCTTTTTGTAACACTGCCAAACTTTTGAGCCTGACTTGCAGTGCAATGAGTGCTGGACTTGTAACCTGGACGAATGCCACTTTTACTCAGAGTACATTTTATAGCTTCTATACAACCATGCTGTGGGTAGCCACAAAATTCCCCCTGGATGATTAACAGCATGATGTTACTTCTATATTTAAGAGAAAAAAAAAAACACTTTACCCACACTGTTTACAGACTAAATAATTGCCTTCCTCCATATATCCTAATAGTATGCTATTATACTATACCACAGAACATGAATGACTCTAGAGAACATGATGCCTGAGAATTATGTCCAGCCTATCCCATTGTGGACAGGACTCCTACCTTGTGGATAGTATCGCATCATTAAGTAACGTTCAATTTTTCACAAATCCATTTTTTTCTTTCATCTGTTGGCAAGAATAAAACTGTACTTCTGGTCCTGATTTGTCCATATGCCTATAACAGATGCTACACATATACTACAGATATCCAAAAGCACCCTTAAGAGTTCTTTGAGTCCTAAAATGGTTCTACTTGGAACCTTGACTGATAGGGTAACATTCACACTTTAAAGCAAATCTGAATCAGAAGCAGATCTTTTTTAAGATTCTTACCCAATATGGTCATTGGGTGTTGTGGTGATGGCAGTAATTTACTAGAGGGAAAAGGGTCAAGTTTTTCATGTGATGAATCTCAACATCAGGGTGAATTTGTAGTTCCTGAAAGGGAAGTGCTGAGAAAGTTAAAGAGATAAGGAGATGACTTCACTTGTATCATGTATCAGTGCAGTCAATTTCTCTGTATATCCTACTCACCAATGGAAGACATGGAAACACTGAAGCATTGCTGAATTATTATTATTATTTATTATTATTATTATTATTTTTTACATTTCCAAAAGAAAAAAAAACTATGTGACACAAGCATAATGTTTTGCTAAACAATGACATTATTTCAAGAATTCTCACTGGTCACTAACAACATAAGAAAATATTTAGTGAGGGAAAGCATTTGTTCAGGCTTTCGGATGGGTGTGATAAAGAGAAAGCAGATATCAAGGCTAAAGTTCCTGGGTGGAGAAACCAAATCAGTGGATGGAAATGAAAATAATAATAATAAAAAAAATGTGACAGTTTTCTTAATTTTATGTTCTGAATTCTTGAACCTCAGCATGAACTTGGCATCATTGTAAATTTGAATCCTTGTGGACCGCCCAAAAACTATCAGAGTTCATGCAGTGCAAATCTGTATTGTACTGCCTCCATTCTGTATATCAAGGCACTGCAAGGAGATCTGAAAACACTCAGTAGTGTCTAACATGGAATTTTATGAATTCCGGCTGTCTTAAACTTTGATCTGATATTCACCTGCTGCCATGAAATGATGGATAAACCACATTAACCTTAAAAAAGAAGCAGCATTTAAATCCCAGAACAACATGTTCAGGTTCATCAGGAATTTTAAAGCAAAACACATGGCTAGTAATGTGCCGATGTAAATTTTTCATCCAAATATCAGGTGGCTCATTAATTAATTTATTTTATGAAAAGACCAGGCTTAATCTAAAACTGAAAAACTAGTTGCTATTACTTCCAAACATTTGCTAATGAATGGTGACTGGATGTTTGGTGGGTTATTTAGTTATTATTATTTTTGTGTGTGTAACATACTTACTGTTCATTTGACTTGACTTACTGTATTTGTGATGCCTGTAGATGTTGATATTACTCTCAAGGCATTCGTGCTGTCTCAGGAAATGCTTGTGTTACTTTGACAGGCCATTGTTGATCTTGTTGAATTTGAATGGCTCTTGTGCATTTACAGGTAATCATGAGTGGTTATCTAATGCAGTGGTTTTCAAACTGGGGGTCGTGGCCGTCAGATGATGCTGGGGGGGGGGGGGGGGGGGGGCACTATGATGTACATAAAAATGAGAAATATTAATAAATTAAATCAATTATACACAGACACACATCAAACAGAGACATCTGTTGATATACTAGTGCAGGGGTTCCCAAACTTTTCCAGAGCAAGGCCCCCCAAATGGCATTAACATTTGACTGAGGCCCCCCTTTTGCAAGTTGTCTTTAAAACACATTAAAAATACAGATTCCTGAATATATCCCCCTTTTTTACGTTGATGTTTTGTCTGTTTAGCAATTAGAAAGTTAGGTATAGCAAATGTAATTTTAATATGTATTGTTACAAATAACATGTTACAGTAATGCATATATATAACAAATCATGTATTTATTTTTCACACTAAATTGTTGAGGCCCCCCCGGCGGCCCCTGGCGGCCCCCACTTTGAAAACCACTGTACTAGTGTACTGTTAGCCACACGCTGATAAAACCTAAGACTATTTAAAATGTATAGGTTTTTACATAGAGGACGTATAAATGTAATACAGAAGAGCCTAGTGTGAAAAAACTAAACTGTGAAAATTTGGCGACTCTAGGGGGCCACAAAGGGATGCACCCTACGCAAAGTGGGCCTCACTCTGTAAAAGTTTGAGAACCACTGATCTAATGAAGTGTTTGACCAGATTGTTATCACTTACAGTGGTACAACCTGTAATCTGCCAAACATTGTTTGTGCACCAGCTCTGTTCATATTCCACAGCTAATAGGTCTGGGTGCCTCTGTCTGCCTCCTCTAACTTTATAAGGACACTGAGTTTGTAGGCACTCATGCTAGTAGGCCATCTGGTTCTGCCTTAAGTTGGTGATTTCACATGCTCCTCAGGGAGTACACTTAACATGTTTCCAAAACAATTGCAATAATAGATACTAATAGGATCATCTGGAGGATCAACTCAACTGCAAGACTATTCCAGTGCAAGACCACCCACTCATTGCTCCATTAAGCCACTAAATAACATTACTGATACAGCATAATACATAACCTATTATATTTGTTATAAAATTGTTTTGACGCCTACTATATATAAGTTTTGTCTCACAAAACACTCTTTGAATGAAAATTAAATGTTTATCATGACCATTTAGAGGATAATGCCATTTCAAACTACATTATGTGTGGATTAGGGAGTACTCTGAGATAAATAATAAAAAGAAAGAAATCACTTGGCTCAAAATTGGATTGATATAATCTTCAGGTCACTCACTTGAGGTCGGCTATGCCGTCACTTTAGGAAGAGGAGACTTGGAGAGGATTAGAAATGTAACCTAATGCTGGCTGGAGCCCCGTTAGGGCCTCTGCAGCACCAATGGCTGATATAGCTTTCTGTTCCTGTAGTTCATATTTAGATTCATAATGACAGTAAAACTACACCAAGACAGTTTCTCTTGGATTTTAATTCATGTGAAATGTTGGTGGCCTGCAGTTTTATGCTTCATGGTTGAGGATAAGGCACTACGAAAATGATCATCCGAATTTGCTTTATCAAATAGAATTGGTAAGTAAACACTATTTGTATATCTATGTTAAAGTGTGTGCTAGTGAATAAATTGATAATAACACTTAACCGATCTATGGTAATTGAATTGCAGTGAGCAACCCAAGACAGTAAATTTTGGTTAGCAACCTACAGACTTTGAAAATAATGATTGGTGCATAGATGTATACCCAGATCTAGTAAGAAACAGCACATATTTTAATATACCTTTGTAAGGGAATTATCAGGTTTAATGTGCCAGAATTGTGGAACTGTATCTTTGGTATTGGTAAGTGGGATAAGATATTTGGTATTGATGAGAAGGATTAGAATAAACTCAGCAGACATAATTAGATAATCCTGCTGTAGTTTTATGCAGTCTTGCAATTAGTTCTATGAGCAGTGGTTCAGATACTACAACCCCAATTCCAAAAAAGTTGGGACGCTGTGTAAAATGTGAGTAAAACCAGAATGCAATGATTTGAAAATCTCATAAACCATATGTTATTCACAATAGAATATAGAAAACATATCAAATGTTTAAACTGAGGAAATGTACTATTGTCATTAGCAGTTAAGGCTCTGGGTTACTGATCGGAAGGTCGGGGGTTCAAGCCCCAGCACTGCCAAGCTGCCACTGTTGGGCCCATGAGAAAGGCCCTTAACTCTCACTGCTCCAGGGGCACTGTATCTTGGCTGACCCTGCACTCTGACCCCAACTTCCTAACATGCTGAGATATGCAAAGAAAAGAATTTCACTGTGCATATGTATATGTGACCAATAAAGACTCATTATCATTATCAAATAAAGATGGGATGGATTCTGGATGGAAGCTCTATGTTGCTCTAAAACCTGCAAATACCTTTCAGCATTAATGGTGCCTTTCCAGATGTGCAAGCTGCCCATCCATAGGCACTAATGCACCCCCATACCATCAGAGTTGCATGCTTTTGAACTGAGCGCTGATAAAAAGCCGGATGGTCCCTCTCCTCTTTAGTCCTCTTTAGTTTAGAGGACGCGGCGTCCATGGTTTCCAAAAAGAATTTCTAATTTTGATGTATCTGACCACAGACAATGAGTTCTGGAGGGCCTGAAGATCACGGGCATGCAATATTAATTTTCACCCTTGTCCCTTGCCCTCAGAGATTTCTCCAGATTCTCTGAATCTTTTGATGATATTATGTACTGTAGATGATGAGATATTCATAGTCTTCACAATTTTACATTGAGGAACATTATTCTGAAATTGTTCCACAAATTGTAGATGCAGTTTTTTGCAGATTGGTGAACCTCTGCCCATCTTTACTTCTGAGAGACTCTGCCAATCTTAGATACTCTTTTTATACCCAATCATGTTACTGACCTGTTGCAAAGTAACCTCCAGCTGTTCCTGTTTAGTAACACTTACTTTTCCAGCCTTTTGTGGACCCCGTCCCAACGTATTTGAGATGTGTTCCGGCCATCAAATTCAAAATTACCTTATTTTTTTCTTGGGTAAATGGTACTTTTCATCAGTTTAAACATTTGAGATGTTTTCTATGTTCTATTGTGAATAACATATGGGTTTATGAGATTTGCAAATCATTGCATGGATTGGGGTTCATTTTGATCATTTTGGAATTGGGGTTGTATTTTGAACAAGTAAACAAATGCTGAATGTCTTTTTTTGAAAAGACAGATGGGTCTCATTGTATGCCACCTAAACCCTGAAATAGCTTCCTCCTTCAATGTCATTTGCCAATGAATGATTGTAATGTCTCAGAGCAGTATGTAGTTATAGAACATAGTGTACACTTAAAAGGATTGTACTGATCCGATTCTTATCCTTAATACCTCTATTACTTACCACAACATGGATCTGGATAGGGTTTTACAGTACATTTCTAGCTAACAGTTATAACCTCTGGAAACTCAACCATTTATGTAGAGCTGCTCTATACCACAGCATACAATCTATTTAATTTTCTCTTGACACAGAACTATGGGTAGACTCCAAAGATGACACCTCTGATGTGACACATAGTGGGCTCCAGAGCACACCAACCTTCCTGAGCGGTAGCCCTGAGATGCGACGGCAGTTTTGTGCCTTCTATAATTTACCAACAGAATGGGCCAGCCGAGGACTCCAGACCAGTGATCAATGTTCATCTTACCCCCATCAGTACGGCCATCTCTCCTCCTGTTCCACTTGGCACTTCTGGGCCTCTGTAATCCTGTTGTGCCTCCTTTATCCTGTGTCCACCACTGCTGCTATCTTCCGAGTAGGGGTGGTCGGGCCATGGTCCTGTGACCTACTCTTTGCCAAAGCTTATCCCAGTGCAGCAGCACGATTAGCTGTAAGTCGTATCAACCAGGACCCATCCCTCTATCCTGGGGTCACTTTTGATTATGTCATCCTGGAGGAGGACTGTGAGACATCGCGGGCTCTCTCCCACTTCCTTGGCTACTATGTGCAGGCATCTGCCTTTGTTGGGCCGGTCAACCCAGGTTACTGTGACACAGCATCCCTGCTGGGGAAAAGCTGGAACAAAACTGTGTTCTCCTGGTCATGTATTGGTCATGAGCTAGATGCCAGAGGCAGCCACCCCACCTTTGTCCACACTATGCCCCTGCCCACACTTGTGTTGATGCATCTCATGCGGCACTTCCGCTGGGCTCGTGTGGGTATCGTTTCCTCAGATAATGACATCTGGGTAGAGGCTGCAAGCAGGGTAGCCAATGCTTTGCGCGGCCATGGTATGCCTGTTGGCATAGTGGCATCTATTGGGAAGGATGTGGCCAGCATGCGCAAGACTCTAGCTAAAGTCAAGAGAATAGAAAACCTACGCTGTGAGTTAAAAGTTCCACTGGTACAAATTTACAGTAATAATGCATGTCATTGTCTTCTCTTGCCAGGTCTCTATAATTAATTTTACCTTTCTTTCTTTCCCACTCTAGTGGTGGTCCTTTGTATGCACTCAATCTTAATAGGGGGTAAAGATCAGCAGATGCTCCTTGAGATGGCCCATGATATGCGAATGACAGATGGCTCCATGGTATTTGTGCCCTATGACACTCTCCTGTACAGCTTGCCCTACCAGAACCTTTCTCAATACATCCTTCCCAACAATAGCAAGCTGCAGCACGCTTATGATGCTGTGCTTACCATCACTGTGGAGTCTCCAGAACGGCAGTCATTTTATCAAGCTTACACTGAGGCACAGACAGGCGGAGAGATTCCCAAGAACATTAAACCCCACCAGGTGAGTGGACAATGAGAGTGGATTGAACAAATCATTCAAGTTGGGGGCATTTGCATAGTATTTGTGTTTATATTGAGGAATTGGCTTAGCATCTGGTAGCTTTCCTCATGTCTGTCATCTGCATGTCAAGTAAATAAAAAAATGTAAAGGCATTTTTACATATAAGTTGTATACACTGAAACACAAAATACTGCTGGTGAGCAGTGATAACTAAAGGGTGTGTTGGAAAGGTCTTGATTAGTTCAAGTGGATGTTGGGGGGGCAGCAGTGTGTTTAGTAGTCTGACTCCTTCAGAAGTCTGATAGTGGCACGGATGCTCTAGTACCTTCTGCCAGACAGGAGGAGGATGAAGAATTGGGTGGGAGGGGTTATCCACTATGCTGGTGGCCTTGTGGATGCAGTGCTTATGGTAAGAGGTGTTGCCAATGGGAAGAGAGACCCCAATTATCTACTCAAATGTTCTCACAATGAGTGCAGTGCCAGTACCACACAGTTAAAGCTGGACACTATATTGTTCCCATGTAGAAAGTGATATGGATTATGTGGACACTATTGGTGGTATTGAGAGTCCAGGTGAGGGTATCCATGTTGTGCATGCCAAGGAAGTGGAGGAGCTTTTAAGTCTCTCCATTGCTGTGCCCTTGATGTGCAGTGGAGAGTGATCACCAGGGTCCTGAAGTCAACAATTATCTCTTTTGTCAACATCAACACATAGATTTTTGTTCCTCACTAGTCTGGAAACCACTCCCCCTCCTCCTTGTATGCTGACTGGTCACTGTTGCTGTTGAGTCTCACTACTGTAGTACCATCAGCAATCTTGATGATGCAGTTTGAGCCAAAAGCAAGATTATGTAGCATCCTCTGTCAGATGGTTTGGGTGATAGGTAAACTGAAATGGGGGATAGACTGCTCTTTATGTGTTTCATGAACAGCTTAATGAAGCACTACATGATGATTATTGTGAGTGCAACAGGCTGGTAGAAAAGACAGGAAAGATTTCTTTGGCACATTTATGATGGTAGTCAGGGACAACTGAATGGCCTAACCAGAAGTAATACATATTGTGCCCATGTTAGAAAATTTTGACAACTTTCCTTCATGTTTTTCCCTGGTGTAGATTATATTTACAGTAAAACTTCAGAGTTAAGTGCCTTGCTCAAGATTCCAACAATATCTTTCTGCCAGTTTTAACCACTGAGCCACTACTGCCCTAGTTGTGTAGAACCATTGGGTAGGCAAAACATCTTCAAGATTATGCTACAATTCTAGTGCTTTCGGCTTATTATTGAGACAATTAAATTGCATGAATGACTGATATACGTTTTATACATATAAAACATCTTTAATCCTACAGGTGTCCCCTCTGTTTGGTACCATCTATTCCTCCATCATGTTCATAGCCCATGCCATGGAGAGTTTGAGAGCATCAGGACAGTGGATGTCTGGTGATAATCTTGCCAAGCATGCACGTAACCTGACATTCAAGGGTTTCAGTCACCCCATCCGCACAAGCCATTCAGGCTTGAGTCTACTGGATTATGTAGTGCTGGATACAGATGGCTTATCATGGGAACTGAGGCCTTGCTACCGCATAGAGATGGAGACAGACATGGTACACTTCCTTGGTCAGTCTATTCACTTCCCCGGATCGGGGCCACCTAAGACTGACTCCAGCTGCTGGTTCACACAAGGAATCATCTGTGGTGGAGGTGGGAGGGCACACACACACACACACACACACACACACACACACACAGGCATTCATATCCTTTACCAGATCCACTGATGTTTAGATCTATGGCTATGTCTTGGTCCAAAAATTCTTTCCATCTTTCAACAGGTGTGGATCCTTTCCATCTGATTATTTTCTTCGGCTGGGTCTTTCTACTAATCTTCTCTTTTGTTACATCTCTTTATTTTATAAGGTAAAATCATGCTGTCATATAGTTCTCTTGTTTGATCTATAATGTAGTTTAAAGTAATATAAGAAATAGAAATGTGAGTTGATTAACACATAATGTAGATTATTGCTGAATCAGCATTGACATTTTTCTTATTATCATGTCTCCTAGGCGACGACTCAATCAGATTCAATTAGTCCGGGGCCCAAACAAAATCCTACTGACCTTGGCTGATGTCACCTTCATCAACCCATCACTGAGTAACAAGGTAATTTTTCCAGGCTTTTATTCAAACACAAACAATAATGATACATACTAATGACTGACACACCTTCCCAAAACCAGAAGATGAGTTTGGAGGAAAGCAAGACCAGTGATACAAGAAAAAGCATCTCAGAACGCAGCCACAACTCTCCATTCTCTAGTCAATCTCCAGCCACCTATGAGAATTCAAATGTCGCCATCTATGAGGTATAACATATTCAGTGAATACTTCAGAAATCTTAACAGAAGACTGAAGCACTTAAAGACAGTTCATTTTTTTAATCCCACCTCTTGTTTTGCAGGGAGATTGGGCTTGGTTAAAAAGACTTCCCCATGGAAACTTTCGAAGTATCAACCCAAGTACCACTGACGTGTTTGAACTGGTGAGTCACAGCTAGGCTTTTCCATTTCTAAATGCTTAAAGTTCAAACCTTACACTTTTTTAAACAATTGTTATCAAGCATTAGTCATCACCAAGTGCACTTTTTCAAAAACCTCTCTATGTACCCACATAAACAACCATAAATTCAAACCTTAACAATAAATTAACTTGATCACATCTTTCCAGCTCTCCTGATGGGTTAAGTAACTAGTAAATTACTGTGTGTGGGAGGAAAGTGTCTCCATCTTTGAATGGATTGTAAGTCAGTCTGTGACTGCATGAGGACAGTGAATTCTTTTTTTTAATACAAACAACTGCACATTTGCTTACCTGTTTTACTCAAGCCTTCTAAAGAGGTCATCTCAAAATGGAACTAGGTACTTTGTATTGTATGGGTTTTTTGAGGATTTGTCATGTAATATTCCTGCACACGCTGTGTTTTTGGTATTTCTCTGACTTAGAACATTCACTTTGGGCCTTTTGGTTTTGATTTAGTTTAATATAGTATTTGTTATTTAGCTAACTGCTATCAATTTGACATCCAAACATCTATCATTTGGTTCTGAACATCTTTTAATCAAAGTACATAAACATTTGCTAATTGGGCAGTAAAGAAACCTACCCTACGTGGCCAAAAATATGTTGATTACGGATCATCACATCCCTTTGTACTTCTCAAATACACTATTTCAAAACAATGGGCATTGATATGGAGGTGGCCCCATCTTTGCTGCTATAACAGCCTCCACTCTTCTGAGCAGGATTTCACTATATTTTGGATCGTGTCTGTGGGGATTTGTGCCCATTCAGGCATAAGAGTATTTGTGAGATTGGGCACTGATGTCAAACAAGAAGGCCTGGCATGCAGTCAGAAGGCCCAAAGGTGTTCAGTGGGGTTGAGGTCAGGGCACTGTGCAGGCCAGTAGAGTTCCTCCACACCTGCCTTGGTAAACCATGTCGTTATGGATCATGCTTTTTGCACAAGGGCACTGTCATGCTGGAACAGGTTTAGGCCCCTTAGTTCCACTACAGGAAAATGCATGTTAATGCATACAAAGATATTCTGCACAATTGTATACTTCTGACTTTGTGGCAACAGTTTGGGGAAGAACTATATACAGTATGAATGTGATGGTCAGGTGTCCACAAAATTTGGCCATATAGTGTAGTTTTGCTGGTTGTGGAAAATGAATGCATTTTGTCTCAAGAGTATAAGAACATATTTATTGTTTGGTCCACATAAAGCTCTGTTGTTTGAATAGGCTGAAAATATAACTTTGGTAAAGATTAATGCTTGTTAGCTATTGTAAACCATTTAAACTCTCCTTTAACATGCCTTCTCTCATTTCTATCCTCTTTGCATGTAAAGTGATTCATACAGCATTTACATCTTCATCTGCAGATGAAAGACATGAGGCATGAGAACGTTAACCCTTTCTTGGGCTTCTTTCATGACTGTGGGGTCTTTGCTATAGTGACGGAGTACTGTTCCCGTGGCAGCCTGGAAGATCTGCTGCATAATGACGATGTCAAACTGGACTGGATGTTTAAGTCTTCCCTCCTGATGGACCTCATTAAGGTAGTGCTCTCTATCAGATGTGAAAGGACTGATGTTTGGGAGAAAGACGAAAAGCTCCACCAAAGAAGAATTTGGTCGATTCGATATGAAATATTTTGTCTTGACAGAGGTGTATTTGCATTAAACTTATAAATGAAGCAGGTTATAAATGACTTTTTTGTGTGCGAATATTCTTGGCATGCAGGGAATGAAATACCTCCACCACAGGAATGTATGTCATGGAAGGTTGAAGTCCAGAAACTGTGTGGTTGATGGACGCTTTGTGCTCAAAGTGACTGACTATGGCTACAATGAAGTGTTGGAGTCCCAGAGGTTTCCGTATGTAGAGCCACAACCTGACGGTGAGTCCATGTGTACATCGTGAGCTCTTTTATCTATTCATCTTAAGGGATGCAGATACTGGTTTTCTGTACCGTCCATATGATTCCTGGTGGGTTGTTTTTTGTTTGCCCACCTCTTGAGAATTGTTGAGGTTTAGGTCTCTTGCCTAGACTTGTTCATGCTTCTCTATGTCCCACTCTGCTGTACTTACATTTTTTATATTTGCATGTGCTGATATCTGGACACTCCACAGAGCTGCTGTGGACAGCCCCTGAGATCTTGAGAAGTTCCTTTCCAGGGCTGAAAGGTAGTCTGGCAGGGGATATTTACAGCTTCTCCATTATCATGCAGGAAGTGGTGGTGCGAGGGCCGCCATTTTGCATGTTAGAGCAATCTGCTCAGGGTAGGTTACATCTAATGTCAAGCTTATATTAGAATATATTGTAATACCTGATTAGTTCAATAAAACTAGTGGCCTTTGTTGCCTCTCACTTGAGTATTCAAGCCTCCATATTTGAATACTTTTTGATCATAACAGAAATTGTTCAGAAGGTGAAGAAGCCTCCACCATTGTGCAGACCCACTGTATCTCCAGACCATGCTCCTCTTGAATGCATCCAGCTTATGAAGCAGTGCTGGAATGAGCAGCCTGAGAGAAGACCAACATTTGATGAGATCTTTGATCAGGTAGCCCACCTTTTCATTTTTCCACTTTTCTTGGGGAGGAAAAAGCTCTATATAGGAAATTTTCTATAAAAGAATGTTTCTTTTTACCTGAAAAGCTTTAGGTCCCACCCACATGTATATGGAAAAAAAACTTCCTGTCAACAAGAACTGGGTTTTTAAAAATATTACCATCCACAAAAAAATGCAAAAAATAATTTAACATGCCAGCTGAGTGGTAATAGCATGTCATAAATTGTTATGTCAAACACTTCGAGAATAATGTTAAGAGCATGTGTAGAGAAGGCAAAATGTCTGGGAAAAAATAAACACCAGCAAAGGTTCTAAAACAAATCCCAAGGATTCAAATGTATGGACTGATGAAGCACTGGAAGTATTGCATAAGGGTGCACTTCATAAAACACATTGTCAAATAATTTCTAGCATAGAATGGTAACAGGCATGAGCAGGTCTTTCTCATCCACACAAAAACAGTTTAAAACTTTTTCTACCTTTGAGGATGCTTTAGAAAGACTTTTATAACATTGCATTTTATAATATTTCTGTATACGTATGGATGGGGCCTTAATTTCATATGATTTTAAATCAAAGTATTTGATATTTTGTGAGATTATAAGAGTATAAAATAATTTAGACTACATGTTACAATATTATATATGGAAAACTACACACCAGTATAATCCACATTTTAGATATAACATATTCATTTATTTATTTGCAAGAACTACCTTTAGAAAGCAGTTCTTTTCTGTGTGAGCCTCAGCACTATCTCTCCCTTTCCTCAGTTCAAGAACATAAATAAAGGGAAGAAGACTAACATCATAGACTCCATGCTGAGGATGCTGGAACAATACTCCTCTAACCTGGAAGAATTGATCAGGGAAAGGACAGAGGAGCTGGAACTTGAGAAACAGAAGACTGAGAAACTGCTCACACAGATGCTTCCACCGTGAGTATAAGAAATTATACACATAAAGATGGAATATAGTAGACTGTTAATGTCTGTTGTTTTCATGCTGTTCCTCTGCTCCAGATCAGTGGCTGAGGCTCTGAAGTTGGGAAGCACAGTGAAACCGGAGTACTTTGACAGTGTCACTGTCTACTTCAGTGACATTGTTGGCTTCACTACCATTTCAGCCAACAGCGAGCCAATCGAGGTGGTGGACCTTCTTAACGACCTCTACACACTCTTTGATGCAATCATCAGCAACCATGATGTATATAAGGTATCATTCTGACTGCTATTTGGCAGGGACTGAGACAGATCTTTCATTTACTGTATTTGTATGAGCATAAGCCAGGTCATGTAGAGTCACTCCATATCCTGATCTAGGGGCTCAAACACTAGAAATGTGGTGTCAATCAGTGGGATCAATGTCTGCAGATTAGAGGGATTGTTAGAGGTATTTCCTATGTCTGTCGCATGTAATGTAGTATTGTAGATTCCTGCAAGATTGTCATCAGTGTGTCTTCTTTCAGTGCTTGGGCAAAACTATACATCATTTTTCTTTTAAAGCTGATATTCCTTGAGGGGGGGCACAGTGGCTTAGTGGGTAGCATGTTTTCCTCACACTTCCTGGGTTGGGGGTTCAATTCCCGCCTCTGCCCTGTGTGCGTGGGGTTCACATGTTCTCCCTGTACTTTGGGGGTTTCCTCTGGGTACTCTGGTTTCCTCCCCCAGTTCAAAGACATGTATTGTAGGCTGCTTGCCATTTCCAAATTGTCCGTGGGGGGGGTGCGTGATTGTGCCTTGTGATGGGTTGGGACCCTGTCCAGCATGTCCCACGCCTTGTGACCTGAGTTCCCTGGGATAGGCTCCAGGCTACTGTGACCCTGTGTAGGATAAGCGGAAGAGAAAATGGATGGATGGATATTCTTTGATTGTTTATTTATTCTGCTTGCTGATATAGCCCCCCACCTTGTGCCTGATGTGTATTAATATCAATGAGGTCTCACACAATAACTATGTGGTTTAATGTGAATGGAGATCATTGTGTTCATTTTTATCAGTGCTGTTAATTTAGCCCATATGTTCCATGACCAATTATTTTATTATGTAAACTGAAACTGAAGCAGGATAGAATTAAAACCTATAATATAAAACTTACTTTAGTATGCCACTCTCTCTCCCCCGTCAAGGTTGAGACAATAGGTGATGCCTACATGGTGGCATCAGGTTTGCCTGTGCCCAATGGGAACCGCCACTCAGCTGAGATTGCCAACATGGCTCTGGATATCCTCAGTGGTGTAGGGACATTTAAAATGAGACACATGCCTGATGTACCGGTCCGAATCCGAATAGGACTTCACACAGGTCAGACAACCTTTTTTGTATAGAATGTTTGTTTAACCTGCACTTTGATGTGATCTTTCAGTAGTAATTCTGATCACTGAGATAATACATAGTTGTTGGTTTACACATGCATGTCCTTGTGTAGGTCCTTGTGTAGCTGGAGTTGTGGGATTGATTATGCCCAGGTACTGTCTGTTTGGAGACACAGTCAACACGGCTTCTAGAATGGAGTCCACAGGGATGCGTGAGTTAAAAGACATCAAACTCATATGTATTTGAATCATTTTCAGGTTCTTTCTTTAGGTTTTGACCATGTATGTACTGTAACTGATTTGTGCTCTCGGTTCATATCGACAGCATATCGGATTCATGTCCATTCCAGCACAGTTAAAATATTGATGGCACTGAAAGCAGGATATAAAGTCCAGTTGAGAGGCAGGCTTGAACTCAAGGTAAGAC
This sequence comes from Ictalurus furcatus, assembly GCF_023375685.1. NCBI lineage: Eukaryota > Metazoa > Chordata > Actinopteri > Siluriformes > Ictaluridae > Ictalurus > Ictalurus furcatus. The sequence goes on from NC_071261.1 coordinate 23,121,996, forward strand.
CCAAGGCCACTTTGCACAGAGATTCAGCAATAGAAACAATTACTCAAATCTAATGAGTGATTTTCTTGTTTGAGAAAACTATGTGGAAAAAGAATAATATTATATACTAGTCTTTTGGACTATGAAACTATGCAAATAGTGGTGACACTGTGGTGCAGCAGGGAGAGTTGCCACCTCACAGCTCCATGGTCCCCAGTTTGTTCCTGAGCTCGGGATACTGTCTGTGCAGCATTTCTGTGCAATGTTCTCCCTGTATCTGCATTGGTTTCCTCCAGTTTCTCAGGTTTCCTCCCACTTCACAAAAAAACATGCAGCAGGCCAATTCCCTATCCAAAATTGCCCCTAGGTGTGAATGACTTTGTGAACGTGTGTGTGTGTGTGTGTGTGTGTGTGTGTGTATGTGTGTGTGTGTGTGTGTGTGAGTGCATGCATGGCACCTTGTGGACACCCATTCAGGGTCTTCCCCTGCCTCATGCCTAGTGTTCCCAAGATAAAGGATAAAGTGGTTACTAAAGATGAATAAATGAACCATGCAAATAATTCATTTTCTACACACAATTATTCTCATTAAACAAACAATAAATAGAAGCTCGTACTGATGAGAGGTCAGAGGAGAATGACCAGGCTGGTTTGAACTGACAGGACGTCTACAGTAATTCAAATAACCACTCTTTACAATCTTGGTGAGCAGAAAAGCTTCTCAGAATGCACAAGCACACTGAATCTAAAGGCAGATGGGCTACAACAGCAGAAGTCAAAATCGGGGGTCTGTTTCTATTATTCATGAACAGTATTCTGAGGCTACAGTGGACACAGGTTTATCAAATGGTTTAACTGGGCAGTTGAAGATAAATATAGAGAAAGTAATTTTATGTAATTAATTAATTAAATTCATTTATTTATTTGGCATTGGTTCTCAAATCAGTTTTTTTTTTTTTTTTAATTTTCTACCTTCTGAAAAGAGACACATCTTTATTTTATGTGGCTGAGTCAAGACTGGCATCCTGGCATTCCTGTGCCCTGTTTCTTGCTGCTTTTGCTTACCTAACCCTTTTGCTTTTGCTGCTGTTATTCACTACTTCCACACTGAAACTCCCATCTGCACTCTTCCACAGGGCAAAGGCACGGAAGAGACTTACTGGCTTATTGGGAGAGACGGTTTCACCAAACCACTCCCTGTCCCACCTGAACTAAAGTCGGGGTAAGACTGGGCCATCCCATGGTCTGTGACCTGGCAGTGTGTCTGTGTGTGTCTTTCTTGTTCATCCTTTCCAATATATTTTGCAGGCTAATGGCACATGGCTTGCAGATGGAGGAAATAGCTGCATACAAGAGGCGGAAAGCGGAGAAAGAGCTTGCAAAGAAGAATAACTGAGGTAATGTTATGCATGGAGAATGTATAACATTACTGAATGTGGTGTCTTGGATGGGAGACATGGGACACAATTAGCACATCTGTGCCATTATATTTGAACTACATTCTCCAACTATGAATTAACTCAGTTCTTCTACTTTCAAGTTATGTTTCTCAAGCTATAATCTGCCAGTTACCAGCCATCATTATGTGTGTATGTATGTGTGTCTGTACTGAATACCTTACAAAGCTGTTTGGTTCCTAAGCTGGCGCTGAAACTCCTTCAAGGATATTAATGAAGATCTTCCCCACCTCAGTACAAAGACTGTAACCAAAGTGAAATAAATCGTTATAAAACGCTGATGCAATGTGATAATCTGGGAGATTTTAACCCCTCTGTTTTTGGCCTTGGAAGATGCATGACTTGTGCAGTCAAATATAGCATTTCTACATGATCTCTCCTTTCAGATGGCATTGCACTCTTCTGGTATGGATAGCTGTGAATGTGGCCGGCTTTTGAAAACCGGATGCCTGGCTATGTTTGGCATGCAGATGTGTCTATTTGTGTTGTCTGTTATGTTCTATATGTCCTCCTAGGGTTCATGCAGGTGTTTAATAAAGTATTTATGTGATTAGGCTGATGTACACTCTGTATTGTGTGGTGTTTTTCAGGCAAGAGAATAAGGACTTTAAGTTGATGCTTCAGAAGGCGGTGAAGAAGATCTCTGCTGTGCGTCAGGTGGCTCAGGTTACTCTGGCTGATGAAGGCAACATCATGATACACCATCACTGACAACCTTTCACCTGTCCTCTTTTGTCCTGTGCACTTGACACAAGAACTTCATGCAATTAATAAATGAAACCAGGAATTCCTTTTTTTTCTATTTTAGCCTTCTTCTATTTCTCTCTTGGTCTGGTCAAAGTGGTTTGAGCTCTGGATATTTACTACTGCCTGTAGTTGGGTTGGTGTGTCTCTAATATCAGGACTTCTGCTTTATTATTAATGGCTCCTGTTCAAGTTTGAGAGGGTATGTCATCATGTGCATTTCAGAGACTTTCACTATGGCTTCTCATTTTGGGACTGAACGAACTTTATATGACACATATAACACACACCTATCAGGAAGTCAGCTGCTGAGTGGAATATTCCAGCACTGTCTCTACATCTTGAACCCCCTCCTGAGAGATTATAGGCCTATTCTGAATATAAAACAGCTTTGTGTCACAAGCCAGAGCCACATAAGGAACTAAAATTACCCACTAGGAATCCATTGCTCAGCAAGAGGAGGATTGGATCAGCAGCTGAGAGATAGACAGAGATATCAACAGAGAGACAGAGAAGTGGGGGTAAGAGATTGGATGAGGGGATAAAAGACCTGTGTGCTCTCCATTTGCATACAAATTTCAAACTCTAGTTCCTATCATTTATAGGAAAGATCTATCCTTCACGCCTGAGGAGAAAACTTCCAAACTGGGTCCTCTTTGTCCTGGCCAGGAAATAAGGAGCAGAAACTTGGTGCATAAAAAGAAACTATATTTGCACGATCCATGGAATAATTAGAGCTGAATGAAACTACATATAGTGTCCATATTTACTAGACTGATCTACTGACGTGGTGTTAGAATAGATCTTAGAACTATTACTGAAATTTTGTTCAGACAGACATATCTTAATAAGGGGTATGTTTAGCATGGACTCCCATGGATGTCATTAAAGCATAAACCTTTAAGCATTGTATTGACTTTAATTGTACAGTGTCAGTTATGTAAACATGTCAAATGTACAGTATCTTTTCTTTTTTTTTTTTCTTTTTTTTTTTTTTTAGCTCTGTGTATATATGTGTATATATACACAGTTGCAATCAAAATTATTTAACCCCCATTGCAAATCAGGTTTATTGTCAAAATGTACATACTTTCAGCTGTTTGCAATGAACAAATCAAATAAAAGCATTTGAAATAGTTAAACGCAACGAATGCTTCAAGTGGTTTCCCCAAATTCAACTATAAATGCAACTTAAAATGACTTCTCCAGTCTCAAAATTATTCAACCCCTTCATGGCAAGCATCTTTAGTACTTAGTAGAGCAACCATTTGCTGTTATGAACTGCTGCAAATGAGATGCATAGCCAGACACCAGATTCTGGCAGCGTTCCTGAGGAATCTTAGCCCAATCCTCATGAACAATGGCCTCCAGTTCAGTAATATTCTTGGGTTTGCGTGCTGCAACCGCCTTCTTAAAACCCCCCAGAGATTTTCTATGGGATTCAAGTCAGGTGACTGTGATGACTCTGTAGAATCTTCCAGGACTTCTTCTGCAAACAAGCCTTGGTGGAATTTGAGGTATGATTGGGATCATTGTTCTGTTGGCAGGTCCATTGATGCCCAAGCTTCAGCTTCCTCACAGACAGCATGAAGTTTTCTCCTAGGATTTCCTGATACTTCAATGAATCCATCTTGCCTTCCACACGCTGCAGGTTTCCAGTGCCAAAGGATGCAAAGCAGCCCCAGAGCATCACCGAGCCACCACCATGCTTGACTGTGGACAGAGTGTTCTTTCTTCATTCTTCTTCCTCCAGACATACTACTGATCCAATGTGCCGAAAAGTTCCAGTTTTGTTTCAACGCTCCCAAAACTTCTGTGGCGCCTTTTTTGCTAATTATTTTGAGTTGCCTTTTCTTGTGCTTTTGGGTCAGTAGTGGTGTACGTCTTGGAGTTCTGGCATGGAAAACTTCTGTGTTTGGTACTCGCTTTACTATCCTCACTGAAACCTCAGTGCCTGTTGCCACCAAGTCTTGCTGCAGATCTTTTGCAGTCACTCAAGGGTTTTTCACAACCTGCCTTCTCAGAAATCTGGTTGCAGCTGTTGATAGTTTCCTTTTTCTGCACCATCCAGGTATTTCATAAATTTTCTGCCCCTAGCCAGTTTAGGTATTTCATGTGTTCCAGCTCAAGCACATCTGGTGCAACTAATGAAGCCCTTGATTATTTGCATCAAGTGTGCTTGAGACAACACCTATTTTGCATATTTATGCTATTGTGGGGGATTCTATTCAGGTGGTTGAATAATTTTATAACTGCAGAAATCTTTATAAATGGTAGAATTTGGGGAAACCACTTGAAGCCTTCGTTGTGTTGAACTATTTCAACTGCATTTTTTTGATTTGTTCATTGAAAACAGCTGAAAGTCTGTAAATTTTGACAATAAACCTGATTTGCAATGTGGGTTGAATCATTTTCATTGCAACTGTGTGTGTGTATACATATATATATATATATATATATATATATATATATATATATATATATATATATATATATATATATAAAATCACAAGTATGATCATTGAAGACAAGACACAATCTCCGTATTACCATGACATCAGTGGATGATTCCAAATGGGTTTAGAATGAAATTCAGATGTAATATTGAGTTCGTATATTAAGGGCACTAACCACCTCCTCTAGAAGATCTGCAATCCTGCAGTGTTTAATTCAAGCCATAATCTGCTACACCTGATCCAACTAAGCAGATGATCAGGTGCATGAGATATGGGTTAAGATGTGGATTGGAACTGATCTCTGTTGGAGTTGGTACACATGTATTTAGGCCATGTTTTAAGCAAGGCGTTCTCAACTGTTCAGTCTTTCCTAGTGCTGATCACATCATCCAACATCCACTGAAAGGCTTGGTCAGTCAGTTGGATCAGGTGCATCTGAAACAGGTCCTCCTAACTTTAGTCAAGAACTCTTGTTTTAGCCACAACACACTTTGACCCAAAGGTGGGAAAAAAATAATTGATGTCAGCTTGATGCATTAATAAAACATTTACAGTTAACAATAAATCTGGCTTTTATTTCAACAGAAATGTGTTAATTAGTTTTAAACATTCAATAAACCTGTCCGTACAACACTGACTTACAATGAAACAACGCCATTTTGTGGTCAGAGGTGTAAACGCAGCAGATGGTGACCTAGATGTTGTGTGGATTAGGCCAAATAGCTCTTTATAAGTGCACAGAGTGACAAGGTCACCCTTAACCAGATTACACAATTCTAAAGCCTCTCTGTTATCCTGTATGTAGATTATAACATACTCTTGAACATGTTTCTGTAAATGATTATCTGTGTAAGTATCATATGACGAATGAGGGCATTGTTAATAAGTCAAAACTACACAGCTAAAATGTGAGCAATATCATGTTCACGTCTCAAGAGCAGTCATGTTTGTTCTCCACCTTTTCTTAGGAGATATTTGAAATGAAATGAGGATGAAAGAGTTTTATTTCCTTTTTTTGACATAGATGGGTATTTGCCAGCAGTACTGCAATTTCAGTGTGAAGAGTGACAATAGTCTTCATGCTTACACTGAGCATGCAGAAAGGAGGCTTTTTTTTTTACACTAAAAGAAATATAACTGACATATTTGAAACTTACTCCTGGTCCACAAAATTCACTGCAGGCTATAACATGGTTTCTAGGCTGATAGTAGTTAAAAGCTTCCTTTTTCACTATTAGCCAGTCAAAAAGGGTGACATTCCCTATTTTCCAGCCCATGCTTATTGTATAATAGACCACTTTTATAAAAATTACAAATTGGCCAAGAATGACGTGGGTGACGTTTTTACATTTTAAAACATTTTTCCACAGGATAATAAGAGAAATAATTCTTAAAAGGACGTGAAGTTATGCAGCTGAAGGCTGCAAAAAAATTCTATATCTATTGTGTAATAAAATAAAGTAAATTTAAAAGGTTCTTATTTATTTATTTATTTATTTATTTTGTTAGTGAAATTGAGGAAATTGTCAAATTGAGTAATTCACATCATCCACCACTCGAAGGAGCAACTGTGTCATCACTAAGAAGTGTGGTACATATGCTAGCCTTAGTGTAGCTTTCCTGAAGTTTACAATTCATTTATAATATAAATTGGACTAATCAATATACCACGTTTGCTACCAAATTTACTTACTACATTCTGGTATCTGTTAGTATTGATTATTTTCACATAACACTTCTTGATACCCCAATTCCTGTGATAAGGGGTGGAAAAAGTACTGAGAAATTATTTGAAAATATAGATTACTCAATAAAATAAATTAAATTATTTGTTTAAAACGTTTTAGTTTATTTTTGTTTTAAAGCAACTGTCGTCACATCACTCCAATCTTTGTAAGTTTGCTGGCTATATGCACGTAGTGTACAAGTAATATGCACGAGTAATGCTATATGCACAAGTAATCCTACATAGTTTGCTAATGAATTCATTAGAAGTAAAATATCCTATAAATAACCAATATTTACCATTAGCTGGAATTTGACAGCCAATTATGTTAGCCACTGGAATAGATGCTAATCTAGCAATAGCCAAGAACCAGGCTAATTTTGATAAATATAGCCAGTTTACATTAGTGAAACTTACCTCAACATGCTTTTTCATGTTAGATGTAGTTCATACCTTCTAGGGAGGCAAAGATGATGCCTCGTTTTACTTCTTTGTTTACTCCAGCATATTGAAACATTTAACTGTTATAGGGCCAGAGGTATTCATCCTCAAGTTCCACACTGCAGCTTATCCATTTCCAGACATGCACAGATAGCCATAACTGAAATGATTGGACACTAAACTGATCCCATTCGACTGGTATATAGTGTACAGTCATTATCTAGAGAAGCTTTATTTGTAATGAGTACTTTGAGGGTCTAAATACAAATCTAATGAGTAAAAAGTATGATTTTTTAATTGTAAATGTAATTAAGAGTACAAATATTTCATTTTAGTAATGCTCAAGTAAAGTTTAAATAAATATGCCCAAATAATATTTAAATATCAAATTACAATTACAGAAATATTTCCACCCCTGCCTGTGACTCATCGTCAGGCTCACAAAACACACATCAGATACATCTGAGATACATCTGAGTGCTCAAAATGGAAGAAAAAAAAGAAGAAAATGGACCGCTAAATACATGTGTAGCAAACAACAACTGGTGTTGAGAAAGTTATAAAAAAAAATTAAGTGTCTTCCTTACCAGCTAAAGATATTATCGTTTAGTCTGGGAAAGGTATCACAGTAAGTTATGAACTGCCTGGCACTCAGTCTGGCACTGCTTACGAACCCTAGGCCTAGTGGGCAGTACACCGAGTACAGTACAAGCATGCCATGTGTTTCCATTGTGTGAATACCTGGTTTGAGCACAGTTTGTCCTGTACTTCCAGGGTTCAGTAACCACTTTATCATGGTCAGGGCAGCAGTGCATGATGGGTACACTAGGCATGAGGTGTGGATCTACAACATTTGAGAGGTTTTTCCATGGTGTTCAACACCGGACTCCAGACTCAGACGTTTCCCAGTATAAAATAGAGCCTTTTGGCAACAAACACCAGAGGTGGTTTTGGCACACACAGAGAGGTAGACATATGGAAAAGTACCTCATGCCCACGGTTAAATATGGTGGTGTCTCTTTAATGTATTGAGGCTGTTTTTCTGCCAGAGGACCTGGATATTTTGTTAGGATACATGGCATCATGGACTCTATCAAATATCAACAGATATTAAATGAAAACCTGACTGCCTCTGCCAGAAAGCTTAAAATGGGTTGGCTCTTCCAGCAGGACAGAAAAATGGTTTACTGACCATAAAATCATGTCCTGCCATGGCCATCCCAGTCCCCTGACTTGAAACCCATAGAAAACCTGTGGGATGAACTGAAGAGGAGAATCCACCAGAGTGGACCTTGAAATGTGAAGGATCTGGAGAGATACTGTATGGAGGAATGGTCTCAGACCTCTTGCCATGTATTCTCCAACCTTATCAGGCAATATAGGAGAAGACTCAGAGCTGTTATCTTGGCAAAGGGAGGTAGCACAAAGTATTGACTGGGTACCAATAATTGTTGCACCCCTATATTTAACAGATTTTTTTTTTTATAAACCTGTGTTGTGTTTGCAATTGTTTGATATCCATGAGTGCAGAGTATTTTTGGGAATGTTTTTAACAAAAGATCAAAAGGGACAATAAAGATTTCACAGCCTTCTTTGCTCATATTTACCAAGGGTGCCAATATTAGTGGAGGACACTGAAGTCTTCTGCAGTTGACTGTGGAATTAGCTTCATCAATCCAAAAATACACTATATGACCAAAGGTGGACACCTGAATATCACATCTGTGATATTAATAATCAATTTATAACATTAATATAACATTAATAATCAATATAGTTAGATTATAGAATAGATTATTATCAATATAATAATCAAAATAGAACATTAATAATCAATTTATAACATTTTTGACATGCGTTTTTCTGGATTTTCTTGTTGTTATTCTGTCTCTCACTGTTCAAATAAATCTACCATTAAAATTATAGAATGATCATTTCTTTGTCAGTGGGCAAACGTACAAAATCAGCAGGGGATCAAATACTTTTTTCCCTCACTGTATTTTGGAGCATGGTGTGGGGATTTGTGCTCCTTCAGCCACAAGAGCATTAGTGAGGCCAGGCACTGATATTGGGTGAGGAGGCCTGGCGTGCAGTCGGCCTTCCAGTTTATCTAACACAAAGGTGTTCAGTGTCCACAAACCTTTGGCCATATAGTGTACAGTATTTTCACACTTTAAAAAAAGAGTAAATTTACCCTGCTTCCTTTAATGTCTGCCTGATTCTCCTTACCATTTGCCTCAGTTTTTTTTTCCAACACCCAATTCTATACACACGCACATTCACCCACTTATTCACACCTAAGGGCAAATTAGCATAGCCAGTCCATCTACTGGCATGTTTTTCGTTGATCCTGGAGCTGTGAGGCAGCAATGTTACCTGCTATACTACCACGCTCATCAAATTCCCTTCTTATTAAAACTGAAATGACTACAATGTAAATTGCTGCTGCAAAATAAAGCTGTATAGATCTTAATGTAATTGCAGTCTGATTGAGATCTCGAGCCTGTGAGTTAACCAGATGTTTTCACACAGTATGAAAAGTTAAATACAGTTGTGTCTCAATAATACTAGCCACTGGATTTCTGTACATGCCTCAAGCATGAAGAAACTGCATTTTAAATCTCTGGAGACCTGCAGTAGACCTCTCTCTGGCCTGCTTACACTCACACACCTGTAAGACCATGCTGGGGACTTTTGTGTATCAGTTTGCAGGTCACTGACCACTATTACAGGTCAAATAGTCAGTCCGTCCAAAATCAAGCAAACTCTGCAATATTCAGAGGAGCTTACAATTTTTCAAAATTGTAGCAGATTTTCAGCAGATTTGGGCCAAGATGCATCATGTGACTTCATCACAAAGCGCATTCAGCCAAAGCCCTCTTTGATTCATGTTTATCAAACACATTGAGTACAGCTATCAAGTACAGCTAAAAGGTCTCATTTACCAACAAACATCACATTTTGAAAAAACCCACAACAAAATCAAGTATTTTTGGCTGCAAAAAGCACAAAGAAAAGCTCAGTGAAATACTTTATGGACTTTGTTGACTTGTTGGGACATAAACACTTGTGTGAGAAAAGAAAACACATGGGGTGTTGCACTCTCCCTGCCCATTAAGTGTAATAAAATTCCTTAAAAAATAAACACTAAACAGAAAAAAATACTTACATGCTCACTTTTCAAATAAATCTCACGTTTTTCAGTGTTTCATAGAATGGCGATGTGTAAGTGTTATGTCTATGAGTAAACTTTATGTGTAAACTTTATGTCTATGGTTCCTTGGCTACTTTAATAATGCTGGGATATTGTTTTCTTCAGCTAAGCAGTCTCACAGCTGAATATACAGATGACCACAGCTTTATAGCAGGAAATCACTAAACTGTGCTGAATTTCGACACTTCTGGGCCAGAATATGCAACGTGTAACCTGCATTGTCACCCTGTGACGTCAGAGTCAGAAAACCACTAACTTCTTACATGAATGATGAAAATACATTAGCGACCAACAAATAATCAGCATTATGCACATCATAAATATTTCACTATAAACATTTAATGTGTTTCAGTGTGGGGTTTTCCTTCAAAGATGAAAAGCTCAGTGTCGATTTGCATTTTTCTTAAAATAAGGCCGCAGGCTGTCCACGAAGTGTAACCTGGCCTGGGAGGGCATTCGGGACTTTTTCTTTAGCCCTGAATAATTCTCCACTTGGAGCAGTGTGTCACTACGTAACTGAACGTCAGTAAAAGAAGACAGCAGTATTGTAATTTTGTATCTTCAGTGAACAGAGGCGAGACCAATCAGACAGGCTTTACAGGAATACACGTGGAAATACTTGTGTCTTATTGGCTGACAGCTCTCAATTCTGCCAAACGCTAGCTCACACAGTCAGTTAGTGTGCATGAAAAAAAATGGTTTAAATATTACCAGTAAAGGGGTTAAAATTGAAACACAAACATCCTCTGATGCTGAGCAGGAAAACTAGGTGTGTATATGACTATATGAGTTCCAAGTTACATGAACATGATATGAGCAGAGCATAAGGACAGCTAACATACTTTACCTTGTACAGTAGCAGCTAAACCCATATAGTGATAGTTTAGTTATGCCTCCCCTTGGCTAGCGACACCAAACTAGCCTATGCTGTCTGAAACCGATCCCTATCTCCTATATAGTGTGAATTCTGAGTGAACAACTTCATTCCCTACATTCGTTCACTCATTTATACCCATAATGCACTCTGATTTCGAGTGTACATCCGATGTATACTCACCAATGCATTATTTCCCATAATCCAACGCGAGCCGGAAAATAAACATGGCGGACGGCAACTTAAACAAAAGTAAGTGCAACGTTTTATTAAATGAAATACATCCGTATCGAGATATTTTGAATGAGAAAATTATACAGATTATTAATTGATTGGCACAATATTTATTTTCAGCCACTTAATTTGCAATTTAACTTTTAAATGTCCAACTTTACACATCAAATTATCCTTTGATGGATTGTTCACATGTATTAGTTAACACATTCACAGTACAGTATTCACATACATTTTAATTAAGTTAAGGACGGATGGGGAAATATATATATATATATATATATATATATATATATATATATATAGATAGATAGATAGATAGATAGATAGATAGATAGATAGATGTAGTTGCATTTCTTTCTTACAGAAGTCAGAAGATCTGGTCATCAGTTATTTAGTTCAGGGGTTCCCGAACTTTTCCAGGGCAAGGCCCCCCAAATGGCATTAACATTTGACCGAGGCCCCCCTTTTGCAAGATGTCTTTAAGACACGTTAAAAATACAGACTTCTGAATATATCCCCTTTTTTATTAATAATTACATCTTACAACTTTACATTACATTAGGAATTGATTGTGTGTGTGGTTGTCTGAGAGTGAGAATAAGAAAACATACTAGTGGGAGGGATGGGCACACCAAATTGTTGAGGCCCCCTGGGCGCCCCCTGGTGGCCCCCACTTTGAAAACCACTGATTTAGTTAATAGCTGGATGTATTTCGTCTACTGTCTTCTTACCGATAGGTGGCATCTTTGAGCTAACAAAGCACGCCTTAAAGTTGTTATTCTTTCTGAAATCTACCTTTTTCTTCTCGGGAAAAAAGTTTCACTAAAACCAAAACTAGCCAGATGTAGTAGATGTTACTGCAGGTTTACCTTAGGAGTCAGCTTCAGGACACTGACAGGAAACTCCACGAAAATGAAACCCTGTGAAAATAGTTCTTTTCTACTTTTTTTTTTTAATAAACAAATACAAATAAATGTGACAGACATCAGTGTTTTTATTCTCTAATACAATATATTTATTAAATATAATAAATAAGCCTAATAGTAAATAAACATGACAAGCAGTTGTTTTAGTCTCTTTATTATCAACTAATACAATAAACGTGCAATAACGATAATATCCACGACACAGTGCTCTCTGACTCTTCTTCCCAATATAGTGAGTGGACTCACATGTCATTCTCTATAAAGGGAATAATAAATTAATTTTAAAGCAATTAGCCCTAACATGCAAGAAGAAAAAAAGCCATGCAAGCAGTCTATTTAGAAGGGTGTTTTTCTTAAAAGGATGATTAGCAGTCCAGCTAACACCACTAAGGCTGACCAACCGGCAGAGCGACTTTAAACTCCTGTTTCCCACGGTGTGTGAATCCAGCCCCCAGGGCAGCACATTAAAACAACACTTTGCGAATGTGACAGCTGGTTTACTAGCGCGTACTTCTATTTTATATCAAGTCTGTGCTATAAAATGCACTAACCTCTCAACACACCTAGCACAAGACTATTTATAACGTTAGGTTACACAACAGACAGCGCCTTCATGATGACGAATACCGTTAGTAACCGATCATAACTGTGCCAACTGAGATGTGATCTTACTATGAACCGCAGCTATTTTTACCGATGCTCTAAGTCAGTATGTACTTATTTATTTATCGATCTATTTATTTATTTATTTTAAAGCTTTAATTCCTTATTTAATGCCACTCAGAGTGAAAGAACACGGTTATGCGCTTGACAAGGAGGAAACCCGACGACCTGTTGCAGCCTGCCTGTAAATTTTAAATGTCCGTCTCACTAACAACAGTAGAAAAGGACGTTTCAGTGAGACTCATCCTATTGGACAACAGCGTTGTCAATCAATTCTAGAACGCACTTTTTTCTCTGGAAGGAAACTCGCAGCACAGTCATTGGTTGAATGTATTGACGACGCACGCGCATTCTGCGTCACGATTGGTTCAGGATAGCTGCAGGGTCCTTCACGTGGGCCAATTAGATCACTGCAAACACAGCGTGCTCCCGCCTGTAGCTGGATGACGCAGGGGTCACGTGTTGTTTGTGCCGCGGTCCATAGAGATGTGTGTACAGAGGGAGTGAGAAGCAGACTGGCAGCGCCGCTAGGATCCAGCGATAATAGACACGGGTAATGTGGTCATGTTGCAGTGGCTTGGCTTGAATTCTTGTCGCGTTGGCTGCGTTTTCCTGAGGCGGCTCAGAGGAGCGCATCATCGGGAGGAATAAATTGGAGAGCACGACTCCCCTCCCTCCCTTACTTCCATCCCTCCCCCTCCCCAAACAAGAATGGGGTCTCATAGCGCAACACTAAGGCGAAGATAAACTTGACCTAACGTTTACTAACCAAATGGCAAACCTTGCGAATTATCCAGAAGGCAACGCCGCCATGCTGATGCTGGAAGCGCAGCAGAGGACTGTCGGAGCTAAACAAGTTTCAAACGGCGGCCCCTCCGGCGGGGATCCCCATTCTTCTTCCCCGCTGAACGGCGGCGGCGGCGGCGCGCGCTTCCATCAACATCAGCAGGCTGCGCTGCCAAACACACACACACATCATCAACCGCAGGACCACCACCAACAACAACAACAACATTTTGATCACGAAAACTATCAACAGTCTCCGGCGCGAAAAAGCCTCTTGTCTTCTCTTAAACCAGCACATGAGGACTCCGTTGCTTCTGCTGCTACGAGCCACACACAGCCTACCTCATCTGTTAACACCGGCGCCGCTTCTGCAGACGGGCTGGACGACATTAGGAAGTGCGGTTACCTGAGAAAGCAGAAACACGGCCATAAGAGGTTTTTCGTCTTACGCTCAGCGAGCCGTTCAGGACCGAGCCGATTGGAGTACTATGACAGTGAGAAGAAGTTCCGTAGCAGCCATCGCTCTGCCGCCGCATCCTCTACCGGTGCTACCGGTGCTACCGGTGCTGCTGCGAGCGCCTCTCCTCCCAAACGCGTGATTTATCTCTACCAGTGTTTCACTGTAAACAAAAGGGCGGATTCAAAGAACAAACACCTCATAGCTCTCTATACCAAGGACGAATACTTTGCAATTGTGGCCGAAAATGAGCAAGAGCAAGAGGACTGGTACGTAGCGCTCAGCGACCTGATGAGTGAAGGCAAAAAAGGCCACACGGAGGCCGACGAGCTCGACGACGGCTACGGTACAGTAACGCCAGGCACCGTCTTCAAAGAGGTCTGGCAGGTAAACGTGAAACCTAAGGGCCTGGGGCAGACTAAGAATCTCACGGGTGTGTACAGACTGTGCCTCTCTACTAAAACCATCCACCTAGTAAAACTGAATTCTGAGACGCCGTGTGTAAACTTGCAGCTGATGAACATCAGACGCTGTGGCCACTCGGAGAGCTTTTTCTTTATAGAGGTTGGGCGTTCCTCTTCAATCGGTCCTGGCGAGTTATGGATGCAGGTGGATGATTCTGTGGTGGCTCAGAGTATGCACGAGACCATTTTAGATACCATGAAGGCTCTAAAGGCCTACGCCGAGTTCAGGCCGAGGAGTAAAAGTCAATCGTCAGGTTCTAACCCTATGGCTTTCATGACCACACGTCGCCACCTGGGAAACCTGCCACCCAGCCAGACAGGACTGCAAAGGCGATCTCGGGCTGAGTCTGTGGTTGGCACGCCACCTAGCAGTAAGAGCAGTGGTGCGAGTGGATACAGGTTTCGTACCTCTAGTGAAGGCGAGGGCACCATGAGCCGCCCGTTTCGGTCAGTCACAGGCAGCCTGATCCACCTCAATACAGCACGTGCCAATTTGGGTAGACAGGAGAGCAGTGGTGGGACGGGGAGCCGATATGTACGAGCCCCGCCAGGTGCCACCTACCATGCACGATCTGCCTCACTTCCAGTGTCTCATTTCCCCTCCACCACTAGTCCCGTCAGTATGTCCAGTAGCAGCGGCCATGGGTCTGTCACTGACACCAACACCCGGCCTTCCAGCGCTTCCATCTGTGGTTCTCCCAGTGATGGAGGCTTCAACTCTTCTGATGAATATGGCTCCAGTCCTGGAGACTTTCGCTACTTCAGAGTACGCAGTAACACACCTGACTCACTGAGCAACACACCACCCATCCGGGAGGAGCACTGTCTCAGTGACTACATGGCTATGGGCTGGAGCCGAGATATGTTCAGTGGGAGTGCTGGGGAGGCTTCCCGTGATGAAACTGCTGATGAAGATTCACGGTCATTTAGGAGGCGCACTCCTTCCTTTTCCAGACAGGTGGGAGCTGGGAGTGCTGGTGGAGTAGCTGTTTACCAGAAGATGACCCAGACCAACTTCTCGCTGGACGAGGCTGTAGCTGAGGGAAGCTTTCTGGGCAGCAATGGCCAGCTTGCCTCCATCTCTTCATCACTTCGTTCTGATTACAGCTCCAGCTCCGAACACAGCCAGGACAACCCCCCTGCATTACGTGCTGCTGACTCTTTTAAAGATGATGGATACATGCCCATGATGGCTGGTGTGGTGCCCTCTGCACGAGACCCAGATTACATGCCTATGCAACCCAGTTCTCTTGTCTGTGCCTCCCCACACATTCAGAGTGTGGCCTCACCTCCCTCTCAGCACATGGACTCACAAGGCTACATGATGATGCTCCCAAGTGGGAATGGGGGAGCAGACACCCCAACGCCAGCCAGCCCTCACATTAGTGGCAGGGGCCTTAGTCAGAGAGGTAATGAGCATCCTGAAAATGGAGAATACATGGATATGTCTCAGAGCAGGCCCATGGCAGGCAGACGAAAATTCTCTAATGACACTTACTACGCACTGAGCGCTCCTGAGATACCCAAATCCCACAGCTCATATTTCTCCCTACCACGTTCATACAAAACCCCAGCAAAACATCGGCGTGAGCATGACGAATACGTTCCCATGAGTTCACCTGCCAAACCTGTCTACATCTCTCCGAGCACCACACCTGAGCATAATGGCTGTAGCGATATGGATTGCCATTCTGCACGTCCAAACCGCCTCCCCCTTAGCCAACGCAGTTTTCATGGGTCTTTACAGGCACGTGAGACAGTGGAATGTCCCTCCAGTCCTGGAGAGTACATTAACATTGAGTTTGGTGACCAGGCCACCTACTCGCTCACTATGGAGGACACTCTCACCAGCCAAAGCACCCACCGGCAGGACCGGCACTCTCCCCTTCCCCAGGATTACATGAGTGTGGAGGTGGATGGCCTTCCACCCAAAAGTCAGTCCTCACGCTCATCACTGGTGGCCCCTTGGAACCCCCCTACTTATATTCGTACCAGTGGTGGTGGAGTCACATTGGGACCGTCAGATGACTACACAGAGATGAGCACTGGTCGACGTGAGGAGCGTAAAAGCCCCACAACTATGCTGCAACACCTTAGTGTTTGTGAGCAGAGGTATCCAAGCTCTAGCACACCTGTTGAGCCGAAGGTCATCCGTGCAGACCCCCAGGGCAGGCGGAGACACAGCTCTGAGACTTTCAACACATCTACGGAAGTGACAGGAGCGAATAGCCTGGACAACAGTGCCTCAGTGCCTAGCGCTGTTCCTCAGGTGGGGGACAATAAGTGGCAGAGCTCATCAGCCTTCGACAGCACATGGATGTGTGTGGAGAACAAAGCAGCAGGTGACAATGAGGAAGCACCGGGCCTCTCCTCAGACCGAGCTGAAGCAAGTGCCTCTTCTGTGAGTACCAGAATGACTCTATCAGTGGAACACCAAAATGGCCTCAACTACATTGCCCTGGATCTGAGAGAGGACGAAGGGACTGAGAGTGCCAGCGCTGAACCCCAAATGCCGGTCTCTGGCGTGCTCCTCCCAGAAAACGGGGACTACGCCAGCATAGATTTCAGTAAATCTGAGCGGATCACTGCAACTTCTAAAGGTGAGCATGTAACCTTGTAGGCCTTGTTTTCATTGTGCACACTGATACATTTAGTCATTTATTTTTCCATGGGGTTGTTTACATCACCTTTTTCCACCTGTTGCATGTTTTTTAAACCACAGTACATTAAGTCTATGGGTCTTTTATTAATATTCCATAAGTTGTGCTCTAACTATTGTGGTAAGCACATCAGTCACATAACCTCATTTTCAACCTGCTCCCTTGGGAGATGTGTGTGTGTTTATGTGTGGAGGCAGAGCCTCTTACTCCTGCTGCTGTTTATCCATTAGTGCGAGTCTACTGCGTAACCGTAACCGCACAGGAAAGTCTAGTAAACATATATGTAGTAAAGAGCTGCAGTAAAGCTTGAAGGCCTGTTAAGTTATTAAGATATTGAATGCTAAAAGGTCAAAGGCCCTGTGTTATTGTAGCGTGTGATGTTGTCTAGAGAACGCGTTTGTTTTAGTTATGGAGAGCTCTTTCCACTCGCTGGAGATGACACAGCAGGGTCTGTTTCAGTCGCTGCGTGGATCTTTCTTTGAGCTCCAGATATTTGTTGCATGGACAGAAATCAATGTAGAGTTTGTTATTGAGTACAGAATTATATTGAACAAAGAATTTTTTCTAAAATGCTCATATTGTGGTCACACAAAACTGACTGCCAATGCTGTTGTCCTCTGTAGTATTACTTGTCTTTTCCTAATTTTATTTGTCTTTCTATCGCAGTTGTGTCTAGATCTTCCTGGGTCGGTTTGGTGCTTGGTAGAAAAATATTGTGTGAGGGAGAGAGAGAGAGAGAGAGAAATAAAATGAGGGGAGAGTGAGTCAGTGTTCTCAGCAAGCCCTGGCTGACTCATTTGTTTATCATATAGTTGAAGTAGAGATGAGAGAATGAGGGAAAGAGGAAAAGACAGGGAGAGGCAGCACCTGTGTGAGAGTGTGAAGGTGGAAGGGTGTGTGTGTGTCTCTCTCTCTCTCTCTCTCTCTCTCTGTGTGTGTGTGTGTGTGTTAGGTCTAGGGGAGAAAATCATGAACTGTCAATAAGCACATAAACCTTGAACTCTCTGTGATCTGCTAAAGTTCAGCTGTTCTCTCTTCCTGTCGCACCCCCTCACCAGGTGTGGGGTCTGTTTGTAGAACATGTATGCGCATGTTTTGCTGACGAGTACTCTGCTTTTCTTTGATGTTGTCTAATTGGCCTAGCATGTTGTGGCACACGTTTTTACAGGAAACACCTAAGTGCCGAGAACTGTTACAGTTGTGCTTATGGTCATGTTGCGCTTACACCTGGATAGCACAAGCTCCTCGAGGCACATTCTAGCATATGGATTGTTAACCACTCAAATGAAACCCATTGCGTTATCAGGCATGCCCTGACCACATGTCTGATTCTCCTCATACTTTGTTGTGTTTCTGTGGCATTTGGCCACCGCTGCAGTGTTTTTGGCAATAGCAGTGTGACGGCCCACCTGGGTTTTGGAGATGTGCCCTCTTTGTGGTGTTGGAATGTAAATTAGCAAGCGCATAGCTACACAGGAATTTGCTTTTCACTGCTGGCTCTCAGGCATGGCTTTTAAAACAACCCGAGGTAAACAGGACAGGTCAGTGTGTTCACTCTGGAGTGGAGGCTTCTTTTTACGGCGGTGAAAAAGGATAGAAACAAGCTATTTTTGTCTCTGGTGATCTACCCAAGGCAGATTTATCGAGCAGCTCGGGGTTTTTGACAGCGAGCTTATGCGCTTGTTTGGGGTTGTGCGAGGCACCACGACAGGGCACTGAGAGGGCCACGGGCACAGATGAGTAATCAGGAAGATCAAGGAGGAAGGTGTATTGACCGTGCTGTTAAATGTGAGACATTTGGCATTAACAGTCCTATTTGTGTTAGGGTCTGAATGCCCCATGAGACATGAGCCATATTAAACAAACGCAAGTAATTTTGGAATGCCTGGAACTGCCAGGGTAGTGATCTGTGCTTGGCAGGTGGCATGACAGGTTGTGTATCTGTTTTTGGCAATTCCAGGTTAATAAACGGGTAAAGTCAAGCCATTCTCTTTATTTAGGTAACTTGTAGAAGATTTGCTGGAGCTACATTTTTGCACAGAAGCCCCATGACTCTTCTGTACATCACACAATGTACCTCTCACCTACATGACTAAAACTGCTACCAAGGATTTTATTTCTTCACCTTCGGACACTGATTTACCTGTCGAGTTACAGTTTGTGCAATGCTTCTGTCAGCACTTTCGGACTGAAAACATCTCAGTCTCGTGTGACGTACGTTGCTCTAACTGCATTTCCAGCAAGGCGTCCACCCACGCAGCCACGCTTTGGTTGGCTGACCAATAGACGTGGAGTGTGGAGATTCCTTGTGGGTTTTTTTCCCCCCTTCTTTCGCCACCAGTGTCTGTGAAGTCCCAAAAGTATGCTAACCTGGAATTTACTGATGTATTAAGTGTTCTTACATTCCTAGAGAAGTGGTTGAGGAACATAGCAGGGTCTGTAGTGAATTCTAGACTTTTGTTTGTCATTGCTCAAGTTTAATGGTGTTTTTTAGTCACACACTGAAACTTTGACCTACTCACTTTACATGCATGCACACCCCTCCTTAAAGAAGCCTTGACCCCATGTTTGTGTGTAGTGATTAGTGAATCAGTGACAGTTTAAGTCTACTCATTACGCACACACACGAGTGGGCATGTCATAACTCACAGATCTGTCATTTAAAGTGCGTTACCAAAAGGCATACTGAAGTGCACACTTAACCCAGCAAGGTTTAAAAACTAGGCTGTGTGTGTGTGTGTGTGTGTGTGTGTGTGTGTGTATGTGTGTATGTGTGTGTATGTGTGTATGTGTGTGTATGTGTGTGTGTGTGTATGTGTGTGTGTGTGTATGTGTGTGTGTGTGTATGTGTGTATGTGTGTATGTGTGTATGTGTGTGTATGTATGTGTATGTGTGTGTACTCCATGGCAGTGTTTTTCACTTGTAAGGCACCAAATTAGGTTTAAGAAGTGACAGGAACACCTTGGTCCAGAACACTGCATGCTGTGCTTGTGGGTGTTATGCATATGCAGGTGCACGTGTATGCGTGCACACACACACACTTTCACAAAATTTTAAATTATTTATTTAAAATGTCTCCTGCTAATATTCATGTCACGGTTTGTACTTAGTAACCCTTTGTGTACACTTTTTGCCTGTCTAAAAGAGCAGTGCATTAGAAATATGTGTAAGTGTCAGGTACACACACTCTATGCTGCTTTGTTGTGTCAGGGAATGTGATGGAGATAGTATGTCATTAGGATCAAGTTATAACTAAGCTATATAGATTACATATACATTATATTATGTACTGATGATAATGGTAATGAGTCTCTATTGGTCACATATACATTACAGCACAGTGATTGCATATCCCAGCATGTAGGAGGTTGGGGTCAGAGTCCAGTCAGCCTTGATACAGCACCCCTGGAGCAGAGAGGGTTAAGGGCCTTGCTCAAGGGCCCAACAGTAGCAGCTTGGCAGTGCTAGGGCTTGAACCCCCGACCTTCTGATCATTAACCCAGAGCCTTAACCGTCAAACCACCACTGTCCTTATGTTTCTTAATATGGTAGAATCAGGACCAATTCTTCCTGTGTTAAAGAATGCACTAAAACATTCTACCCTAATCTCTTTCTACATGATCTCTGGCATATATGTGATTACCATGGACAAGAATTTCAACATGTTTGCCTGTACTGAGAAAAGAACAGAAAATCCTTTATTTAAAATCAAAATATACATTAGTAAAAACAAGCTAATAACTTACAAGGTATAGATTAAAAAAACAAAAAAAAAACAAAAAAAACCCCCAGTAATGCAGTATGTGAATTAGTCCACTCATAATGATAACTGATGGTGCTTGTTTTCCAAGACAAAGCTGCATCTCATCTTGTGTGTTTTGACATAAGCCTTTCAGAATTTCATGAATGTGTTGTGAAGGTAACCTTCAAATAAAATGCTAAAGAAAAGCTCATGTCATAGTTCACAGGACAAATTATACAGAAGTTTAATTCAAAGCCATCTTTTTCTGACTAGGCTCACTCACTTTCAATAACTGCTTTATCCTGGTCTGGAGCCTGTCACAGAAACTCTGGGCATGAAGCATTCGACAAAAATACATGCTTTGCATGATGCCTCAACGACTTCCCTTGGACTTTCATTTTAAGCAAGCTTTGAGTCAACAGGATTTTACTTCTTCTCACAGAAGAGGAAGATGTGTTATAATGATTGGCCATTGTAATCACGCTTTTGCTCTTGACGTAACCACACCAGCACTGTTAGTGCTTCTGCCTTTCAATGGTACTGGCTAATTGACTAGTTTAATTGTTCGGTTTCGTTAACAACAAAGATTAGATTTCTCTTTGCGTTTTCTGTTTAGGTTGGTGATGTTTTAAATCCCCTTGTATTTATTTAGTGAACAAGGCAATGAGTATGTCTCAATTAGCTCCCTAGTTCAGTAGACAAGGCACTGATCAGGGAGTCGGCCATTTTAAGGGCTGTCTCAACCAGTGTCAAAAAAATTCCACAATGCTCCGCAAAAACCAGGGAGCGTCAATGCTCACTATGTTCCCTTACTGCAAATGACGTCATGTTTTCTGAAGCCTCTCAGCCAGCTTCGTCTACAAGTAAGTAGGTTGTTATCGTTGTTGTAGCTCTCAAATGATTATCAAGTTATCGAGTTTTAACTTTATTTTACATTATATATACATTTTTTTTTAGTCTAACGACTTTTAAATGTTTATATGACATAAAACAAATATTTTTATGTTTTTAATTTTGCCGACGTTTTACAACACAAGTACGTAATCATTATCAGTGTCCCAATGTGTAGAGCCAGGGTCCTTACTAGTGCCCCAACTCATTCATGTACACGACATACTGATTTACAAGCTAGGGAGTTGATCGAGACCCAAATTTTTCTACCACAATTCTGTCCTCCATTTTTGTATGTGTGCCTAAAGCTGTAACCTGATTGGCTGGGTGACTTTTATAAAGTGGCCACTTTATGTAGGATTAAATGTTTTAAAACAGATTCTCAACCTTTTGTAACTACAGCCCGCCTTCCCACTCACTCACCAGCATGCAGTGAAAATTTGCAAGTGGGCTTATAGAGATGGTTCCAAGCGGGACACGAAAAGCACTCACCTGTCTGTGGCACACCTGGTCCGCGTCATGTTCTGGGAGGACATTTGCACGGTCAGTGTGGGCTAGTAGTAAGTTGCGCAGTCAGTTCAGGACTTCTAGGAATGTCTAGTTCTTTTCAGTAAGTGTGTTAAATCCCAGCAGCTTTGCCTGCTCTGACACTACAGAGCCCAGGCTGAACAGCTGCCTACTGTTTAGTACTCCACCTCAATGATTTTCTAGCATTACATGCCTGTATTCCTCTTCATTTCTAAATTTTTGAATCAAATTAAGTCGTCAAGTATAGAGATGAATAAGTCACCACAATATAGGTACAACCTAAACTGTTAAAGTTTGATGTGAATCAAGAGCTCATGAACTAATACACTGGAGTAAATGAAACTCTGTTATCTATTAGCGTCCATAATGGCCATCAGGGAAACACAGAAGGAAAATGATTGAAAAAGAACTTTAGCTAACCTCGATATCGCAGTTAAAATGTGATCTTTATTAAATGTGTGGTTCCACCCCAGGCTTATCTAAGATATTAGGTTGCATATTTATACTCTAGCGAGGCTGTGAATACTGGAAATCGAGACCTATTAGGGAAGGTGGTAAGAGCTGGAGAGAAGATGATGGATCAGTATGAGAGACCTTCAGTTCAGACAGTCGAGTGTGTTACTGGAGTTAATTGTGTTGCGCTAAAGCATCGAACTAGCTCTCTTGACCGGGTGTGATCTTAGTTACTTGAGATTTAGAGGACTACACCCATCATCCTGCTATAGGATTAAAAGGGATGAATTGGACACCTGGACATTTTTGTGTACATGTGTGTACATGATTTCTGAGCTAGGCACCTGATCTAGTTTGTCTAACGAACCCCCCAATCCCCCCCCCCCCCGTATAATAAAACTCCCTGTTCTTGTGCATTTTTATTGTATTTTATTTCATTGACACTCCACCCTTTGAGCTTTTCTTTAAATGAGGGTCTGTCTGACCTTCATCTTGGGACAGGGATAGTGGGATAGTGTCAATGGGGACAGGGGTAACCCCAGTACTTTTGGGTGGAAAAGTACCTCCTTAAAATAGGTTCTGATGTGGAGCCTGCGTGGCAGGAGTGTGGTCACTGTTCCACTTATGGTTCCAGGCTATTGTGGATATTGCACTATGCTAAACTCGTCAGGTTTGTTGGGGCTATGCAGAGACGCACTGAAAGGCAGGGTTTAGCATGTGAGTGGTGACGTAGGACTTCAGCCAGGACTTCAGATCCACCCCCCCCCCTTCCCAACCCCCCTCCACACACCCCATCATCCACTTTTAAAATGGTTTATGAGGATGTGGGATTGGGTTTTGGTTACGCTGCTGCAGTGGTTGCATCATAGCACAGAGCGAATGACTCGGACCACAAAGATCTCTTGAGTTTCTTCCCATTAACCATGGACTCGTATTACACTTCACAGTTTCAGAATGATTGCTTTCATCCTGCACTTTAATATTTTCGTAATGCTGTATGAAACTACCTGCAGTCATCACAGTTGGACGTCCCTTTAGTGTCATCATGCATCATGGTTTCTAGTGTACAGACCATGGGACTGCCTCTAAATTTTAAGCAGTAGTTGTCTTTGTAAGGTGTACTGATATGCTGTCTATTCATATGACCACTCAAATTTAATATAGTGATATGTTTATAGTGTCCATGATAGTATTATTGTGTGTTGACTAATTTATGCAGTACATTTGCATAACCATTTCTGGCACCTCCATCCTTACTGTTATAAAGCATGCTGGCGCTGAAGCGCATACTCAATAACATTGTGTTACTGGCATAAATGCCAAAACTCAGAACAGGTCAGGTTCACTAGGCCATGTCTGTCATGTTAGCCGCTCCTTACATAACCTTTGGTCATGTTGTTTTCCTGATTGCCAGGGCCGTGTGCCAGGAGGAACTCATGGCCCTGTGGTGCGTCAGTGAAGCTGATCATCACTCGCACAGTGCTCTAGCATTATTTCTCCTGCTCCAAGCCGTCACGGGCCTGAGCGCTCAAAAAATCACTCGCATTGTGTCCTTGTTGCCTTTGTTTGGTCAGACAAAACCTTTTATCAAAAGCATCGATTGTTCACACTGGGGTCAAACCAGGCTAGCACATGACCCCACTGCCTAGCTGGGAAAGCGAGGGAGGGGTAGAGTCGGGTGAAATTGGATGAAATGAGATCAGCAGTTCTGTTTCATTATTAAAAAAAAAGTCTGCTGCCTTTTCAATGCTACAATGAGCTTCAATTGTTTGAACCTTTAATACCTTTATGTAAGCGTTCTGTTGAGAGTTTAATGTTTTGGGTTTTTTTTTTACTTTACAGATATGTCTAACTACCTTTCCTGTGTAGCGACTGATGAAACTCATGACACCTCGTGACTTTGTCACAGTTGCCATGACAATTTAAATTTTTTTGCATACTTTGTCAAATGAGCATGATGATAAATTTGGTGTTAAACACTGAGAACATCATAACCTCACATTCTGAATGAATGCTTTTTAGTGACACCTGCACACGATGCAAATCTCTCATTCTGCTCTTCGCACCTTTTGCTGCTTCATCTGCATGCTGTTAGTCGGGCTTGCCTATTGAGGGACATGTCTGGCCTGTCGTATGAATCACGTGTGTGAACCGATTCTTTTTAACGAATCGGTCGGCCAGTTCAAAAGTCCATCTGAATCTGAACTTGCGTGGCTTCGGCACAGGGTTTGTGATCTTGGTTTATGAATTCCTTAATCTTATAAAGATTGAAGAGCGCTGCTCTAAGTACTTGAATTGGCTTGGCTTTCTGTTTAATGCTGTGTGTACATTCCTCTTTGCCTGGTGGCTCCCGTGTGCTGAGCCATGATAGTGATGTCATTTGAGTCGACTCTCAGGCGAACATCGAAATTGACTCCATTATATGAGCTGCTAGGCAATGCAGTTACTCTTGCAGTGTAATTTAATCAAAATGCTTCCACAGAAAGCTCTTTTCAACATCCGATCTGTTCATTAATGTGAATGGTGAGGCGTGCATTTAACCCTCAGCTCTGTGTGTGCGCGTCACACTGCCGCACTGCTTGCTTAAGATGTAGGCTATTCAAGCGTTTTGGGGAAGATATCAGTAATCAGGATTAAATGTATAGGTGGAAAGGAATCTTTGTAATGAAGCACTGATACAGCAGACATAATACAAGAATGCATACAGTATTTGGTAATGTACATTTGTAGTGCCTTACTGATTTTATATAATGCTTTTATAATGATTTTATAAAATGCAAGGCAAAGTAGCACTTATGTTCATTAGAAAGTCAAGTAAGATTTCATCAGACAATATCAGCCATAGTTAGGCAAAGAAGAAAATCCCTGGTTAAAATACTTCAAACTTTGTCTGGTTTAGAAAAAAAAATGTCAGTGTGCTGTTTGGGAGCTGAACGAGTTGGCTTTTATCTTTTACCTGAACCAAATGATCTGACTTACTGAGAAGTATGATCATTCCCATCATTAGAGGTCTTGAGTAGCAAAATCAAAACTGAGCCAAACCAAGCCAAAAATGCACACAGGACCAGTGGAAGCCATAAATGACACAGCTGACTCAAGTCAGTGAACTGAATGTCATTGTTGTTTCCAAGGAACGGGAAACTGGAAACCGACCAGTGAATGTGCCGCTTCCAATATCCATGGTAAAGGTTCTTGATGAACTCGCTGACTCGAATGTCATCACTTAACTCGCTCACTGAGTCTGAACAAATTGGTCAAAAGGGTTCTGTCATGTTTGACTGAAAGTCCAGTGAAAAGTGCACTCACAAGCTGATCCCATAAACCACTGTGATGCTAGGCTACGAGAACTGTAAAGGATTTGTAACTGTGCTAAACTAATAGGCTTTATTAACTTATGACCGATATAAAATATACACTAACTGGTCACTTTAATAGGAACACTTGTACCCCTGGTTCGTTTATGTAATTATGCAATTAGCCATTCATGTGGGAGCAGCGCAATGTATAAAATCATACAGATACAGATCAAGAGCTTTAGTTAATTTTTATATCAAGTATCAGAATGGGGGGAAATCTGATGTCAGTGACTTTGACCATGGCATGGTTGTTGATGACAGACTGGCTGTTTGGAGTATTTCAGAAATTGCTGAGCTGATGGGTTTATCAAAGGCGAAAATAAAAAACAAACTGTGAGCGTCCCTTGGTCTTTTTCCACTCTTCAGCGATCCAGGTTCAGTGAGCCTGTGCACACTGTAGCCCCAGATTCCTGTTCTTAGCTGACAGGAGTGGTACCCAGTATGGGTCTGCTGTTTTAGCGTGTCCACCTCAAGGTTCAATGTATTGTGCATTTCCACCACCACGGTTGTAAAGAGCGGCTATTTGAGTTACCTTAAACTGTCCTGTATGCTTGAAACAGTCTGGCTATTCTCCTCTGACCTTTCTTATCAACAAGGCGTTTCAATGATTAATTTATGCCATCAACGCTGCTTCTCCTTTCTGGCATCCACCTAGAATGCTTGAGTGTGTCGCACTTGGTATAATTGTATACATTGTGCAGTGTTTTTATTTACTATATTTCTTATAACAGTCTTCAACTGCTCAGTTTTGGCGAGCCTGTACCCATGATGACCTCGGATTCCTGTTCTTGACTGACAGGAGTGGAACCTGATGTGGTCTTCTGCTGTTGTAGCTCAGCCACCTCAGTGTTTATTGTGTTGTGCATGCCGAGCTGCTTTTCTGCTCACCACAGTTGTAAAGAGTGCTTATCTGAGTTACGATAGATTTCCTGTCAGCTTAGACCAGTCTGATCTTTCTCTGGTGATCTCTGTCATCAACAAAGTGTTTCAGCCTGCAGATCCTCTGTTCACAGGATGCTTTTTGTTTTTGTTTTTG
Source organism: Ictalurus furcatus (assembly GCF_023375685.1). NCBI lineage: Eukaryota > Metazoa > Chordata > Actinopteri > Siluriformes > Ictaluridae > Ictalurus > Ictalurus furcatus. Next base: position 23,149,087 of record NC_071261.1, read on the forward strand.
TTTTTCCACCATTCTGTAAACTCTAGAGACTGCTGTGTGTGAAATTACCAGGAGATTAGCAGTTTCTGAAATATTCAAACCAGCCCACCTGGCACCAACAACCAAGTCACAGAGATCATATTTTTCCCCATTCTGATGTTGGGTGTGAACATTCAGTGAAGCTCTTGACCTGTATCTGCATGATTTTATGCATTGTGCTCCTGCCACATGATTGGTTGATTTAAATTACTGCTTAAATGAGCAGGTGTACAGGTGTTCCTAATAAAGTGGATGGTGTGTGTAGTGTATATTTGATCCAATAAACCTTGAGGTGTTTCGTAACGAGTGTTTTTTAGTTGGCTTTTAAAATAATAATAATAATAATAATAATAATAATAATAAATCTATCAAAGATTGTGATACTAAACACAGTATTGGTCCCAAAGTACACATTTTCATACTGTGATAAACCCTATGCTACAAACACCATAATGACCCTAATGTCCCTGCACTAAACCCTGCTCTTCTCTCTCTTTTGTCTTTTTTTTCCCCCTTTGGATCTAGAGTAAAGATGAGCAACGTGGCTGCTTTTTGGAGAATGGAGGAGCCATCGAGCCACTTTCGGCCCGTCGCACACCCTGCAGGAACGACCCCAGGGACCTCCACTTTTGTTTTGTTTTCTCGTCATGTCCTTGCTTTAAATTTCGCATCTTTAGGAGCGCATTATCTTTTGGGTTGGTGTTGTTTGAAGTCAGCGCTTTAATATTTTGATTGTTATTTTAATGTTTTGCTTTTTAATTGTTCATAAAAGGGATTTGCTCACTGACATGCAGAGATCCTAATACTATTGTCAGCAGTCTCATCTACATAGGTACACGGCGTTTACTGATTAAAATGCGTTCGTTTTCAGATTTCAGGTGCATTTCTTACGAGTTTTAGTATTATTATTATTTGTTTTTTTTTTTTTGGTGGGCAGACACACTGTACGCACAGGTACGCATTGTTCAGGGGTTCATCTGTGAGAGACCTTTTACAATTTAGCTTTTTACTGCATCTGTACGTTTACAAGTGTTCTTCCCACAACATGCGTGTTTTGCTTGAAAAGAAGTCCTCCACACAAGCTATCTGTGCAAATCACATAATCCCGCTGGCTGTAACTCACTCTGACGTGCTATTAAGCTGCGTCGACCCTACGCTGGGCCCCAGGTGCGACGTGCTGTACATTCTTCGTGTGTGACCGAGACCAACTGTACTCTTGTAGTCCTCCACTCCCCCTTTCCTCTCTTCCTTGGTAGGGAGCACACTGCCTCTTTTCCTCACTACCAAATATGCAGGATTGACAGAAGGGGAGGAGCCCGGCGGGGGGAAAAAAAAGGAGGAAGCGTCTATTCTGGGACTAAACAAAATGCCAGATGAGATCTGCTCCAGTCTCGGAGCACTCACAGGGCCAGCGTAAGGTCACGGATAGCGTTACTATAACTGACATGACTGAAAGTAACTCATGAGAGTTCCTCGTACAAGGAACTCCTAACTAAAGGAGGCTCACACTAATTATGATCTTAACAGCAACTAGGCAACGTCATGTTCAACTGAAATTGTCCCAGCATTAGTACACAAAGCTCTAATCGGTACGCTGTTCTTATGAACACACCCAAGGACAGAATATGAACAGAAACATTAAGCCTTCTGAGAGAAAAGCAGATTTTTTTTATTTTATTAGCCAGCAGTTTATCGTTTTTGTCTTCTTCTCAGTATTGTACACATGCTTTGAGTGAGTGCCCCAGTGAAACACCGTGGCACAGGATTCAAGCTCAATCTTTGCCTTACTGTTGTAATTTATTGTAGTCCGTGTCAAACTTTTTTATGAAAGAAAACTATAGAGAGCAGGTGTGAAACAAAATAAGACAGACATGGTACTTTATCTTTATCTCCAGCTTGAGATTGAGATGTTTTGGCTTGTTGGGTACAAGAAATCACGTCGTCGTTGCCGTCCCCTTATTTCGGTACATTTGATATAAACAAACCAAATGTGAAACATTTCATTTGACGCTTGTACTGAAAATCAAAATGAGAAAAATAGAGATATTTTCATGGTATGTTGTAAAATTGTTGGTACTGAAAGTTCAAAATGTGAATGTAACCTCTTAAAACTCAAGTCCTTCGATATTTCACTCCCTTCTGGTCAAGGGATCTTTCCTCTCTTCCCCGTATTTTGTATCAGATTCGTGTCTTAGGAAGCACAGGCCACAGCGGCGGACTGTCATTCAAAGAAAACAGGGCATGTTTAAACTAGCTCTTCATTTTTGTAAGATAAAAAGAAGCGTAATAGAAATGTTGTGGCATGAACACTGCTTTCGATTTCTTCAGTTACGTTTTTAGGTACAGTAATCTGTGTTATACAGACCTTCATGACTGAAAGAGCTACTTCGGCACTATTTTTAAAAACCTGCCTCAAAACAATGTTGGGTACATTGGAAAAGATCCGGCAAAAGCTGCTGTTTGTTTTTGTTTGTTTGACCGAATATTTTGTTGTACTGTGTCGCAATTTCAGGGTTGCTTTTTTTGTTTTTGTTTGTTTGGTTTTTTTGGTTGAGAAATTTCAATCCAAATAGCCAGTGTTTCAAATGCCGAATGACAATATACACAGATGCACAGTGATGCATCGTTAATTTGCAAGTTCATTTTAAGTTTTCTTTTATTTAGGATCTAGTGTAAAGTTTTGATCTCCTTGGAATTGTATGGAATTTGGATATTTTTCTGAATCTCAAAGTTTGGGGAAAGTCTTGCTTTTCCCGCAGAGTGATGAGGCATTTTTGCAGTTTTGTAAAATGTATTTTGTTACAGTTGTATTTTTATTTTGCTGCTGTGTTTAAAAAAGGAATTTTTTTAAAAAAGGAAAAAAAAAGAGGGAAACATTAGGGCGATTGTGATCTTGGTGATTAGCGTAATGACAGCTGTCGTGGGATCTGCTTTTGGTTAATGAAATTTGAATGCTTTTGCTGGCAGAGTTGCGTTCAGATCTAGAGGTTTAAAACCTCCTGTGTTTTATTTTATTCCTTATTTTTTGTTCATAGAGTCTGAAAGGGAAAAACGAAAAAGAAAAAAAAAACATATATTAACAACCATTCATGGCTGTGTCCACTGTACATACTGTTGTTTTATTTCATGTTCAACACCCCCACCCCCCACCCCCCCAAAAAATCCCCTCACCCCCAACCCCCGTCTTTTTTCTCTGGCTGGAAAAAGGAGAGTGATCGCAGATTTTGGAAAGTTACATAGTGTTTATATTTATCAGACATTTTGCTTTGAATAGAGCTATTGCAATAAAAATGTGGTAATGTAACTTGTGGCTCTGCAGACTCTATTTTTTGTGTGTGTGTGTGTGTGTGTGTGTGTGTGTGTGTGTGTGTGTGTGTGGGTTAAGACTAGGATTGCTACCCTAACTCTAGCGGGGTAGAAACTAAACTGAAATCAATTCGTGGAAGTTATACTAACCGCAAAGGGGAACTAAATCTGGAATAAGATGTTCAAAAAGCACATACAAGTGTTATGTTCAGGTGTCCACATACTTTTGGCCACATACACTCACCGTCCACTTGCTCATTTTTGCAGTTATCCAATAAGCTAATGATGTGGCAGCAGCACAACGCATACAATCATGCAGATACAGGTCAAGTGCTTCAGGTAATGTTCACATCAATCATCAGAATGGGGGGAATAGTGTGGTCCGATTGAACCGTGGCATGGTTGTTGGTGAGTATTATTCAGAAACTACTGATCTGAAATACTTATTTTATGTATATGTAGTTCATGTTCTAAAACTGAGTGTTTGGTACATGTATTTTTCATGTCGTAAGAATGAAAACCAGATTATACACCCTTGTTTGATAACCATTTTTGATCATTTGAGGTTATCAGATGTGCTCATGAGCTTATCACTGTACTCAGTGTATTTGATTGTAGATAATGATGAAGGGTTATGAGGTGGATGTGATTGATGGGAAGCAGTTCTCTGTTTGAAATGTCAGGAAAAGTGCCAGAAGTGATTCACGCTTTTCCATTTAAGTATGTCTCATGGCCTACAATTATTTTGGCGCCACCTATTTTGTGTGTGTGTGTGTGTGTGTGTGTGTGTGTGTGCATGCCTCAAAGCCACGAGGCCAAGGTCCATTTTAGGAGTAAATAACCTACGCGACGAGTAAAGTCCACCAGCAGAGCAACCAATCAGCAGGTTTTCCTTTGCTTGACCTCCCGCTCAGAGACATTTCAAGTTGTTCAGTAACAGCAGCAGATGAATTAACAGTTTGCAGCAGCAAAAAAAAAGTCAAGAGGCCTATTAAAACATCTAGAGAAGAAACTGCACTTATACAATAATATAATGCAGGTTTTAAAAAGACGCTGTGGTTTGTTCAACATCAGGAAGCTGCATGTGTGAATCCCACATATAGACCACCTGCACTGAACCTGTGTAGGTTCTGTGGTGTTGTGGTAAATGCTGTTTACGACTCAATCGACTTGTACTGCTCATTTGCTTGACTTTCTCTAGTAAATACATTCTGAATTCTCAAGTCTGATTGGTCAGAATGTGTTGATTCATTTTCTATAACATCAGCTCTGACAGTAGTACTGTCGGGCAAATTACAGGTTAATATTAATGCACTCGTTTTAATACAGTACAGTTTCTATAGTAACAGCAAATTCACAGGGGATTGTATGATGGACGCTTCACATAATCTAAGCCTAATAAATGAACTGGGGAACAAAGTGCTATTATTTACCAAAGAGCAAGATATAATTGTTGATGTGGTGAAGTTTTCTGTGAGGAGACGGTGACCATTTATGGAAGACGTCTCCAGTGTCAGCCCTTCACAGTCAGTATGATTTTCAGCACAGGATGGAGGACTTTACACTTTCCTGGTTTTGCTGGAACACGGCTTTTTTTCTTTTCACTTCCAGACAGGAAAAAAAAACAGAGGCTGGTGATGGATTAGTAGTTATAGCATAAATGATATCACAAACTAACTTGTCTTGCATACATTCCATGGCATTAATTGTAGCTAAATGGTTAAAATGTGTAACATTCATCACCCATCCATCCATCCATTTACCGCTTATCCGACACAGGCTTGCGGAGAGCCTGGAGCCTATCTTAGGGAACTTGGGGCAACCTGGACGAGGTACCAGTCCAGCACAGGTCACAATCACACACACCCATTCACACAATTTAGTGATGCCAATTAGCCTACAGTGCATGTCTTTGGACTGGGGGAGAAAACTCCTAAAGCACGTGGAGTGTGTGCACACAGGGCGGAGGTGGGAATCAAACCCCCAACCCCGGACGTGCAAGGCAAACATGCTTACATCCTAATGTGCTAAACATGCTTATACTGTGGCATAGGATGAATAAAACACTTCGAGGACATGCTCTTATTGGAAAATATTCAACACCCACGTCTCATCAGGCTGCATCACCATCCTGTCATGGATTATTTCCCTATAACAAAACACACCTTCATCCTTTACCTACCTCCTTACTTAACACTGTAATCACTGTTCCCTCAAAGCTGACCTTAATAACAGCTGCAGTTTTATGCACTGTTTTGTTTGGGGTGGTTGTTTTTTTTTTGTTGTTGTTTTGTTTTTGTTTTTTTTAGAGTTGGCTAGCTGGCTAACGCTAATCAGGCAGGGGAAGAGCAGCCGCAATCTGTGTGGCTCATGGGGTAGTTCTACTCAAAAGTTTCTTTCTTTTAGTCAGCAAGAAAAAGATTAGAGGGAACACTGAGTGTAATTCCACCACCTGTGTGTGGCTACTCAATTTCCTGGACAGTAAGCAGCCTGAGTGTTGATGACGATAATGTAGATAAACTTTTAAATTGAGGTCAGCACCATTCTCAGAAGCTCTGTGTATATTTGTCATGATTTTATGTCTGTGTGTGCATGCATTAAGCAAGATGCCTCATGAGAACAGTAATTATTTCCATAATGTGCTGCAGACGTCAGTGTGCTGATCATCCAGCTCTTCCCTCTAACTGCTCCTACAAGCCTTAAGCATGTCTCTTCTTCCCAAAGCAGAGGTGCTAAAATTGTGTTTCTGAGTTAAAGGTAAGCTCTCTGTACCTTGTTATTGGTACAAGCTTCCATTTCTTCTAAAATAACTGTTGCACTGTACGGAAATGTGAATGTAGATGTCGTAGCAATAGCCAGCTTCTTGTCAGTGACATTTGGTCAATTTCAAATCTCCTTTTGAACTTGTTCCTCACCATGACAGAAATGAGGTGAAGTGATCGAAGAACAAGCCAGACTGAATATCCTCTTTCCTCTTTCTATAATCATAACCTAATTAAAGCCCTGTCGGCAGCATGGTGCGACCTGCTGAGCATCCATGCTTAAAAAACTCTAAAATTGCAAGCCCTCATCAAATTACTTTGGACCTGATCTGCGTCATCAGATAGCAAACGGGGTGAACCACTCCTTGTTGACAGATCTTCTGTGTCATTAATACACGAGCTATCCACTTTAGGCAAGGAAAAAAGTGTGTATGTGTGCGTAAGCCCCTGTGCAGGCCTTCAGATCAGCGGTAGCATGTGATAGCTGGCTTTCATTTCATATATGGCTGCAGGGTAATTAGTTAGGCTCCTCTCGAGGAATGTAGTATTTCTCGTAGTGGACTTGGGTTTCAAAACAATCCAAATGGGCATTTGCCCTCAGGCTGTGTACGCTTAAGGAACTCATTATGGAAAAGGTTATGAATTAATATCGTCTTGTATGGCCCAATCCCTGGAAACACAGCTATCAAATGAAGAGGTCAAGGTGGAAAAAACCTAGACACACCATTCCATCCTCATTATCTTGATGCACAAACATGCTTGACCTAAAGCTAAAGTTTAATCATGAGCGCCTCAGTCAGCAGTGCCACTGATGGGTGCTGAGTGGCCTGGCATAACACATTCAGGAGGTTTAGTGGATGATTCTGGAGTGGATGATTCTGGTAAATCCATGTCTTACCACAATGTGGTTTAGTGGCAATTAACAGTGAAAAAAGTGAAAATTTGTTTTTTTCTACACACCCAAAACATGTCTTGAATGTATAGTAAGCTTCATATTCATATTCATATAATGCTCTCTGCCTAATTCCCAGTACACCTGCTACACCTCTCCGCCATCCCCTACAACTGTCCATGTCAATCAAGTCGAGGAGATGCGATCTCTGCCTGTGAATAGTCAAACACCGCAACTACTATTACGCTTGACCCACGGCTACAGAGGTTGCCAGGTTGGCAAAACAAGATCCATCCATCCATCTTCTATACCGCTTATCCTTCCTTCAGGGTCATGGGGAAACCTGGAGCCTATCCCAGGGAGCTTCGGGCACAAGGCGGGGTACACCCTGGACAGGGGGCAAAACAAGATTGTCTAAGAAAACCGAGGCTTTCGGCTTGCTCCGAATGCAAATCTGAAATTAAACTGAAACTTGCTCAAGTTTTACTTGGCAACTTCTGTTTGAAATGAGGGTTACTCTAATGTCATTTATTTATTTATTTATTTATTTAAATCGGTGGGGGTTTCTTTTTCCTCTGTTAGTTGGAATGATTTCCTTCGCATTATCACAATGAGGAAAACAGGCCGTCGATGTGTTCTTTTAGTCAGTGCTAGATATAACTATAATCTTCTATGAATCATGTGGAGCTCTCTTAAATAGTGGTGGAAGAATGTGTCTTGTGTAGGGTTAGGATCATTTTCATTTGATCCACTGTGAGCATCGCTCTCCTCACCGTGCGTAACCTGGTAACTTGGTTACAACAGAGGTTATTGGATCTCCAGCTTAATTTGTCCCTTCATTAAGTTCTGAGGTTGTGAAACTCTGAGGAATAAATCATTAAAATGGCTCTCATTCAAATCATCCTGTAGATCCTCAGCCAGCTGTTCCTTGAGCATTTTGTTGTGTGAATGAAGACGATCATCACAACTAAAGCAATGTACCCCATTCTCTGTATTTCAGTGTTTTTCTTGTTCCAACCCATCCACTTCAATCTGGCTGAGGCATGTAAACCAGCTGATGAGTTAAATCAAGAGGGTTAGGAGGTCAGAACTAAGATTGAGAATCAAGCTGTCAAAATAAACAGCATCTTGAAAAACATTCCACACAGAATCTATATATATAGCTAGAAGCATTATCCATCCACAGAACCCTCTGAAGAAACGTATTTTCTAAGTGAGGGATTCCCTGAATCAATATAGTTTCAGTGGCTTAGCAGGCAAACTTCACACGGCAACTAAAAATGTTCATGAAAGCAAGAAAGAGAACAAATTCTAGGTGTAGGCTTATTTTCCCCTTCCAGAGCTTCTAATCCTGTGCACTTTAACAATGCAATGTGAAATGTCTATTTGTGTGTAAAGCTATCATTTACACTAGTGCTTATGTTTGAGGTAACTCATATCCTGGTATTCACACAGCTGTAAGTATGAGCAAAACCAATTTCCACAAACAAGGACACAACGCTGCCTTAGTCACAAATGTGTATTTGCAGAGCCCTAAATCAGAGTCAAGGTTAAAGGTCAAGCCTGATCAACGTCAAAACTAAAGCCGTTACTTTAATGCGTTACTCCCTCTAGTGGCTCTTGAGTGTAAATGCCTTTATGTCAACAATATACAGTGGTGCTTGAAAGTTTGTGAAACCTGTAGAATTTTCTGCATAAATATGACCTAAAACATTATCGGATTTTCACACTCAAGTCCTAAAAGTAGACAAAGAGAACCCAATTAAACAAATGAGACAAAAATGTCACACTTGCTCATTCATTTATTGAGGAAAACGATCCAATATTACATATCTGTGACCGGCAAAAGTATGTGAACCTCTAGGATTAGCAGTTCATTTGAAAGTGAAATTAGAGTCAGGTGTTTTAAATCAATGGGATGACAATCAGGTGTGAGTGAGCGTCCTGTTTTATTTAAAGAACAGGGATCTATCAAAGTCTGATCTTCACAACACATGCTTGTGGAAGTGTATCATGGCATGAACAAAAAAGATTTCTGAGGACCTCGGAAAAAGAGTTGTTCATCAGGCTGGAAAAGGTTGCAAAAATCACCTCTAAAGAGTTTGGACTCCACCAATCCACAGTCAGACAGATTGTGTACAAATGGAGGAAATTTCATGTAAGATCAAAGATCACTCCAAGAGCAAGACGTGTAATAGTCTGCGAGGTCACAAAGGAACCCGGGGTAACTTCTAAGCAACTAAAGGCCGCTCTCACATGTTAATAATAAATAAATGACATAATAAATAAATGACCAAATATAATATTTTTGTCTCATGTTTTATTGGTTTCTCTTTATCTACTTTTAGCACTTTCTGTGAAAATCTAATGATGTTTTAGGTCATATTTATGCAGAAATGTAGAAATTTCTAAAGGGTTCACAAATATTCAAGCACTGCTGTACATGTAAAAGAAACCTCGAGTCAAAATGCAGCACTGGCAATGAACAGTTACATAAAAACTTTATTGGCAATGCTCTTTGCATACGTCTTGATTCTTTCTTTCTTTTTAAACGAGGCACACTGAACACTGCATAAACCTGTTGACATAAATTTGTTGAATATGCTGACACAAATATCTGTGAACATTAGATTTTCTTTAATTCAGTCTTATTTATTTCTGGATAAAAAAAATAATAAAATACACTTTCTTGCACCTCATGAATTAAATTCAAAAGAAAAAGAAAAGAATCAATGGCCCTTGAATGCTATTGCATGTGTAATGTAATATAAACCATACTGTCCTATAAGCAGATAAACAAATACTAATATTTTGATGATTCCAAAGTCCTTGTAGTAATTTAAGTGGAATTAAAAAACATATATACCAAACACAGGAAATGCAGAAAAATAAAGACCCATCCAGGGTATATTCCCACCTCACACCTAGTGTTCCCTCAGATAGGCTCTAGATTAACTGCGACCCTGACTATGATAAAACAATTACAGAAGGTGAATGAACAAATGATCAGATTAATGTGATGTGTATTTCAGTGAGTGCCTGGTGTGGGGGAGGGGTGCTCTGAAAAATCAAGTCCACTCTTAGTCAGTAGTTTGTAAATGCACTGCATGATGAGGAAATTACACTGTATGATAAGCTACACAGCCAATTCAAGCTTGTGTCTATATATATATATATATATATATATATATATATATATATATATATATATATATATATCTTTATATTCATATTTATATATAAAATACTGTTTCATTAAAAGAAAGTTTACTTTGTACAAATATTGTGTAACTGAAAAAGTCAGATTATGAATGAGTGAGTGAATGAACACGTGCCAAAGAGTCGGAAAAAATTCGTTATAAAGTACTGTTTAAGGTTTTAGACTAAAAAGGTGTTTTACACAATATACATATTTTATTACTTACAAAACAGACAAAAGGCTTGTAGTTATAGATTCTTGGATACAGCAGTGTTAGTACCACCAAGAAGTGGGAGAAAGAAAATAGTGATGGGAAAAAAAAAATGAAAGCATAAAAATAATGCAGTCTCAACTAACGTAACTATTCAGTGCATTTTTCTCATTGATGTTCAAAGTGCCGATTTGGTAACGTGGAGAGAATTTCAGTACTTTTCCAAAACTTCTCTCTAAAAATGTGTTGCTTGCATACCAACCACAATTCTATGAGGAAAAAAATAACATTTTTAAGAGAAAAAAAAAGGAGGGGAAAAATGCACTTTTTTGATCCATCATGGCACCTTTGTTGATTTTTCTGTCTCTGTATGAGGTACTTCTTTGAAAAAGTAAAGACTAGTAATTTTTTTTCAGTTTTTTTTGCTGTGTTGCACAGTAGCACCATAGAGTTGAACTTGAAGAAAATGCACCACTAGAAATCCACTTGTTCTCGGTTTTAATTGTTGCAGTCGCTGTGGTGATCACCCCTGATAAGGGGTCATGTTGGAGTCAGCAATGCTATGTTACGTCCTCTTCATACACACAATGCAGCGACTCACACGTGTCTGGAGATTCCCTGCTTTCAGCGTCTCAGACTGTGGCTTCCTGAGATGAGAGAAGAGGGAGGAGTCAAGCATGCTTTCCATTGTCTCAATATTGAGACAACATGATAATAAAACCTCGAGGAAATGACACTGGATAATGCAATTATAAAATCATTACCACATACAGGTGTAGAAGAGTAAAAACGGTGCTAAGCGTGTTGAAACCATGTTCAGTGTGAGCATAGAGTATGAGCTTACGTTCTCATATACAAAAAAAACCCCAATGTAAATCACATTCCATGCACTGAATTGGGCAGATGCATGATTGCTGATTGCTATTAAAGACCCCTGTTCATTAACACAGACTGTCATATAGGCTGCCAAAAAGTCACCCTTCAGTTTGCATAAAGAATTTCGAAGGCAGTTGTTTACCTGAACATTTCAGACTGTTCGACAGTGGCCAGCCAGAAGCTATAGGAGTTGCCGTAGTAGTTGCAGGTTCCGCGGCCGTGGCACTCAATGAATGGAGATGAACGAAACTCCTCCAGACAGGAGCCAGGCGAGGCCAGAGCCTGACCAGAGCCCTCTGCACCTGCGCTAGTGTGCTGCCGGAAAGAGAGAAGAAAGTCAGTTTGTGTTAAAACTGTACATATATGTAAGCAGCACGTCAAGAGTACACACATGCAATATAATAATAAGGACTCTATTTTACATTATTTATTTCCTGGCGAAAGCTGGGGATTTGCTCTTATGTTTGGGTTTATTCAAAAACGTTCTGCTCTGGCCCAGTTGCTTTTTCCAACGAAAAATCCTGTACTGATGTAAGTGGAGCAAAGCAACAAGTGCTATTTTTAAAGCCACTTTTGTCCACAATTGTGCTTGAATTACCACCTGCAGAGACCCCTTAACACACAGGCACAACAGTATTTTCCTGACTCGGGTTCAGGCTTTAAGGACCTGTAGCCGTTTAGTGGATATATGCTGTTAATGTAAATGTAAATCTATATAGTCAGGCTACTTTACCCAAATGCTAACTAAATACAACTGACAACTATTTTATCTACAACATATAACAAAACAAACAATGTACTTGTGACCACTAAACATAAATCCAGTCCTGGTGATCATCCACAAAATGATATAGAAAAAAACAGAACAATATATGTTACATCAATTTATATCAGCCAAGTGCTTATTTCAAACATTAAAATATCAATATTAAATCTAGAAGGAAAATCAAATCATGTCTTAACAAAAATCGGTATTAATGCAAAGCCAGCCTGTTCACTGGGTTGATGACCTACGTTGATGGTCATGAAAGTACAAAAAAACATTTCTGCCATTCTAACATGTCAACATCACCAACTTATGAGTTATTTTTGTTTGTGTTATGTTCACAAAAATGGAATGTAATTACCATCATGAAGGAATAGCCAATCCACAAAGGCTCCCAGTTCTGTGGACATGATGGCAGTTGGATGGTCTGGCTGTGCACCGCTATCACCATAGCTGGGGCTTCACACACAGCACATCTACACACAGTGTGAAACGTATTATATTTACTCTATTGGAGCTTCAGAAGTTTTGAGAAAGCATAGAGTAAGATAAGAGTGGAAAGGAAAATCTCAGTGTAATGGAGAAAATATGACAGGTGCTAGAAGAGGAAAAAAGGAATCCATCCACTTCTGGGCAACTATTTCACCCAACATAACTGTACTGAAGAACATCATGCCTCACTGTAAGTAAAGGAGTTCACTCTGTATCTTTGTTTGTATGTTTCTGATCTGAAAATGTAGGTTTTATGTGTCTTAATCTGACCTGATAATGATTCAGGGTTTAAAGGGGTCATAACATTATTTTTCATGTTTTCCTTCTGTCTGGGAGTGTAATGTATCTGTTTGTGCATGTATAAGCTTTGCAAAATCCCAAAACTTATATTTTCATTCTATCTAACCAAGAACACTGTTACAGACCTGCCCAAAACGCCTTGTTCGAAGCCCAGATTTACGTCTGTAAATTCTCTACGTCACAGCGTGCATGCTATCAGCATAATCCTGACCACAAGCAGCCACGAAGAATTCTTTCTGAAGCGAGGCTTCAGTGAATTTAGTGGCCATGTCGTGGAGATGTTGTGTGTTTCGGTACGAAAGCAAAACCCATTTGTTTAGCCTTCTGAAAACAGACCAAATTAGGAATCAGTGGTTACTGTTTATTTATAACGCTGTTCCTGAGCAGTACAACCCAAATGTTTGCTTGTGCACAGCGTATTTTACGGAGGACCGCTTCCTGAATCTTGGGAAGTACAAGGCAGGCTACACACAAAGGCTAGTCCTGAAAAGTGGGGCGATCCCCACTTTGCTCGGACAATCTTGTGCTTCTGAATCAGAACCTATAAGTGTGTTCGATTATTTTACGAAATATCTGCTATTAACTGTCCAAATGCGGAGTTTTGTTTTGTAGACGTCTGCTAACATGCTAGCTAAAGTTTGCTAAGTTGCCTCAGTGGCTAATGTTTGTTTGTATGTTGGTGGTCTGACAGAGACGTTGATTTGTATCTGCTGTAGTTATTGTATCTTGAAACGGTTTATATCAATCACAAATCACAAGAATGCTAGCTTTCCAAAGATATACTGTATTAGCTGTACACACATAAGCTGTGTAAAGCATAGTTAGTCCCGCCGGTGGGGTTGGAATTTACATCATATCTGAAAGGTAAGAGAGTTACAGAATAAAAACTTACCACTGTGAAACGTTCTGCTCAATTTGTGTTTGCAAAGTTGCTTCCGCTTGATCATCTGCATTTTCTGAATCTGACTCTGGCTCGAATCGATTCGGTAAAACCGACATGTTGCTTAGAATTGCTTTAGAAGCCTTGGAGGCTAAAGCTAAAGCTAAAGCTAAGGGGCGTTACATTTCCGACACACGCAAAGCTTTTGGCCAATCACAATGCAACGGGTCAGCTGGTCAATCAGAGCACTCTGGGCTTTTCATAAGGAGGGTCTTTAAAGAAATCGGAGTGTTTTAGGCAGCCTGGGAATAGAGGTACTGCAATAATGCATATTATTTGACAAATAATGCATTTTTTGAACATTAAAGCATGTTATGCTATTTTATTACACCCAATAAACAACATAATTATAGTTTAAAAACGTTTAAAAATCAGGAAATCCTAGGAGAAAATGTCATGCCGGCTGTGAGAAAGCTGAAGCTTGGGCGTCATTGGACCCTCCAACAGGACAATGATCCCAAGCATACCTCGAATTCCACCAAGGCTTGGTTGCAGAAGAAGTCCTGGAAGAATCTACAGGGCCATTACGGTCACCTGACTTGAACCCCATAGAAAATCTCTGATGGAATTTGAAGAAGGCGCTTGCAGCACGCAAACCCAAGAATATTACTGAACTGGAGGCCATTGCTCATGAGGAATGGGTTAAGATTCCTCAGAAACGCTGCCAGGAGCTCTGTATCTCATTTGCAGCAGGTCAGAACAGCAAAAGGGTGTTCTACTAAGTACTACAGATGCTTGCTATGAAGGGGTTGAATAATTTTGAGACTGGAGAAGTCATTATAAGTTGCATTTTCAGTTGAATTTGGGAAACCACTTGAAGCATTCATTGTGTTGAACTATTTCAATTGCTTTTGTTTAATTTGTTCATTGCAAACAGCTGAAAGTCTGTACATTTTGACAATAAACATGATTTGCAATGGGGTTGAATAATTTTGACTGCAACTGTTTGACCCCTTTAATGTGTCAGACTCTGACCTGATGATGATGATGATGATGTAGGGTTTGATGTGTCTGACTCTGACCTGATGATGTTGTAGGGTTTGATGTGTTTAACTCTGACTTGATGATGATGATGAAGGGTTTGATGTGTCTGACTCTGACCTGATGATGATGAAGGGTTTGACGTGTTTAACTCTGACCTGATGATGATGAAGGGTTTGATGTGTCTGACTCTGACCTGATGATGATGAAGGGTTTGACGTGTTTAACTCTGACCTGATGATGATGAAGGGTTTGATGTGTCTGACTCTGACCTGATGATGATGATGATGATGAAGGGTTTGATGTGTTTGACGCTGACCTGATGGTGATGATGAAGGGTTTGATGTGTTTGACGCTGAACTGATGGTGATGATGAAGGGTTTGATGTGTTTAACTCTGACCTGATGATGATGAAGGGTTTGATGTGTCTGACTCTGACCTGATGATGATGAAGGGTTTGATGTGTTTGACGCTGACCTGCTTATGTAGGGTTTGATGTTTTCTCCCTGGATAGGAGCCATGCTCATGGGCATGGGTTCAGGAGTAGACAACCAATAGGAGTAGTCATTCCGGGAAGCAAAGTTGCACACGTTGTTGATGTTGCAGAACATGAAAGGCATGGTGCTGAAACGACGTAGACAACTTCCAGCCGTACCTGCGTCAGAGCGGGGGATAGCAAGGAAAACGTGAGCTCATATTTGAGCACAACACTGTACAATAATAGAGAAGATGAAAAGAAATGAATAAGTACGGAAGACTATAAAACAAAAAATGAAAAGAGATTATATGTCTTTGTGAGTAGGATATGAGTGATTGGTTGATTTTTCAGTGCTCTCACCCAGGTCCTGGCCATGTGCCCTCTCGTTGCCCTGCACGTAAAGCAGAGAATAGCCATTGTAGATGAGAGAGGTGCCAATTGGGCATGGCGGTACATCTGTAGACTGACTGTGTCGCGTTATAAGGAAGCCATGAGCTGCTGACGACAGACCTGGAGGACCTGGAGGACCTGGAAGCCCATCTGGACCAGCAGGGCCGGGTAAACCCTGCTGACCTGAGGCATTAAGCGAATGATGAGTTCAAATTTACGTATGGTCAAAGTATTCATTAAATAGTTATAGAGTTGAACTTTCCAGAACAATATTTCATGAGTGTCATGTAGTCTATATTATAAGCATATACATTATAACATTAATACAGGATAATAATTGTAATTTGGCAGCGTTCCTTACATTAGGAAACAAAACACAGTTCACGCCAGATGTGTGATTGCGCAGGGTGTGGAGTGTACAACTGCAGATTTCAGATCAAAACCATTTCACCCTTATTACCTTGATACTGTATAAACAGTTTATGAACAGTGGTGTATGATATAAAGATGCAAACATGATGTTAAAAGACCAGCTGTCCATCTTTACTACTGAACATAATTACAGTCAGGTCACTGATTCATAATGGGTTGGTGAAAGCACTTACCTGGCTGCCCAGATGGTCCCTGGTCTCCTTTCCTTCCAGATGGACCACTGAATCCTGGAGGACCATCAGGACCTGGGTCACCAGGACTACCAGGCCCACCTACAAAAGATGTGACATCAGTCCCACACTTTAACAGTTTTACAGTTAGTACTTATGATGCACAAATGGAGATTAGTACAGATGTAAGTAGCAGATAAACTGTAAATACAACAAATAAAAATGTCAGATCTGTTACACAGTGGTTGCCAAAGTTTTGTACAATAAAAACCCATCTATTGTTATTTGTTGCAAAACAAAGGATTGAGTAATGTTCAACAAACTGGTGATGAGGTTTAGTAGTACCGATATCTCCCTATGGCTGTTAGAAACTCTTACCTGGAAGCCCCTCCAGTCCTGCCTCTCCTGGTAGCCCTTGGGATCCTGGGGGTCCAGGCGGACCAGGAGGCCCCTGCGCACCCTTTACCACAATTGGGGCTGGCGCTTGACCTGGCTCACCAGGATCACCTGAGTAGCATGAGTAACAGTGAAAAAATTAATATGAATTCAGGAGGAAATGAAAATGAATTCCGGAAGAACATTAACTCACCTGGAGGACCAGGCTCCCCGGGATCACCACGCAGGCCAGGACCCCCAGGATTGCCAGGTTGACCTTTAGGTCCTGAAGTGAGCAGACATAGCGGATTATTTAAGACAATAAATGAACTGATGAAGGATTGAGCATTGTAATCTGGCAGTATTCAGTGTTGTGGAAACTTTTAGGTTCCACTGACCTGGGAATCCTATAACACCCGGAAGGCCGGTGTCACCTTTAAGTCCAACAGTTCCAGGAGATCCAGGGGGGCCCTTTCCCGGAAAGACACGTCACTTGTGTAATCTCAGTTTCAATTACCAACTTTTCAGAACGTGAGTTAACAAACTAAGATTTGCTAACAAAAGGTCAGAAAAACAATAGAGTTTTGTTTCAAAAATATATATGAAAAGCATGATATTTTAACAAGCCAATAGCTGTTGTGTGGTGGGCGTTCTGGCACACTATGGCTGCTGTCGCATCATCCAGGTGGATGCTACACACTGGTGGTGGTTTGAGGAGATTTCCCCCATACAATGTAAAGCACTTTGAGTGTCTAGAAAAGTGCCATATAAATCTAAGGAATTATTATTATTATTATTAACAAGGAACAATAGGGGGAAAAAATCAAACGAAAACTACTACGAAAACTACATTCAAATACTCCATTGTTGAGAGCAACAATGGAGTAGTCAGTGTTAAATACTGACAATAGACAATATCCTGTATAGACAATATAGAATATATCGACAATATAGACAATAGACTGACAATATTCTCAACAAAAAAAAGTTTACTGCACTGTTGATGGTCACTAAAGCATTACTTTTGTCAACAGTTGCTACAGCATTATTCCAGTATCCTTTAATTGATGTCCATGTGACTCACCAAAAAACCTGGTGGTCCAGTGTCTCCCTTCTGTCCAGGTAAACCAGGTGATCCAGGGTTTCCAGAATAGCCTTTCTCACCCTTCACTCCTCCAGAACCTGGGGGTCCACGGGGCCCCTCTGGGCCAGGAGGGCCTTTACAATATCAATAAGATAAGATGTCAATGATTATTGTTCTTCTGCTCTTTTTTAACACCATCTATTTACCTGAATATCTACTGTCCCAATACATGCAGTAATCAGAATATTAAAAAAAAAATCATTGGATGTATGGAATGTGTTTCTACTTGCTTCGTAATTTTTATCCTTGAGAGAAAAATCCCATCCCTCATCCCGCCCCATTCTATAACATGCAAAAAGGCTTCTTAATGACAAAAAAAAACACGATGTGCAGAAAACGGTTCAGGTGGGCATCAAACCAATGAGGCTAACCTGGAGGACCTATATTGAGGAGTTCAAAGTTCAACAGGTTCCCAAATCCCAGAGGGAGAGAGAGGCGATGGAAAATGCAGATTAAAAACAAGAGCAAACGTTAGCATAGCAGCACAATTACAGTAGAAACAGCAAGATTTTATCTCATGGAGTAAGCTGTCACAAACTGAAAAAGAAAGGCTTTAAAACACCAAATTATTTTAAGTAAGCACACAAAGCACTCACAAAGCTATAATCAGCAGTCATGATCGTTTCATATTTTCACAGTATGATAACAATATCACAGTTTCACTACATGACAGTATTAAAAAAACATTTAAATAATTAACATTTAACACGAATTTAACACATTACCCTGTCATTATCCTTAAATAATAGTTTTAGACTATTTATTTACCTTTTGAGGGTAATTTTTAATATTCTGTTAATATTCTGTTTTTGGTGATTTGAAAATTACATCTTACATTGTGTCTAACTCTGAAACTGTGACACTGTAACAAGCCTAATAATCACACATGGATCTTCAGTACAATACTTTTTCTGCTATACCTCACATATGAACCTTGAAAAACACTGCCAATAAGGATTGTTGTATATACTGCTACTCATCTCAAAATTTTATCTGCGAACTGTCAATTAAACATAGTTAGAAAGTAATTAGCCCCCTGAACTCCAAGATTCCCACATCTTATAAATAAAAACCTTTACGATAAGTAGCTAAGTAATAAGTCAGGGGCCTGATTTATAAAAATGTATGTAAAAGAATCCTTGAATTGAGATTGCTAAAAGTTTCTATCATTCATCTTAAATATTTCCTATTCGTGGCCTCCTTAATAATCACAAAGCATCTTAAAACCACGCACACATAAATACATACATACAAACACATACATCTTGTGTTTAAAAATGGCATATAAGGTTCAACACTGAAGCAAAACATTTTTTTTCAATTTGCAACTGAATCTTTGTTGGCCAAAAATAAAAGTCTAATCAAACTTAGAAAACACATAATTTGCCTATTTATCTTTTCTGTGGAATTTTATTAATTAATTCAGGCTCGCAGTTACACCCACATGGCTAAAAGCCCCTCACAAGGTGACGTGAGCATGCACTAGCATTAGGTTTGTACACAATACTTTTCAGACTGTTTCATGTCAATTTCAGGTTTTATAGACCCTGATTTGTGCATGACTTTTAACATAGGGAACAAATCCATGGAATTTAAGATAAAATATGACCTTACAATTGTTTTATAAATGAGGCCCCAGGACTTTAAAGAGTTGATAACAAACAATCTTGGCATAAATATCAATTGCTATAATGATAACTTATTATTAAAAATTAAAAAAATTAATCAAATATCAATGTCTCTATATAAATAAATCAAATAATAATACACAATTAATTTTGACAAGATTTCCTTTTTTTTAATCCTCCATCTAGATCAGTTCTGGAGTGAGGAGAACCTGACCTTCGGGGCCTGTCAGCAAGCGTCGTCAGGAGAAGGTAGAGCCACACCACAGGAAACAGGAAATACAGGTCAAACCCACAAAGCATCTGGGCATAGATTTAGCCGAACACACAACTGCCAAAACTGGGCTCTTCATATTCTATATATATAATGTCTTTACTAATTGAGGTTTTATTTACAGCTACTCTAATAAATTCCTGTTTTTTTTTATTCTTTAAACAGATTAGAAGAAAGAAACCCAAACTATCAGGGTTCTAGAAATTTTAATGGAACATTATTAATATTCCTTAAAGATTATTTATTTATTTATTTATTTAACATTTTGGACAACTTTATATTAGATCATTCTGACTAGGGAAGCCCATATCGGACAGTTCTGTAATGGCTTTACACGACATAAACATTAACATTTTCCCATGCAGGTGAAGACACGCACGTAAACGGAAACACTCAGCATTACACTACTGATCATCCTCTTTTTGAATCACTGAATTCAGCATTACACCAGACAGAGAGAACACTGTGGAGAGAGGAAAAGAGCTTTCGTTCCTCAGGACAAAGTGGGGTAAGGGAGTGGAGACACATGAGGAAGAATGGATGAATGAACAGATAAACAGATGAAGAATGGATGGATCCATGCTGATCCAGGCCCTGATTGGGTCTCGGTGGAACACGTTGATTGGTGCGTGCAAACCCCTACCTCCTACAAACATTTCTGACATACACTAATAATAAAAGGAAGTGCATGTAGGCATGCCCTGAGGTGAGTCAGGCACTGTGTACTGGTGTAGTGCTCACTAACTTTGTACTCCCTATTAGTTTTGTGCAATATAATATTGAGACTTGTGATGATTTGTGCAACATCCATGCAAATCAATCACGAGTAAAAACATTTAAGACGGCCTCTCTACTGTCTGGATCTAGTCGGTGTTTAAATAGAGCTGATATTTCAATGATCTCAGGTGTATCACTGGTAGAGTCAGACAGTAGTTCTGACCAATAAGAAATATGACCCTGTTCCTGAAGATCTGATATTCTGTAATATATCTAATCTAAAACACCAGACCTGGTTCATTAAGCTTTTCAGGAGCATAGTTTTTTTTTATCCCACTTTCTTCCAATTTGGTTAGTTTGACAATTTCCTCCCACTAGCTACCTCCCACGTAACATTACACCTATCAAGTGGGGTGGATAAAAACTAGCATGTGCTTCCTCTGAAATCCGTGAAGCTAGCCAGCACATCTTTTCAAACTGCTGCTCATGATGTATCACAGAGCAACCGAAGACACAAAGGACGAAGCTAACTGTCATTTCCGAATACATGAGTTCACAGATGTCCAGGATTGGCTAGTGTGTCTCTGATTGAAAGGGGAGAGAGTAATGCCCCTCCCTCCTACCCTGAGAGCACAGCTAGTTTTGCTTTCTTGGACTCCCTGTCATGGATGGCTGTGAAATCGTCAAACTAGAAATATCTTAATATAAGAACCAGGTTTATTAAGTTAGGGTTAAATTTAAAATCTCATGGAACAGGGTCAGCCACTATGATGTGTATGAGATAAGAAGGGCCAACTTACCTCCTCTTCCTGGTGGTCCAGGAGGACCCTGGTTGCCTTTAGGCCCTTGAATGGACTGACCCAGAGGACCAGGGGGCCCTTGTAGACCAGGGCTACCTATTGTACCAGAGGGTCCTATATCACCCTTTGGTCCAGGGAAACCAGGGCTGCCAGGCTGGCCAGGAAAGCCAGGGTCTCCTTTTTGACCTACATTATATGATAAAGGAGTATTAATTTGGTACAAATTATACCACTCGATTTGTTTAAATCTTGAGAGAGAGGGAAATGCAAAAAAGAAGAAAAAAAAATGGTTAATCTAATTTATATATATATATATATATATATATATATATATATATATATATATATATATATATATATATGAAACATAAAACATAAAATGTATATGTGTGTGAAATACTTTACCTGGCATCCCAGGAATGCCGGAAGGACCTGGGAGTCCATAACCTGGTATACCTATACGAATAAAACACCAAGAAATACCTTAGACAATGCATCCACTGCTGTATATCCCAAATATCATTGGTGTATTAGCTATTTAACCAAGCATGTGTTAAACAGAATACATGCATTAGCACTCAACCACACTTACCTGGCTCTCCTTTCAATCCTGCTGGTCCAGGAATACCATCACGACCAGGTTGACCCTTGTCTCCAGGTGCACCTGACAAACCAGGTGGGCCAGGGCTTCCTGGCCTTCCAGGTGCTCCTGCTAGACCAGGGGCACCTGGGACTCCATCCAGACCTTTAGGACCAGTAGCACCAGGTGCACCTAAAGCCAACAAGAGCATTCCAATTTTTCATGAAGTACTACCCAGTGGTCAAGCAATAAATTGTCTGACTGATATATCAGGTCAATATTTGAGTATACTGCAGGTATACGGCCAAGGAAGGCAGCCATTGAAGGTTACAGCTCCCACCACACAGAATGAGATCATTTGTAGGATATTAGTGACCTTGTTTTAGTAGAAAAGCTACCAATAATTCATGCATAAATGGTAAGATATAACAATTAATTTAGTGTACAATACCATTTTACGAAGGTTTAAGAAAGTTTAATAATAAATCCTAGTCCACCTATTTTTTTATGTACAATGTTAGCACCAATCATAGCTATACCCTAAACTTCTTTATCACATCTCTGATGATTAAATTCTGGAAATATGCAGGTACTTTGCAAAACAAAAGTAGTTGTGCAAGCCCTGTTCTGTGGAACCTGTTTGTCAAAAAAGCTTGAAAAACGTTTTACATTCATGCAAAATATTTAACAAATAACAGTGTAATCTTTCCAAAAAATGCAAGCAATTTAGTCTGCAACAAAAAAACGCAAACCATATACACACAGTACTACAGGCTTAACATTAATCATCTTATTTGAAGTAGAAAAAAAAGGATCAAAAGACAAACCAATAAAAATAATTTCAGTGCACAAAACTTTTGAAACTGTTTGACTATTAACAGGATTAGATGGAATATAATTTGGTAGAACTGTACCTTGGAATCCTGGGAGGCCAGGATCACCCTTTGCGCCAGGGCTCCCAGGTATCCCTGGACTTCCTGGGGGGCCCTGTTGACCTTTTGTCCCTGCAGATCCGGGGATACCAGGAGAGCCGGGTTCACCCTATTCAAAAAGAGCCAGTTAAATCCCTTCTGCTAATCTTAATCACTATTTATGTGTCTCAATCTATCCAGCCAATTTGAAAGTGTGTAATTGTTTGGACACTCCATTAATATACTCCATTATTTTTACCTTGGGTCCTTGAGCTCCTGGTTGGCCAAATCCTGGCGTTCCAGGGTCTCCTTTCGGTCCTGGGAACCCTGGTGCTCCTGAAGATCCAGGCTGTCCAGGTCGCCCAGGTTGACCTAGGCTTCCTTTAACTCCAGGAGGGCCTATGACAAAATATACTAAATTATTCTGGATTCCCTATGTCAGTAACATTGATGTAAAAAGCTTTTAATTATGCTTCATCAAACCTTACCAGGCAATCCCATCTCGCCCATAGTGCCTTTCAGTCCTGGAGGACCAGGGAGTCCTGGTGTTCCTGGAATTCCGGAATCTCCCTTGGGACCTACAAGGCAGTTATTTCCTTAAACATCTATACACTAATCTGGGCTCATACAGTGCAAAAGTAATAAAGTGCTTAAATTACCTGGAGGTCCAGGTTGCCCAGGGCGTCCATCCTGTCCGGGGATACCTGGATCTCCTGGAAGTCCAGGAATACCTTTCGGTCCTGGAACTCCACTTATTCCTGCATAAGATACAGATGTCTTCTGTCAGTATATAAATACTAACATCCTTAATCATGAAATTTCAGATGTCAGGATAACTAAGAGAGATTATAATGCAGTTTTAGGATATTCCTTTGTTTTGCAGGGCATCAATCTTTTCTTACAATTTTATTAACAAGAGACCCTTGCCTTGAAGTCCTGGTTCTCCCTTTGTTCCTTTTACTGTAGAAGTATCGGTGATACCAGCTGGCCCTCTTAGACCTGGTTCACCTTTATTTCCCTTCGTTCCCATCAAACCTGGGTTTCCTGGCAGACCTGGCTGACCATTATCACCTACAGGGCAGACAAGTAAGATCTGAACCAACAACAGGAGTACGGCTTTTAATGACTGTCCGTCAAATAATGCATACCTTTTGGTCCAGGAAATCCTGGAACACCAGGGTTACCAGGATTACCAGGAGATCCTGGAGCACCCATCACGCCCATTTCTCCCTTTTGCCCTACAGTTGTAGGTGGGTGACAGAAAAGAAGGGTTCAGACTTAAGTGTTATACTGCATTAGATAAAGTGGGTATCCACATGTTTTAGATGCAGTCCATATAGTA
Source organism: Ictalurus furcatus (assembly GCF_023375685.1). Taxonomy (NCBI): domain Eukaryota; kingdom Metazoa; phylum Chordata; class Actinopteri; order Siluriformes; family Ictaluridae; genus Ictalurus; species Ictalurus furcatus. The sequence goes on from NC_071261.1 coordinate 23,173,068, forward strand.
TAGTTTTATATTACCAGGGAATCCAGGTAGCCCATCTTGGCCAGGGTTACCAGGGTTCCCAGGAAGGCCAGGAGGGCCAGGTTGTCCAGACAATCCAGGGCTACCTGGGTCACCAGGCAAGCCTGGAATATCCAGTCCAGGCGAACCAGGGTCTCCTTTCTCACCATTCAAACCAGGGGAACCTGTACAGTCAATTCAAAATTCTCACAAACGCAGATACCAACAGCAGTTCATACATTAATCAAAAGATATCACACTCTATGTATAAAGGTTGTCCAAGTCTCAAACCTCAGGACGCTTACCAGGATTGCCCATAGGTCCTGGAAGTCCCGGTGGTCCAGGTAGACCGGGTAAACCAAAACCAGGGGGCCCTTGAGGGCCAGGTGCACCCGGTGAACCAGAAAGACCAGAATCACCTGTGAAAAGAGTGAGCTGTGTCTTACTCTATTTAAACGATTACATACTACAAGAAAATCATAAAGCTGATGCTACTGCAACTGGAATAACTGGTAGACTGTTTAGGACTGTACCTTTATAGCCAGGGGGACCATCGATACCAGGTCGGCCAGGTGCACCCGGATTCCCAGGGAATCCAGGATCACCTTTTTGCCCGGGAAAACCCTTACTGCCAGGCAAACCTGGGGGCCCCTGAGGGCCAGGGATACCATAACCAGGTTCGCCCTGTGGATACACACACATATGAACTCGTTACTATTTTTAGAATGTTCTCTAAAAATCAATTCTCTCTAAAAGCAGATTTGCAGGATCAACTTAGAGCGTTGTTATTAACTAATTCATTAGTACAGTCCTCTTAGCAACTAGAAATGCTTCTAAAATGTACAACCCTCAATGTAAACATTTTGCTTCATTGTTTACTGTCTGTTTCACCTTAGGTCCACGGAAGCCAGGTGTACCAGGCAGTCCATCCACACCAGGAGGTCCAGGCCTGCCAGGGCTGCCGGGAGTTCCCGCAGTACCTGGGAATCCTGAGAAATGTGTTCAGTAGTGTTAACACTGAAGTTATCATTTGTTATGTGTTTGCACTTTTCTAGGTAAGATGCATCCTAACTGACTTTACAGCAGCAGTTTGCTGGGCTTTTAGGATTTACCTTTAGGACCTGGTGGGCCTGGCAAGCCTATACCCGGGAGACCAGGTTCTCCTTTTTGGCCAGGTAATCCTGGGAAACCTGGGGAGCCAGGTTGGCCTGGGTTACCTGTACAGGTAGAAGATTGAATCTCATTAACACAGATAGCCAAATTCTGTTACATCATTGAAAGTGTATTTGTTTGTGATATTTTTCTTAAACATGTAAAAAGATTTTGGACTATTCTTAAGTTCTCTATCTGTAGGCAATATATTAATTAAATTTCAGTAATGATCCTATAATACTGCCATGGTAAATGCATATATTAAAAAACAACAACAACTGCATCTGCATTTACATTTAATTTGAAACTTAAAATCCAGAACCAGATTACAGTTTGGTGAGCTGTACAGTGCTGTTGCAGTGCAGTCCTATTTAATAATAGATATTTAATAATAAACTTTTACAACAAAATTATTAAAGGATAACGTACTCCATAACTGTACAGTCCATAGCCCACTCTTTGGATGTGCATTATTCGATTTTGAATGCTAAATTATATTTCATTTTCAAATAAAATTTTATTTAAAAGAAAATACTGAATTGGTTCAATGACAGTGAAATTTCCACCTATTTACCTGGATTTCCTGGTAGACCAGGTTCTCCATTACGTCCGCTGGGTCCAGGTGCCCCTTTCTCAGAGACAGTCTGACCTGGTTCACCTTTCTGACCTACCAGATGACATCAAGGTTTAAAATTACGTACTTTTATATATTATGTACTTGAGACAAGTTCAACTTTTTGATGGTCAAATCCATCAAAATCCAACATTATTGACTGTGCCTTGTATGTGATCTCACCTGGAGGTCCAGGAAGTCCTTGCCTTCCTGACACACCCTGGAACCCCTTCTCTCCAGAAGGTCCCTGTGGGCCAAATCCAGGGGCACCAGTAAGGCCCCGGTCTCCAGGAGGACCTTGGAGACCAGGCTCTCCAGGAGGACCACGTTCACCTTTAAGCATTAGGGAACCCTTGCAGGAACAAGCACAGCAACAATTTCTTAAGTACAACAAAAGCTCTCTAATCCATCCAGTGACCAATATCAAAAATAATTAGACACATTCAAGTACTGTCCCGTTAAAATTTATATACACGAGTGCAAAGATACATTTAAGATACATGTTAATTTTTGGGGGGGTTGGAAAGCTATCTCAGTTATAAGATTAACTTACAAATATACAGCAGTTTCTTGAAAAAAACCCTAAAAGTTAAATCTAAAAACTTAAAACTGTCCAAGACACTACATAAAATCCAGATTGTCTATCAGTAGATAATGCAAATTTCAATCGTGCCCTGACGTCTGTACTCTATACAATTTACAATCACAACTGACACACTTAGAAACAGCTTTATGAATCTTTAAAGCTCACTACTATCTGTTGAATTTGCACTAAAAACATTGATTCAGTGATAATCTGTTACAACAGATACTCACAGGTGCGCCTTTGGGACCAGGCGCTCCAGGAGGTCCATTTCGACCAGGTGCTCCATCCCGGCCAGGCAGACCTGGAGGGCCAGGGAATCCTGTGTCTCCCTTGTCTCCCTTCATACCATCAAGGGAAATTGCATCACCAGGGTCACCCTTCTGTCCGGGTAGTCCAGGTGAACCTTGCTGTCCTTGTAAACCCTAGAAAATGTCATAGAAGGGTTTATAATCTGTCCCAGCTCTTTTGGACAATTTTAACATATGAATTGAAGACACTTACTGGTGGCCCCATTAAACCAGGGCTGCCTGGGGATCCTCTGTCTCCTTTAAAACCAGGGAGCCCAGGACTGCCTGTGATAGAGATGCCAAAACATCAAACTTAGCACCAAACTCACTTAAAAAAAAACAACCACCATCTAACTAAAAGTGGTATTAAAAGTATATATGTACAGTATACGTGCAGAACAAAACCCCTTTCACACTGTTTTCTTGAACTGAAATATGTTTACCTTTAGTACACATCTCAAGATGAAGCATTTTAAAATTAGCCCCCCCCCCCCCACCCCAAAAAAGGGACAAAAGAGAAAATCCCATTTACACTCAAATTACACTCAAATACACCAAACACACAGGTTGTCTAAAAGCAATTGCTATGTGTTTATATCATTAATTTAACTTAAATAAATGAATAAAAACAGAAAATAATAAATATGTCCATGAAAAGTGTCCTGCTTATCTACCTAATATGATTCCTGCAGAAACCTTAGCCACATTTATGAAGAAAATAACCATTTCTACATCATTTTGTGGAAATACAGTATATTTATGTTTTACTGATGTACCAAAACATGTTATAAGCAGAAAAACCCAATTTTAGTCAAAACCAGATTTTTTAGCAGAAGAAATTGAGCCACTGCAGCATTCAAAACAATATTTCCCATAGTGAGAACTACTGTAATATTCTAACCCAAATAATCTTTAAATATAATCCCAAAAGAGAATTAAATCTCATTCTAGGTGAACCCTATATTATGTTAAATTATCTCTTATATGAAAATTACTTTATAATATAAAATGTAATAGTGACTCGCAATGCTGCTAATATCCAAACTTAAGGCACTAAAAAATGTAAGGTTTGTTGCACTTAAACAAAATTCATGCTGTATTTCAAACAAAGCAGATGACAAGGTTCTTACCTGGGGGTCCTGCAGGTCCTGGTGGACCCTGTGGTCCTGGGATGAGGTTGCCACTTGAGAAGCAATTCACACACGTGTCCCCCTTTTCACCTGCAAAACGAAAGGCACATGAACTAAAACTCATTTAAAGTTTGCATAAATTGTTCAACAAACATTTCTTCTTTTCTTTATTAATATTAAGTAGGGTCCTGCCTTTCTGGCCTATCTCTCCTGGGAAACCAGGTTCTCCATTCAGGCCTGGAAGACCAGAAGGCCCTGGGAGGCAGTTTTCAAACCCGTTTGATATTCCTGGAGGTCCTGGCGGTCCTGGAGGGCCTTGGAAACCTTGTGGTCCAGGTCTACCAGGAGAACCTGGAAGAGAAGCTCCAGGCGATCCTTGATCTCCTTTCTGTCCTCGCTCTCCTGTATAACCAGGGGGGCCAGGTAGGCCTTGACTTCCGATTCCTAATATACAATACAGCATTTATGAACACACGTGTATTCATGGATTCATGCAGTACTTATTACATTATGTTAAAGTCAACAATAACTACATGATACAGTTGCTTAAGATATTCATTCTTTTTGTAACTGACAGAGATGTATTTTCTGCATATTGAGTGCCCTCACCTGGCTGACCTGGCTGACCTGGTGGTCCTTGGACACCTGGGAACAGATAAAGACTCATTAAAATGATTTACAATCATATATTTGTGTACATCAGAGAGATATTCCCAAGTCATCCTTTTTTACTTATTTGGGTGATACTTCTATCTAACGCGACTTGCAGTATAGTCAGAACACAGCTGAGCATTTGACTTTTGACATTTTACTAAAGGACCCAACAGTGGTAGCTTGATTATGCTGGTAATGAATGAAGCTTATTATAATGCTGCATTTACTAAAATCTATTTAATACTGCATTTAAAATAGACCAGTATAGTTTTTTCTGGTGTTGCTCTTAAATACCATTTTGTATGCTATGCATGACAATCACAAAACTGGTAGACACGGGTAAAGTAAATGGTGTCCACCTCAGTCAAAAAAGGGTGTCAAATATTTTCATATGTGTGAAATTTCAGAGGTTTCGGAAACTTTATTACTACTAAAGAATCTGACTTTTTGCTATATTTGAAAAAGTCCTTGTTTTTCCTTACAAAAGATTGCAGAACCCATTTAGGAAGATCTGAGGAACTGTTATGTCTCAAACTTTGTATGAATTAAAAAAATACTAGTGAATGTAATTGTAGCGTCTTAAAGCAACAAGCACATTAGTAATGCAATCTAACAAGCCATACCAGGTAGCCCTGGCTCTCCTTTCCTCCCAGGGGCTCCAGGAAGCCCAGGATCTCCTTTAGGTCCTACTTGGTTGAGTGATGGGGGTGTCACCTAAATGAATAATTAATTAGATGAGATCTGTTGTATTTTCTATGACAAATAGAACACTGTGAAAAAAAACTAACATTACAAACATTATATGACATACCACGCCTGGAGGTCCAGGTAGTCCTCGCTCACCTTTCTCACCCTACAAGAAAACGAGAGGTTAATTCCTCTACATTCGCAACCTTCTCTATAGAGAGACACTGTAATGTGACAAGCAGGACCTCATCACAGGCGAGAATCTTTACACTTCTCAGTCAACATTAAGAGAAACAAATGTGAGGCAATTTATGGAATCTTACTCTTTCTCCATCTCTTCCTGGAAAACCAGGATCACCAGGGGCTCCTATGGCACCCTGAGAGAGAGAGAGAGAGAGAGAGAGAGAGAGAGAAGCAGACCAAACAGATATTAAACAATCATGTACACAGTGTATTCCCCATCACAGTGTACATATGTACACAGAAATCTCACCTGAAGTCCAGGAGGGCCAGGGTCCCCATCTTTACCAGGTTTACCCTAAAGGATTAACAAGCATAAGTTACACAGTTCTCCTGTTGTTAATATGATTGTACGGTCTTTCTCTCAGTGAGTGTGGTTCAACCCTCACCCTCTTTCCAGGTTCTCCTGGCTCTCCCTTCTCTCCCTTCACATCAGATGGACCCTGTTAATCAGAAGCAGTCCTATTAGAGATTTTGCATAATCTACAGAGATCCATACACAGTGTGCCACTGTGTAACTATGTAATTTACCAAAAGGACCAAAAAAGAGATGAGCACTCGTGAGAGTTAAGTGATGTTGTAATAGCTAGACCTGTACACACAACCTACGCATATATGTAATGTAATCTTGTTGATATAGCAGAAGTTTAAATACATACAGGTAATCCAGGAGGGCCAGGATATCCCGGTGGTCCAGGTTGTCCAGGGTCACCCTAAAATAAAATGGGGAACAGACTTAACAATAACTTATATATGTGACAAATACAACTCCAATTCCGAAAAAGTTGGGACAGTATAGAAAATGCTAATAAAACAAAGTGGAGTGAATGGTAAATGTACTTTGAGTTGTATTTAAACAAAAAATGTATAAAGACAAGGTATTTTTGTTAGTTATGTTTTACTTAATCGACTGCATAGTGTTTTGAAGGTAAATGTTTATTTTGAAATTGATGCATGCAACACGTTCCAAAAAAATTGGGACGGGGGAATGTAGGACTAATAGCGATGTGACAAACTGAACTAAGAAGGTGATGTGAAACAGGTGAGACAATCGTCTAATCATAGTATATAAGGAGCCTCCAAAATAGGACTAGTCCTTCAAGAGCAAGGATGGGTCGAGGCTCACCAATCTGCCAACAGATGCGTCAGTGAATAATCCAACACTTTGAGAACAACATTGCCCAAAGACAAATCGGTAGGATTTTGTTCATTTTACCTTCTACACGTGCACAATATAATTAAAAGATTCAATGAATTTGGTCAAATATCTGTGCGTAAAGGGCAAGGCCGAAAACCACTTCTGAATGCACGTGATCTCTGATCCCTCAGACGTCACTGTCTTAAAAACCGTCATGAGTCTGTAATGGAGATCCTGGCATGGACTCGGGAATACTTTGGTAAACCTTTCAGTCAACACCATTCGCTGCTGCATCCACAGATGCAAGTTAAGGCTTTACTATGCAAAGCAGAAACCATATATCAACACTGTCCAGAAATGCCGCCGACTTCTCTGGGCTCGGTCTCATCTGAGATGGACAGTAGCACAGTGGAATCATGTTTTCTGGTCAGACGAGTCAACATTTCAAAGAGTTTTTGGACAAAACAGCCGTCATGTTCTCCGAGCCAAAGAGGAAAAGGACCATCCAAGCTGTTATCAGCGTCAGGTCCAAAAGCCAGCGTCTGTCATGGTATGGGGGTGTGTCAGCGCCCATGGCATGGGTAACTTGCACATCTGTGAGGGCACCATTAATGCAGAAAGATATGTACACCTTTTGGAGTAATATATGCTGCCATCCAGAGCAGGAAGACACCAAACCAGATTCTGCCCAGATTACAAGCGCATGGTTGTGTAAGCAGAGAGTGCGGGTGCTAGCATGGCCTGCCTGCAGTCCTGACCTGTCTCCGATTGAGAATGTGTGGTGCATTATGAAACGCAAAATAAGGCAACGAAGGCCCTGTACAGTTGAGCAGCATGAAGAAATGCATAATGGATGATGGGGGAAAATTCTGCTTGTTAAACTTAACCAACTGGTGTCTTCAGTTCCCAAACTCTTAATAAGTGTTATTAAAAAAAAGGTGATGTTACACAGTGGTAAACAGTCGACTGTCCCAAATTCTTCGGAGTGTGCTGCGGTCCTCAGATTTGAAATGAGTGTATATTCTCAAAAATAAATTAAATTCACAAAGTAAAACATCAAATGTGTTAATAAATATGTTTTCAATATAGTACAGGGTGAAGTGAATTTTCAAATGACTCTTTTTGTTGATTTTTTTGCGTTTTCCAACTTTTTTGCAATTGGGGTTGTATAAATATGTCTAAATTAGTACATGACTCACCAACTCATTCATGATTTCAATATTCTACTCTCTTCCAGTTTAAATGTTACTACTTTACATTAGCTTATCACATCATGATAAATGAAGTGTATAATAAAACTACAAAAGCGTTATTGATGCCACCTAGTGGATGATGTGAAAAGTTACTGTGGCGCCATCTAGTGGTCTAAAATAATAATACATGTAATGCCCTATATGCAGTGGAGGGCTACAGGAAATATTTTCAGAAAATATTTTCATTCAATTAAGGAAAATTTCAAGGAAACGCAAAAGATTTTCTGTATGATTTTCTGAGGCTGGGTACACACACACACACACTGCTGTCAGGTTATCAAAGTTGTAGCTGTTCACTCCTCCTAACATTTACATCCTTAAGGATGGTGGAGTATCGATCAATTTCTGGAACAAAGTGGGATCAGGGAATCAAGGAGGCATCAATTAGAATTCTACATACAGGAAGCATCCTGTATGTATTATTAAGCTTCCATCATCCTCTAACAAACTCCATGTTACCTGACACCCAGTCACAAAACACTTTGCAAGCTTTTCCCTCTTCCCAGTTACCAGATTTCGAATTATGAATTCCTGTTTGCATTTTCCAACATCGCCTGAAATAAATCAGACTCACAATCATCCACTGAATCCAGGTTCAGCCTTTTAATGTTACTGAGCCTGTCTCATTGTATGCCTGTTTCTCTCTCTATGCCTCTAGTGGTCCAAAAGATATAGGCCTGTGTACCATTTTAGATAATATGTAAGCTGATGTAAGCCATATCAAAGAAGGAATTCTTGAAAGGGTGTTACTGTTATTATTGTTGCCTAGACATGATGTTTAAATAATATGTGGGCAGATATATGCTGACAGAGCTTATTGTGTTATTATTTTCACCTAAATTGTGTTGTTTGTATATGTTGCTAATGTAATTATGTCTCTAAGATTACAACTACAGAAGTTTATTGTGCTTAAATGGGTAGTGAATGGGGCTTGGAGATTGAATATGCTTGTATATTGTCAGAAATAGTCTGCCAACTCGATTAAAACCCTAAACAAATCTTCAATCCATTGTTGATGACGTTATTACAGGAAAACAATATACGCATCAATATGGAGTGTCATCTTAAAGTTCACTACCTTCTCCACACATGCTTCAGTGTTCCAGTACCCAGCATAACATCTCCAGCTAATTCCCTGTTAAGCCTCACCTAGTGTTGGCCCGTTTACTTGTTGCTTGACCTTCTGACCTTCTGAATGCTCTTTACAATTACTACCTGCTCCTTCTAGGTTGTCTGCTTCAATTTTTTATAATACCATGCGTTCTGTCTGAACATCATGGCAATACTACTGGTTACACACTTCAGGTAGCATCTCTGTTGAGCTGGATATGACAATAGAGTGGAGATCAGAATTACTGTACCTTCTCTCCTCGATGAATCACTCCGTCTATTTCACCTATTAACTGGTCGACTTGCCCTGGAGGCCCAGGAGGCCCCTTCAAGCCAGTTTCACCCTATACACACACACACACACGCAGTGAGACAAAAAAGTGCTTATTGGAACCTATTGGAATTTGTTTAGATTTACATAAATGCTGTATTTTTCACTTTATGTGCTAGTGACTGCCATACCTTATCTCCTTTTGGCCCTTGGAAGTTCAGCCCCATATTTCCCTATGCAAAAACAGTCAGGCAGAAAAATCTTTTAATTGACAAAGCTTATACATTTTTAAAAATTCTGAACCAGATTTTTGGACCAGAAGTATACTTGAATTACACACACTGCTATGGCTTAGCATTAAAAAACACCGTACCTTTGGCCCTTGTGGACCAGGGGGACCTGGTGGCCCCTGAATTGAAATAAATAAACAAATACATTATATAAGCATTACATTTACAATATGCACAGTCAGAGAGTAAACATGATACAGTCAGTGGTTAGAAAAATAACAACATACATTGTAACCTCTTGGACCCTGAGGCCCACTAGGACCTGGCAACCCGGGCGGTCCAGGATCTCCCTACACAAACATACACACATGTGGGTCTGTTACAAGATGCTCCCTGGAGTTCACAAGCTATGAATCAATTATGCTAACTCATGCTAAAGTATTTACACAAATCGCTTTAATCCATATCTATAGAACAACATTTCATGAAGTTTAAACAGAGCCCTAATCTTCACACTAATGCAGAAGAAATAAATATTCAGCCTGATAGGTTGACGTGTGAAAAGTGACGTACTCTGGGGCCTGGCAGACCGATGCTTCCTGGACCTCCTGGTGTTCCTGGTATTTCCATAGAGATGACTTCACCAGGCTCTCCCTGCCAGGGCAAAGAGAGATACAAAATGTATGTATATTGCAGTCCAAGTCCAACTAGCCTCACCTAAACCTAAATGTACATCAACCTAAATGTATTTAAATGTTGAATATTTTATATTGATCATCCATATATGTTTGTACATATGTCCTTAAAATGGCTCGTTAAATTTGAGTAACTTCAGAAATGACTAGACCAGACCAAGCAACATTGCTGAATTTACCCAATCAGACAAACAAAATAAATAAAGTCATATTAAAAAGGTCTGGTGTAGCTATGCTGTACGTAGTTGTTCAGAGGAAAACTTGCCTTCTGTCCTGGGTCACCACGTAGTCCCTAGGATGGAGACACAAATAAAGAAAAATCAGGAATGTCAGATCAAAGTGGTTTAAGATAATGTCCACTATTCATAAATCTCAAATCCAGAGTGAGGAGAGAGCACTTACTGGTGAACCATCTAAACCTGGGAAACCTGGATTTCCTGGAAATCCTTTTTCACCCTGTAATCAAATGCACCACAACGAAACATAAGCTCCTATTCATTATACATCCATTCAGACTGATTTGACTGTCTACCCTATGTGTATTCAACACATGCCCAAACTGGACGTTGTAAAATTTGTAAAATAATGATACTACATCTATGATCACTACTGTACCACTACTGTACTTAATTCTTGATGATACAACGACTACATCATCATACATCATTTGGTTTAGCTAACTCTAGCATACGGAAATGTGGCTACATTGTGAATTTAGTTTTCCAGGACAAAATGTATAACAACATATCCACAATAGTGCTATAGTACAAAACTATCTAAATCAGCAGAATCTCAAATGCTGCACAAAATTCCCATTAGTTGTATCTCAAATTATTCATTTTTAGCTTTGTCAATTTATTATATCTGCTTAGGCCATGTGTGACATGTTTGATAATAGTGGAAATGATCAAACGTTATTAACATTTGCTTGGGGAGGTGACAATTTTAATCCACAAAACTGCTGATCTTAAAGTTCTACTTCTTTGACGAGTTTTTTTTTCTGGATTTGGAGGCATAAACCAAACTATTCCCCAACTGTACAATCACAGAGCATCATTATTTCATAAGTATCATCTTACAACATCAAATTAACCCCAACCCTGACCAATCAATTATCAGTGTTCACTGACTAAAGCAGTTTCCATCTTAACTCCAAAGCATTAGCATTTATCAGAACCATTCTATTAGTGTTCCTGATACACACCTTGGTTCCGTTACAGCCTGCAATTCCTTTTGGACCTGGAGGCCCGTCTGATCCTGGAAGACCCTGTCAATCAAAAAAAGAGGACACACATAGTCAGAACTGCTGCTACTGACAGGACAGAAACTACACAGCAATCAGGTGTTATGTACTGTACAGATCAAATTATTTATTAATTAGTGCTGAAATGGTTTCTGACTTCTCCAGAATCTATCTAATTATATGAGCAGGTTACACAAAAAATGTCAAGTTGCTGATGTTGTTCCCAGATTGTCTCCTGTGGCTTAGTCTCTTCTGCCTTTTAAACAAAGTTATTAAATAATAATGATTGTATGTGTGCAAAGTGATGTGTTTAACATTAAATTACACACAGTTGTTGATTGTCCTGGGTATTTTCATGCTGTGTCTGTAAACCTGTTTTCCTTTTCTAGTTTTCTTTAATCTGTACACAAGTTGGGAAGTGTTTCCTTGTTGCCATGGTGCTTATCGCTTGTGCACTCCTGTGAGAAATGACTGGCTGCCTGTTGCTTTGCTGCTCACTCACATGAGGTGAATGAGCATAGACATCAATGTGAGCAGAGTACAGACTTGGAGATAAAGCGTTATGCATGGTCTGAGCTCACAGCCATTATCATTTCCCATATATTCATTTTCTTACACATTGACTCTTCTGGAAGATTCTGCGAACTAAGCTTACCCATAAGCCCCACATTAATGTGAACTTAAAACCCTGGGTAAAAGACTCTTTTCTTATATGACTCTTCAGTTATGGAAGGCCCTGCCAAGAACAATAAGTGTTGAAAGTAAAAATAATACTAATAATAAAAAAGACAGCTAAAGCTACTTAATCTTCATTTGAAAATATATGTTTTAACGACGGTTTGCGTTTTCCTTATGGTTTTGTTGTGCTGTCTGCCTCTTTATTTTGCCTCTTTTAACTTTCACTCTCTGTCTTTTAAAGTCTCTTTGAATTGTATTGTTGCTGTTTCTTTCTCATGCTTTATTTTTTTACTATTAATCACATCAGGAGTACTTACTGGAATTCCTGGTGTTCCTGCAAATCCTGGAAGTCCAGGAGGTCCCTGTAAGAAAGACACAGTTAGCTTACATGAGCAGAAGACACAACTAGTTTTGACTTTTAGGAGAATCATTGTCTAAGCAGTCTCACTCTTATTCCTTTAGGTCCAGGTGGTCCTGGAGGTCCATCATCACCCTGGGGGAAAATGCGGATAAAAATAGAATCGTACGTTTCACGTAACAAAAATAATATTTTTTCTAAATGAATAATGCTACATTTACATTGCAGGCAAACTCAGTGTTTTTCCCCATGGTCTCTCATTCATTTTGAAAATGCACAGACACCTGCATGAGTGAGATTAGCCTAAGTGCTAAGTCCGGTGCATAGGACTCATCCACAACCATGATGAATCAGTGCAGTGCAAGATGGAAAAGATAGGAGGCAGCAGAGTAGAACATAACCTCCACAATAACTACACTGGTTTAACATTTTAATTTATTCAATTCTTTGTTCTGTTGCAATGTGAATGCATCTTAAGGGTTAGTAACATAACACGTAATTGACTCAATTATTTCACAGTCATGTCGAGTTGACCCCTGACCTTCTCTCCACGAGGTCCAATTGGCCCTTCTGGTCCAGGGAATCCTGGTACACCTGCATGACCTGACTGACCTGGGAATCCTCTATCACCCTGCCAAAACACATACACAGGACAGCAGTAATGCCTCACTAGAAATGAAAGATTATCGCTTTAAAGATCATGATGGCAGATGTCTGTGTTGCCCAGGCTTGTATTTTGCCATCCTGTGCCATGCTAGGAGATTATATGAGATGACAGAACATTATATAATACATAAGAGGCTATTATTCTGTACCAGTGACCTAGCAACCCATTTATCACAAAACAACAAAGGCTGAAAAATATTGTCAAGTTCGAAAAGGACATAAATATCTACTGTATGATAAATTACACCTTGTAAAAGTCTTGTTTTCTAAGAATGGATAGATGCTTATTATTATAAAGGGATGGGGGAAAAGGCAGACTGCTTGTAAAAAGAAAAAGGGGAAAGTCCAGGCATGAAAGCAGTCATGTCGAGACACTATAAAGCCACACACACAGTAAACCCCACACTATAGCGACACCAAAAAAAACACCTCGAAAAGAAAACACTGTATTGGCAGCATCTCAAAGATTACCTCAACCGCTCCACACCCTGTGGCTGTAGGGTACAGAGAACGGATATGAGCTTAGCTCTTTCAGGCCCTGAGGACGTTTTATAAAGAGCCATAATGGCAACGTTTACGCACAGGTGACTGCCAGAACCTGCTTATGCAAAACACAATGGCATGAATGGAAAATGTTAAACAACGTGAAATGATAGTGTTGAAATTGATTGTGTAGTACATCAATTAAACATATGTTAAATAAAACATGAATTCATTAATCAAGTAAAAGTGCACATTTCTGGATCAAGCCAATAAAGCAACAGGCAAATACTGAGATGGCACTGAAACCCAGGAGGGTACAGTATCAGGCCAGTACCAGCAAAAAAAAAAAAAAAAAAAAGGTGGACGGAAGGGAAAAAAAACAATGAATTTGATCGGACCCTGTACCAAATGGAGAAAAAAAAAAGTTTTGGAAAAGATTTCTTTTGGAACTGTAAATGTTTGCATATAAATTGGTTGTATTTTTTGTGCGTATGACTTTTTATTATATTTATACTGCATTATATTTAGAATGTAGATGATTTTTATGTGAAAGCTGTGGTTTTGTGTAAATTGTGTTTTTAGCTATGTATTTCTCATGTATTTTTACTACAACTAGGTTGGACTATTGTAATTCACTCTACATGGATTTGCCTAGAACAACTATTGATCGTTTGCAATTGGTACGAAATGTGGCAGCCAGATTACTGACTTGCACTAAAAAACGTGAGCGCGTTACACCTTTCCTCGCTTCTCTTCACTGGTTACCGGTCAAGTTCTGTGTTAAAATTTTGCTTTTTATTTTTAAAGCTTTGCATGGACTTGCTCCGCAGTATATTTATGATCTTCTCACCCTGTGCACTGCTTCAAGACACCTTCAATAATCCAGTGCATTACTGCTCTCTGTTCCTGTGACCGGGCTTTCTCTGTGGCTGCTCCTAGGCTTAGGAATATTCTTCCTCTCCACATCAGATCTTCCCCGTCCATTTCTGTGTTTAAATCCTCTTTGAAGACTTATTTGTATTCTTTATGTTTTAATTGAGGGTGTAAATTTTTTCACGGGTCTTATGTTTGTTTTTTGTTTACTCTTTTGATTTGTTTTAATTCTGTTTTATATTTCTTGTACAGCACTTTGGTTTCAACATCTGTTGTTTTAAATGTGCTTTATAAATCAATAAACTAAACTAAAGTAAACTTTTAAGTGCTTCAGTTAAAAAAAAAAAGAAAATGAAAAGAAAAACATTTTAATGCTTTAGTAGCATTGATATCGGCTGATGTTCAAGGTTTCAGTATGGGTATCAGAAAAGAAAAACTGCTATCATGCCATCTCTAATAAATAACAAGTAAATCATTTAAAAATGAGTTAAAGCAACAGTGAAAAGGAATAGTACGTGAACTGAATAGTAAGTAATAATAAAGTTTTATTGTAATGGCCAAGTGAATTATAATCACATTTTTATTGCTACTTTTCTGTTTATTGCTTTTTTTATTAACGATTTATCCACATTGCCAGAAAGTGGGTCCGAAGTTTCTTTTAGTAATTACACAAAGCTGTTAAAGTTACAGTTTTTCTTTACCCGTAACATCTGTTACAGCTGTGCACTAAGTAGTGTTCTCTCAATAAACCATGATGGTAATCAGCAAAAACAATTCCTGATGTCTGAATTGTCTCAGATAGTAAATAGCTCACTTGCATGTGATATACAGAGCAGAAAACAAAGTTTATACTCCAAGGCTTCACTTATCATTTATTACATGTTTGATTTGATATAATTGCCAGATTTCTTTTTTTTAAAAATGTTTTTAATAACAATGACAAAATGCAACATATTTGATGTTAAAGGTTTGTACGGAATCTTTATAACTGTAGAATACTGCAATGTAATTACATATTTTCAGTCCTTTTTAAGTGTTAAATAATTCATTTTTGCAGACGTAAAGAAGTATAATTAAACTCAGGTAAACGTTAAACGTTTTTGCTGGCAGTCTGTTAGCAAACCTTTATATAACCTGCCACATAGTGTGACTCTTGAAATGTCTTCCACTATAATGGCATGGTGTTGTTGTCATATAGCTACCAGTACACACCTGAAGATTACATCATTCCAATCATTATTATATCTGGATGTGGTTGTGGTCTAGCCGTACACTTTAATCTGCAGATGGTTATTGTAACTTATGGTTCATTTTGGCAAATTATTTATTTGCCAGTCATTTGGCAAATGACTTAGACTGCATTTATTTAATTAAAGAACAACAAACTGAGTATTAATTCATCATGTAGACACTCACCTTTGCGCCTTTCACTCCACTGCAGTCACACTTCGATCCAGTTCCACAACCATGGCATGCCTGAGAGAGACAGAGAGAGAGAGAGAGAGATTATAATCAAATGTTAAGCAAAAAAAAAGGAAAATAGGACCTTTATATTTATTTATACTGGTGCCATTTAGCTCTCCACCCACCAGTTACACTACGTTAAAATGCAGATTGAGAAAAATGGGCAAAATAACCAACTCTTTCTAGTTTTAGTAAAATTGCAGTTAGATTCAATCTTGATTATTTGTTTTTACACTGCCCTTTACTGTATGTTAAGCTCATGAATGTATGTTGATTGAGATCTCCATCATAACATAAAATAAAATGTAAAATAAATAAATAAATAAATACTACTTATAGCACCACCACCACTACTACTACAACTACTACTACCACTACTATAACTACTACTACTACTACCACCACAACTACTACTACTATCACTACTATAACTACCACTACTACCACTACTACTACTAATAATAATAATAATAAAAATCCCGATATGTCACACACTTTAAGAGCCTTGGTGCTAGAGATTATCATGTACAGAAGCTTATTTCAATTTGCAAATGACATGCAGTGATCAATGAAATCTTTTTCCCTTTTCAGCTGTGAGCTATTCTGTAACAAAAGCCCAACCCTGAGTAATATATTTATTGTACTTCATTAAATCTCTGTCATTGTGAAGCACTTTCATTTGCCTTGGGGTACAAAAGCTAAAGAATTTGATGCACCAGAATTATGGTTTTCATAACATGATGACCAAAAGACGGCAGCACAAAGAGCTGATTCTAATATGTAGATTTTAATTCATAGCAAACTAATAAAACATATGCTTCTATGGTGATATTATCCATGTGTTGTCACCAACTCAAGTCCATCTCATGTCAAGTGAAGTCAAGTACTCAAGTAGATCTTTACTGTGGTCACAGTCATATACAGTGTGCAGAACACAGCGAGAGGAATGAACGTTAATCCTGGATCCAAGGTGCAAGATATGTGTAGGACAAATAAAGTGCAACAGGAATACGAAGCATGCAAGCAGGGGAGTATGTGAAACAGTGGGGGATGAGATAAATAAATACGTAAATACTCCAAACACAAAGAACATTTAACATGACAATAAGACACCGTAGTAACCGTTAAGGTCCAAAGCTGTGACTAGACTGAAATTGAGTATAAAGTAAGAAGTGTCAGTGCAGTAATGATTGGGATAGCAATCTTAAAGGAATGCAATTTGAGGGACAGTGCAGTACTGTAATGAGTCAGTACAATCAAAGTGGCGGTGTGACGCATCGTAGTTAAATAAGGCATACAGATGGCGGTATTTGACTGTTCAGCTCGAGAAGTATAAGTCCAGTAAACAACAAAACCTACTATACTATTATAAAACAGTGACAAAATCTCAGTATTGGCTCAAGACTATGTATGCTAAATAATGTGTACTTTTGAATATATTTTGTAATATTTTATACTATTATATTTTTCCTTATACTGTATGCTGTATGCCGTTGTGTGTCGCACTGCATGCAAGAACCCGGAAGCACCTGTAAGCCAGAAACAAATGACTTGTGTGTGTGAGCACGCTTGGCCAATAAAGCTGTTTCTGATTGTGATTATTTAAAACCCTTCCACAAAAAAGCATCCACCTACATCCTCACATGACACTGTCTCGAGGGTGCGAGTGTGTGTGTGTTTTCGGTTTGCTACACTGAATGGTCTGGTACAGAGGGTTCAAGTAGGAGTTGGACAGTTCACACAACTCATGACCAGCTCTAAAGTCAAAAACACATTCTCATATCTCATGTATGTCTCTGTGTCTATGTACACAAGAGAGATCTTGAAATATATTAATAGACAGACAAACAGAGAGGAAAGAAATTGACTGAATTTGTTTTATAAATGTAAAAAATAATATGCACATCTAACGTGTAATGTGCCGAATGAGAGGCCGGAACACACCACTCTTATTCTCTGAATGACATACAGTGTAGATGTTAATGATATCAACAGAATTGTCTGTTATTGAAGCACAAAAAAACAGACATCTGCATGGTACTGGAATTAAAATTTCGCTATTTATATTCATGTTGTTCATTATTTTCAAGTGAAATCATATTTGTCTCCAATTCCAATAGCAAACTAATACAAGCATTAAACGCATTAAACTTTTTTTTACTTTGAACACTTATCTGCTCTAATGGCTCTCACTCCACTTAGTGCTTTGAGCAAATGTTTTTTTAAAACTGTCAGCACTAAAAATTTAACAAGGTCCAAATATAATCATCTCTTACAGCTCAAATAATAATTCATTTCCAAACAGCTAAAGCCTGCGTGAGTTCTCATGCCAAGCGAGGGGCTATAACTTAAACTATGCATTAACACCACCAGGCCTACAACTTCCACAGCCCTATTTCCTCTGAGTGGCAGTGCAGTGCCTGTGCTTCTGCACAAATGCCACCGGTGTCACATTCACAGCAGACAGAGTAGTGATTGGACTGTTTTCTGCTTCACTTGGAATTTGCTTTGGATAAAGGCTCCTGCCAAATGAATAAATCTAAATGTAAAATGTGAAAAAAACCCGACAGACGTGTCACAGAACACAAACCATGTAGTTCAATTCCAGACCATACATTAATCCTAAAGATTAATCCTGCAGTTTATAATTAGACTCTTAAGCCCTATTCAGATGGCGTTTTATTCTCTTGGTGACATCTGGAATAAAATATTTTACACGTCTCTACTATGATAACACCAGTCCTTCCAGGATTTTACGATTGCAGAAATGAACACAAAATCAAGCAAACTCCACACTATTCGGAGGAGCTTGCAATGTTTTGCAGGTTTTGCAGATGTGGGCCAAGTCTGGCAGTGACGTCATCACAACACTCGTTCAGCCAAAGCCCTCTTCGATTCACGTGCTTCGAACATGAGTACACTTAAAAGGTCTCATTTACTAACAAACATCACTGCGAAAGACCACGAAAAACAATTTTGTGCAATTGCAATTTCGCCAATTCAAGTCATTTTATACAAAAAAAAGCACAAAAAACTCTGCAAGTTGCATCACCAATTTTGAAAAAAAAAAAAGCTGCAGCAAAATCAAGCATTTTTGGCCGCAGCAATCACAAAAGAACTTGGTGAAATCCTGTACGAACGGTAAAACTGTTGCATCTGGTCACAAATTAAATGAATGCGGGACAAGGGAATTTATGCGATGCTGTTTTCCTATGAACCCTAAATGCCCCTTACTGCAGAACAAATCATCCATGGGCTGGAGTCGGACTTGATTCAGTTCCTTGTACCTGGGTGGGTTCGAGCCAAAAAAATAAGGGGAAGAGCGTAACCTCACAAAGCGTTTCAGGCTAGATAAGTTTGCTTAATGTGTTGTTTGTGTTGTACAGTGTTGCGTGCGTTAGGGTTAGGCGTTAAAGTTAGGGTTAAACTTATAGGAAGAGTTGCATCAGATCCAATTCCACCCCCTGCACTTTTGCTTCTGTAGCGTTAACTATCTCTATGAACCTGGATGTTTGTATCAAACATCATATGTTGCATTAAATGCATTCACAGTTTGAATACGTGGGTGGACCTTCCAGCAGGACAACGATCCAAAGCATACAGCAAAGGAAACTCTCAGTTGGTTTCAGAGGAAAAAAATCAAGGTGTTAGACTGGCCCAGTCAATCACCTGACTTGAATCCAATTGAACAAGATTTAAAGGCAATATGTTTAGAAGAATGGGCCAAAATCACACCTGAATACTGCGGCCCATTAATTTCTTCATACAGGAAGCGTCTTGAAGCTTTCATTACGAACAAAGGCTTTTCCACTAAGTATTAAATAAATTTCAGTTAGCATGTTCAATACTTTTTTCCCGTGTCATTCCTCTTTATTACACATAACTTTATTTATGGACTTTAATGTTGTAAATTCTTTATATTTGCGGATTTCTCGAGTTAATACTGATGTCTGGTGAACATTTCATGTGAATAACCTCATTGGAAATATATTTACTGAAAAAAAATGTTGACATGTCCAATACTTATTTCCCCTACTGTATCAGATGTGACAGGTTCAAACCATTTAGCTTAAATCATGCGATCATACATGAGCTCATATATAACATGAGTCAGGTTCTCAGAAGAGTTAACAGTTTCAAAATCACCTGTATAAACTGAAGAGCACCAAAGAGATACTAAATGACCCCCACCACACACACACACACTCACACAAAGAGAGAAACAGCAGGCTATGAGCTCCCTGCCTCAGTTCCTGATGTAATTAAACATCTAGTGGATGAAGAGATGATCATGACAGCTCTTCTGTTCTACAGATCACTGCTCAGTCCACACAGCTCCAGACATTATTGTTCTCTTTCCCGACACTAAGGAAAACACTCCACTTGATGTTTTAGTCTGTCTATTTGTCTAAATCCTACTCTGTATTTCTGCCAATTTTAAAACCCTCTGTACACTGTCATCATCAGATCAGCCAATCACTGCCCTGACAAGAAAACTGCTTGGTCATTCAGCATTCAAATGGCACTGAACACGCACAAAGTATTAACAGCTGATAAATGAACTGGTTCTGTTCAACACCCGCTCATAACAAAGTCAGAAAAAAGTAGAGAGCCACCTAGTGGTACACCAGAATGTTGCAGATGATGGGTCACACAAAGCTGAAAACTCAGTGTGTCTGTATGTGTGTATGTGTGTCTGTGTTTACTCAAACCCACATTAGCTGTGGTCTGCTGCTGATGGCTTCTGTCTGCTCCCAGCATTCTTTGGCCCTCAGATTATGCTGCATCAGTTGGCCGCTAATCCTCTGATCCACAAATACACATACTCTTACACACATACAACCTCGCTCTGTAATGGCTAGTGGCTTAAATGCCTAGAGAAAACAGGCGGCCAACAAGTGCAGCAGACAGTGGAGCAGGTGGCAAGAATATAAGCCAGGCTGACCAGTTTAGCATGGAGAAAGCATTCTTTGATAACCCTCTGATAGCCAGGGCACAAAGCATCTCTCTCTCTCACCCACACACACGTACTGCAATTGAATAATCATTTTCTATCTTATAACCTTGATCTGATCATGGCCCTGATGTCAAGTTGGTTAAATGGTTACTCGAGCACTTTGCTCTGTGTGTGTGTGTGTGCGCACGTGTGTGTGTTTAGAGAGACAAGACTGAAATTCCTCAGGCCTGATTATACACCTTTACCTTTATTCTTTCACACATACAGCCAAGTTCCAGCTTACAAATGCTCTTTAATCATTCATACAGTGATGCAAAGAGACAGAATTAAGTTCAAAGTATAAAATAAGTCCTGGTTAATAAGTAGGTGAGACAATCACTACTTTTCCACCAACACTCTGCTAGTGCATAAACTGGCAAAACTATAGACCGGCTTTGCTGCCATCAGAAACAGCACTGTTGTGGCACAATGGGAATCGGAGGAGGAATGTTGGAGGTTGGAGGTAGGTTGAGGGTTCGATTCCTGCTGCTGCCCTATGTGTGTGGAGTTTGCATGTGCTTTGGGGTTTTCCTCCCCAAGTACAAATACATGCATGGTTGGCTAACTGGCATGTCCAAAGTGTGTGAATGTGATTGTGCTCTGCAATGTGCCTGTCCAGGGTGTCCCCTGGGATAGGCTCCAGGTTCCCTGTGACCCTGTAGGATAAGCAGTACAGAAAATGGATAGATGGATAATATATTGTACTATTATATAGACACATTCCTGAGCAAGAAAATGGACCAAGCCCAAAATATTAAGCTTTTAAATGTCTTAACAACAAATTATTGATCAGGAAATTAGCAAGAATTAAACCAACAGATCAAGTAACTTAGTATGTGATAGCTTTTCCCTTTTACCTTTGCGTTCAGGAAGACTACTAGTAAATTTCCCAGTTTCTAGCTTTTCCCCAAACAGTTCATGGCAGCAAAAGTAAACGAGCAAATGGTGCCGCAGGAGGTCTCAGGAAAGCATTTGTTTAATTCTTGCTAATTTTCTGACCAATAATTTGTGGTTAAGACCATTAAAAGCGTAATATTTTGGCATTTTGGGCTTGGGCTTTTTGCCTAAGAGTGTATACATACACCATGGCATTTATTTCTCTCCTCCAAGAGTGGGCAGCTGTCCTGTGACACTGTACAAGTAGCATTTTGTAAAGATGTTGTGTCTTGGAGGAACGACGTGTTATCCTTCACTGGAGAACTAGCTAGTTGATAGGAAGCAGCAAAATGTCGAGTAAAGAGAGAGCTGCTTAAAAAAATTGCCTGATCAATATTCATATCAAAAACTAAAAAGAATCAGTGCGGAAAAAAGGATAAGATAGAAACAGCGAGGGAGGCTAGACATTCCCATCATACCTCTCCTAATAAAACACATTAATATAAAACTAAAGCTCACTGTCTCTCAGTACTGGGTTCTGTGCTTCAAGATTAAAAAAAACCTCACACAGCTTACGTCCTTCTCCCAGCCTAAACAGCTCAGAAAGTGTTTTCCTACCCCAAGCTTTGTTTTTGTACACTGCTGCCTCAGCGTTTTCATCGCTACGTGACATTTTATGGTTTCAAGGTCTGTACAAATAAGGAAGAAACACAACATCCTAAATATTCTCCCTTTGCTATACTTTTGAGAAGTGATGACCCTGAAAACACCCTCTCCACTGGAATGAAACGTTCTGGCTCCCACAATTCCCTTTCATTTCTGCTCCTGGAGACTCAAGCGTGGAGTAAAACATGCACCAGTGACCATCTATCTCAGTCACCCTTTACCTAATATCTTTCAGGTGTTCATTTTCTACAAATGGTATGTTTCTAGAACAGTCTGAGCAAGTTTTCCTCTTGAGTTATCTCACGTAAGTATCTCTCAATCAATGTGTGTGCACACATGGGAAAAACATCAGCATAGAAATAAAGAACAAATCAAGACAATCTAAACAAAAGTAATAACAGAACACTCCACAATAATTCAACAAAACATTCCAAAAGACAAACACAACCGAAATGTACGTAAGCAATGTACATAGACTTCGTGTTGATGATGCGGGAATGTTGTAAATGTTAGGCAGTTATTCGATTGCAGATGAAACCAAGCCAGACATCTGTGTTTTTCTAAACACACATCACATGGGAAATCTAAACTCTCTCACCACTGCCTGATAGTGACCTGCCATCTGTGTGTGTGTTTGAACACAAGGTATGAGAGGACTGTCCAATTCTCATTCTAGTCCAGTTCTCAAGCCTTGTTGACCAAAAGAGAAGCTACAGTCAAGGTCAGTGACACTCCTCTCGCTCTCTCAGTCACTCTCACTTTCGCATCTAGCTTCTTTTTTTCTCTAATCTAATTCGCTCTCTCCATCAGCATCTTTCTCAGCCTGTTTGGTTTAAAAGTCTCCCACATGCCTTGGTTAATGAGAAATTACGAAATGAGACAGAGTGAGAGTGAGGAAGAAAGAGAGAGGAACAGATTGAGGAAGAGATGAAGACATACCCCAGGGTAGTTATGTCTTATCCCCTACACCTCCAATTCTAAAATTTGTTGGTGTACTTTAGATCTTCAACTACACAATGTAAAAAAAAAAAAAAAAAACAAGTGGTAAATGTTTGTCTTTGGCTTGCATTCATTTGGCCAATTAATTTTTTAATGGCACAATTTATCAAAAAAAATTTTTTTTCTGAACCTTCAAGATAAACACAGTAAAAACTCTGTGTTCGAGTACTGAAATAATTATTATCAAACAGTATGTTTGTGCATCTCCAGTATAAAGCACACACAGGAGTATTTTTAATTTCACATCAGTGTAGAAGTCTACAGTGGGATCTGACGAGAAAAAGAAGCTGCAGTGTGCTCTGTACTCCACAGAGATCGACTCCATTAAATCATTTCACCCCTAACATGGCCAAGACCCACATGTGGAATCACTCAATACACACACAGTAAATATATTACAATGTACAAACCAGCGGACTATACTTGTAGTGCGGCAACTATACGGTAGTATATTATGTATAAATAGAGTATTATTAGACTTTATATAAAGTATAATCTTTGGAAATACATTAAAACTTAAGCATTGGCTTTCTCCCTCATAACAAGTCTGTGCACTGGGGCAGTGGTGGTTTGGAGATTAAGGCTCTGGGTTACTGATCAGAAGGTCAGGGGTTCAAGCCCCAGCACTGCCAAGCTATGACTGTTGGACTCTGCTCCAGGGGTGCTGTATCATGGCTGACCCCAGCTTCCTGATATGCTGGGATATTGGAAGAAAAGCGCTTCACTGTGCATATGTGTATGTGATCAATAAAAACTCATTATCATAACCTACAACTGTATGTTTACCTACTGTAGAGGCTTATAAGTATAACCCTTTAGCAAATGGCAAACCCTTAACTAGCCACAAATCTCTTGAAGAAACTGTATTCTACTGTTGGCGTCCTAACTTCCTGGATCAAAGTAAATCAATAAAGGCTAAGACACGCAGGACACGATATGATTTATGTGCACTGCCAATAAAACATCATTTACTTATGTTCTATTACAATTTATTCTCTATTAGTGGAAGAGACAAAACAAAATGGTACAAAATGAACCATGTGATTGTATTAAACAAGTGGCACACCAAAGACCTGCAGTTTCTAGTGGGACACTTATCATCTTGTGCGCACATCTCAATGAAACTCTTTCCTATTTAACACTATATATATATTTTAAAATTCATTTATGTTCATTTGTTGATTCTTAATGATTTTAGATCGTAATACGTTAGCATTTTAAATTAAATACGTGCTAATAATAAATAAGGTGTTGCCAGTGTAAGGAAGCTAATGTGTAGTATAATAATCTCATGCAAATAAATAACTTTAAATACTATATGATTACTGTCCTGAGCTTTAAATTAATCCTAATAATTGCTTGAATAACTATAATAAGAATTCGAACATTTAACGTAATTTTATTCATGGGAATCCATGTCAGTCAGTAAGAGACAATAACCCTCTCACACAACCAAAACATTGAGAGATAAAGTAACGTGAAATATGCACACTGCTGCCATGGAAGGAAAGTGAAACCACCTTGATGTCCTGTAAATAATACTGACATTTAAAGGTAAAAGCTATAACTGCATTTCAGAGGCTCGGTGAAAAAAGAAGCCATGTCAATCCTTTTTCCTGACAAATAACTGTTTAAATATGAATATGAATCTGTATAGGAAACTGCATGGAATAAAATCAGGAAAGTACACAATGAACAAAATTCCATCACAGCAGGAAAAGCAGTTGAGAAGAAGGTAGGCGGTCCACTGTTTACAGGTTAATGGAATAAACATTTACATCTCCGGGGAGAGGGGGCTCAGCATGTTCAGCAATGCCTCTACCCAATCCTGTACCCACACACACACACACACACACACACTAGGTTTTTTCAAAGTAAGGGAAACCCCCTAGTCATGTGCTCTAATAGCAAAAGCAGATGAGAGAAATAAAATAAAATAAATTACAGAATCCAGAGGAGAAAGAAGATGAGAAGGTGCAGAAGATGAACAAACAAGAAATTATAAGAGAAGTAAAAAGTGTACATCTGAATGACAAGTTTAAATTGTATTAGTGCAAACTCATGTGTAGTCTCATGTAGATTTGTGTTGATCCATGTAAAACCATGGGCCTGGATGAACGTTTTTTCAGTTTCACTGTGTACTGTACTAACTCTATACTGTATGGCCGAAATAACAATAAAGCCCTGACCTAACTTGACTTTAAAATGGCCACAGAGTACTGACAGAAAACACTTTAATACGTATCTGCACAATGCAGAAAGAAAATGTCTTACTGACATTTTATTGCTTTATCCTTATTCTGATAACTTGAATGTCTGTGTTTGGACAGAACATCCACACTAAGCACATCTCAGACAGGCAGCCTACAGTACCAAAATACAGACCTAGACACCAATACCACCTTAAGAACAGTGATACTCAGATAAGACCATAGCCAAAAAAAAAATCATTATGAAAAATGGCTTAATAAAAGATTAATAACAAACATAAATGCTCTTCAGTTGTTGGATAAATTATCTGACGGCATTCCAGCCATTTAGCCATGCACAATTTTCACAGTTTCCTCTATGGTTACCTGATGGATTCTAGCTATACAGCCAAGACACTAGAACTACTTCTTTGTGGTTTCTGTTATAAACTGTCAGGTAATGAGGGTTAGGACGGATGCAATTGCAGTGAAGAGCTTTATTATAGGAGAGATAAGCAGACAAATCCAAATCATGAAACACAGGTGTGGTCATAACAGGAAGAGGTTCAGGCGAATGGCAAATGAGCATGAAGTAGGCAAGGCAAAGCACTAAATGAGAAACTAGGAACAAGATCCAAAACCAGACATGAGAACAATATAACAAAAGCTTGGTATGGTGATAACACTTAATACTTCGTGAAGAACATAGACACATGAGAGGTTTAAATCACAAACGTAATCAGGGGTGAAACACAAAACAGCTGAGAACAATGATGGCACATAAGGGAAACAAGCAATGACAATAGAGGGGCGGAGACTGGACAGAAATCATAATGTCAACTGCAGACCCGGAAGCGTGCCTTCTCGTTCTTCAACACGGGAAATTCTGACATAAACTAACCTGAAACAGACATTACAAACTGTGGTACAAGAGAGGAAAGGATTATTCACAGCGGTGCAGCTGTACATGCCTCAAAAGAAATTTATGTGAACCACCTGAACCACTTTACGACTGAATAATCCATACAAATAAATTCCACCACTGGCATGTTTGAGTTTTTTCTTCATATCTCATTCGCCTTTCAAACATTTCATAAAAGAAATAAATGAAGAGGTAAAGTCAATGAGTTTGTTATAGTGGCTACTGAATTTCTCTGAGAAGAGATTTATTAAGTAAATCATATTTGGCGATTTTATCACAGAGTGAATTTTACATTCTCCTATCATCATTTGCTTGTAAAGAGTAATGCAGACAAATGTACTGTCTTTAGGCATAGATTTATGGAATAACACTATTACTGAAATCACGGCATGCACAAACCACAAACATATTTACACTTCAAATCTTCAGGAGGACTATGCTTGAGTTTGGACATGCTTCCCATGTGTGAGGTCGGAAGGAAACATCTGGATTGGAATAATATTTAGAGAGGACGTTAAACATGTACAGTGATGATTAAAACAAAGAGCAACATATTCTATATATTTGTACACATCTGCTGTGTGAAGGGCAATCAAAATTGATAACTTAACATAACCACATTGGGTCTTGATTGGCGTATGTTTAGAACACTTCCTGTTCTGCAGAAGGATCATATTTCTGAATGAAAGCTGACCTTGGATCAGTCTTTACAGGGTATGACTGCATTGTGAGCTACAGATCAGATTTTGTCTCCTGTGCATGTTAAAACCTGCAGGCCAATCCTGCACTTACTGCACTTTAAAGAAGCCTTACATAGCAATGCTCAGATTAAACACAGTTGCTCAGAGACCTCTTGTGAACACCGAGTTATTTCTTTTAGGCTCTTATTTATGCTTTTCCATTAAGCATACTTAAGCATACAGCATAACCAATACTGTATATGTTGCTGTTGCCGAAAGATGAAAGTACGCATTAGACTAAGACAATATAAATATAGATTGTTTTTCTTCTAGATTTTTTTTCCCTGAACATCAGTGATAATATAATATCATGGCTTTTGTCTTGTTTTTTTAGGCCACATGTGGGAAAATTAATTTGTTGTTCCAGGAAAAAAAGGAGGCTCGGCACTGGAATACCTCAGATACCAGAGTACTGTGAGAGTCTTGACATGAAGGACACTCAGCTGGACTTCTGTGATTTGCCATGAATTCTAAGTTGAAGCTACACAATAGCATGAAAGACTGAATACTTCACAGCAGCTGACAAATGATGCAAGGCATGCTTGGATTAGCCTTCTGAAAGTATAGATAATCATTTAGGATCACATTCTGACACATTGTAGATCCAGCATACAGGACAAGACACATGTGGACTGTATCCACCATTTACAGGCAACAGAGTAGACATTTACTTGCTCTGCTGAGGAGAGGTGGATTGGCACGATCAGCATTGTCAGCCACTATGATAACAGAAGCAGATGATAGAAATAAGGAAAGGAAAGCAGGGAAAGAAAACACCAAAATCCAGTGAACGGCAGACAAAGCAAGTAAGAAAGTAAGAAAGCATGGAAGTATCAACATGTCGTTAACCAATACTGTCGTCTAAAATTGGTATTAAAAAAAAAATAATCACTTTCCAGTTATTCTGGCTTTTTTTGGTAGTTTGGCTTTTGACTCGATTGAGTGTTGAGTTTAATAAAAGGACAAAGGCGTAAAATAATTTTCAGTCTGATGCTCAATTAAAATCACCAAGTAAGGAAAAAAAGAAAGAAAGATGGGGACAAAACTTTAAGAAACGAGAGGCTTGCAACAGGTTATAGACAAAAACATTAAAGTATTGGGAGGGATACTGTATAAAGACAAGCAAGAGAGTGAAAGAAAAGCAGCAAGAGAAGATCAAGACAAGTGTGAAATGGCAACAGAAAGATGACACTTCAATAGAATTAATGCTAACAACACCTGGATATGCCTGATGAGGATTTCATTACTGTATGACACGACTGAAGACAAGAGTGAATGATTCTGAAAGAAAACACCAATCCTTCACAGAATCCCTTATTAATCAAACATTCTGTTGGTCAAGATGTTCAAACTCACACTGCAAATCTGTTCAGAGGAACTATATTCATTTCTATGATTATAGCCTATTACAAAGGACAGTGCTACGATAATGATTATAATAGAACATATCATACAGCCACTCCATCTGTAGTTTGATTCAGTGACGTTTAAAAGCAGCAAACCACATATCCCTACTGGAATAAGTAATTACTACCTGGACTTAAATCAGCCTAGACATCCAGACAACGGAAAACAGATATTATAATGTGTGTGTAAAACACTGCTTGGTGGTGTGATATATTGTGATATGTGTGGCTCTTCCTGTGCGGCAGTAATGTCTCATAGATGCTGAGCATCTGAATTCGGAGCGCGGTCCGGTTGAGATTATTATATTCTCCGTTGCTGTAAACCAGGATACTCGTGTGAATATGCTCATGTCTGCACAGAATGCATTTCTGTGTAACAAAAAAACCTTATAGATAATACTAAAAATATACAATAACATGTTTCTCAGAGAATATAATCCTCAACTATGAATGGATTGGGAAAGTAAGAGGGAAAAGAGGAAAGAAACAGCTCAAAGGACAGACAGAGAGAAGTGTTCGGAGAGAGAGAGAGTGTGTGTGTGTGTGTGTGTGTGTGAGAGAGAGATATCACATCTTTAAGAGAGATGTCTTATCTGTTCCTGCAGCTCCGCCAAAAGAGTGTTGTCTCTCCACGTGCAGAAACAGACATCTAGATCAAGGCCAAACACCACTTCTGTCATTAATACACTCATTCAACTGTGGCTTGCCATCCCTCGTCCTCTCCTGTCAGTTACAGTGCATAAGAGCCTGGTTCTGGGATGCCGCTCCGTCAGTATGAATGTACATCAACACTTTACTGAATATCATTATAGAGTATATAATAACACTAAAAACATTCTTTCTTATCCTGCCACTTATATAGACATTAGTGAGACTAGCTATCCATCCATCCATCCATTTTCCATACTGGTTATCCTACACGGGGTCGCAGGGGAGTCTGAAGCCTATCCCAGGGAACTCGGGGCACAAGGCGGGGACACCCTGGATGCAGAGTGAGACCAGCTATGTAAACCTAAATGCACTGGACATATGGCAACATTCCGCTGACATTTTTATGGGCTTTGGTCTGCTCTTTAGACTGAGGTTGAGTCTTAGTGCTGTAAGTAAGTGAGTAAGTAAGTAAGTAAGTAAGTAAATTTGTAATCCTGCTACTGCTGACCGTATCCATTATACATCTAAAAGAGAAAAATACAAGTGAAAAATCTCAACAATTCAACAATATCCCAACAATATTGTGTCTTATAAATATAATAAAATGCCACCACTTGAAACACTGATGAGCTCATGTAGGTGGCCTGACCCAGACCAGTGAGCCATGCCATCCTTCTCAAAAGCCTGATTCAGCAAAAGACAACAGCATCACTATCCCATCCATCAGGAATGTGCCGGAGGGTCTCGTCATAACGAGCTCCTCTCACAAGCAGCCAGCTCAGCCTCCGCTCTGAGACACAGATATAGATGGCATCTACAAACTAGGGAAGGGCGTTATCTTATAGTTTGCGATATACCGGTAGAAATTCTCCCCATAATAAGAATTAGTCTTCCCGTGATAATAACAATAAAGCCTAGTTGATGACGCATTTCTGTGTGCATTGTCGGTGACCCATTCACAGCTCATGTGCAGAGTGAAAATGAGTATGGCGGAAGGTGGACGTGAAGCTGAGGAGGAGTTTACCGTTGAACGAGGAGAATATCGTTTTTTTGTTTTTAGATCAATGTTTATGTTTGAGGCTCTCAAGATCACAGCTATCACTTGTAGCCATAAATAATGGTGCATGGTACTGTATTTATTTCGTCACTGATATCGTTATTGCAATAAATACCAGAGAATATCGTGATATAGTTTTAAGTCCATATCGCCCATCCCTACTACAAACCACAATGGACTAACCACCTAGGAACACATTTCTGTTCTGTTCCCAGATCATTTCTTCATCCAGGTCACGGAATGAAATCCACCAACGAGACTTAGTGGTAGTAGTGTAGCAGTAAAACACCATCAGAAATGTGTTAATTTCTAAATACTATTTCTGCTAGGCTGGGTCATATGATGATCTAATATCAATGTCACAATGCACTTTTTTCTAAAATATATGTAAAATACATTTTGCACCATATTTTCATTATCGGTCTGTTTATTTTTGCAAACATTTCATAAATATTCTTTTTTTTTTAAATCTCTCTCTCTCTTTCTTTCCTGAGGCATATATTCTCTATACGGCTGAAAGTTTGCCACCTGACCATCACACCCATACGTGCTTTTTGAACATCCCATTCCAGATGTTATAATAACCCCCACTCTTCTGGGAAGGTTTTCCACTAGATTTTCAGGCGTGGCTGTGGGAATTTGTGCTCATTCAGCCACAAGTGCATTATAGAGATAGGGCACTGATGTCGGGTAAAGAGGCCTGGTATGCAGTCGGCATTCCAGTTCATCCTAAAGGTGTTCAGTGGGGTTGAGGTCAGGGGTCTGTGCATGACACTCACATTCTTCCACTCCAACCTTGGCAAATCATGTCTTTATGGACCTCATTTTGTGCACAGAGACACTGTCATGCTGGAAAAGGTTTGGGCCTCTTAGTTACAGTGAAGGAAAATTGTACTGCTACAGCATATACAGTAAAGACGTTCTATAAAATTGTGTGCGTCCAACTTTGTAGCAACAGTTTGGGGAAGAACCACATGTGGCTGCTTTGGTCAGGCATCCACGTGCTTTTGGCCATAGTGCATAATCCCAACACCCTATATTAGGCTATAATAAGATTCAAAGACATGCATCTGAACATCGGCTGTAATGACTGTGGTTACATCATTTTAACCCTGGGACTCCTTGCACCAGTGCAGATCCATCAGGCATAAATTTCACCTCATGTTCAGCTATCACTCGGTAACTCATGAGTAGTATAAAAACAAGAATACAGCTAGAGTTCAAGTTGACTGC
Organism: Ictalurus furcatus; assembly: GCF_023375685.1. Classification (NCBI taxonomy): domain Eukaryota; kingdom Metazoa; phylum Chordata; class Actinopteri; order Siluriformes; family Ictaluridae; genus Ictalurus; species Ictalurus furcatus. The sequence continues at coordinate 23,204,611 of NC_071261.1, forward strand.
ATTTGTAGTAATTCATATGGATCCATTAACAAGATATTTAGGACATGATGCATTTTTGCACTGCCTCAGATCTGCCTCAGATAAAAAGGTGAATTTTTTCATCTTAAGGCTTTCCTGAGCCTGTGGCTAGTACATAATAAATCCGTAAATAAAAATCAATTTGTGGATAGACAGGCTTGTTTATCCAGTGTTTATGCTGTGTCTGTCTTGAGTCTTGCTGCAGTTATTATGTCTTTTTCAGGAGTTATTATGTTATTATGTCTTTTTACAGGAGTTAAGTGAACTTAAAAATAGACGGAAAACGCAACAGTTCAATGTTTATGCGCGAGGAGCCCTTTCAGCCTGTGTTTAACTTTTTGTACAGCATCAGACATGAGGAGATGTGTGTGATATCCGTGTACGATGTACAGCAACAGATCTCATGGAACAAATAAGGGAGATAACAAAAAACACTATGTCTGGAGAAACAGATAAACTGTTCTCTCTCTCGCTCTTTTTTCTGTACCCAGATGTTACAGGAGTGGGTCCAGAACATTCCTCAGACTGAGATCAGGAGATAGGGTTAGAGTTAGGTAAAAAAACATGGAGTCATACAGGGAAAAAAAAAGAAATCACAAAGTCAATACACATTTAAAAGTAAAAAAAGAGGGCAGATAGCGCTTTCCTCTGAGAGTGTTACACTGCCCTATATGCAGCATAAGCAGCTGTTCGGAAAGTTGTAGTTGGCTGGCTTTATGTGTATCTGAGGAAGAGACAGAATAAACCTTCAGCAGCTGATAGCTGTGTAAAAAGTGAGACCTGGCTGATGGGTGGGAATTGCCAGGAAAGAAAGAAAATTCTTGAATTATTGTTGGTTATATAGTGTGGCATAGCGGGGCAGCAGATAACCATTCCAGCCTCACAGCTCAGGGTTCTGAGGTTCACTCCTGTCTGCATGGGTTTCCTGTGAGTTCTCCTGATTCACCTCACCTTCCCAAAACATAGTGGTATGTGTATACTACTCTAAATTACCCCTAGATGTGAATGAGTTTATGTGATGCTCTGCAATAGAGTGGCGTCCCATCCAGGGGGTATTCCTGCCTTGTGCCCAGTGTTCACATAGGAACAGTGAATGCCCCATTTCTAGATTCACAGTTTGTTTCTCAGTGCATACTGTTACACAAACACACACACTCATCCCACCTGAGATGGGGCTTAAGTGGAACAAGTGACATGTAATGAGATGTAATGTCATGGCTGAGATTTCTAAGACTGAAGAACTGATCCTCACTAGCATGATTTCTATCCAGAAAGCTGAACCCAACTCAACATAGTGAGAGACATCAGAACTCAGATGTGAGAGACATCAGAACTTCCCATCAGGAAAGATGAGAAGATATTCCTCGCAAGAATGGCTGTGAAAAAAGCAGTGTGATCTTAGTTCTGTTTGCTGAAATGGAATTTACTGGATTATACTTGCCTCCAGGTGCCCTACAATGAACTAGTGTCCCATACAGGGTGTGTCCCCACCTCATGTCCGGTGTTCCCAAGATCTACCGTGACCCTGACCTGGATAAAGCAGTTACTGAAGATGAATATATCCAGAAAATGAAAGAGGGCAACGGCATCCATCCTGCTCTTGTCATCACTCCTGTCTGGATGCATATCTCTAGCTTGAATGGATGTTTTGGCTAGGAAGGCAGATAGCGGATGGCGGGGACTCATTCCTCCTGGTCTGGCTTTTTATTGTAGTCCTACACCCGACGGTGCGCTCTTACACAAACACACAGATAAACAGATAACTCCACTCAGGTACACATGTGTGTACATATGTATATGTAAAAAAGAAATTATAAAAATAAAAATATATACACACATTTAAGCATGGAAATGTACACGTTTATACACCTGTTTGTATGGACAACGATAAAAAAATATCACAAAACTTGAAGATACTTCAATAATTAGAATAATTTTAAAGCACTTTGATAGACTTGAATGTTATTTTTTATCACAGAAAGAAATAATTTAGCAGAGAATGGAATAAAATGGAATAAAAATATACTTTACATCAAATAAGCTATGGTTAATATGAAAAAAAGGAGTCGGTTATGCATGAAGCCTATAGTGTGCTGCACACACACCCAGACACACTCACACACACACGCACACACACACCAGCATTGTTGAAGAAAGGTGGTTACAGATTTCCTCATGTGTAACAGGTTCAAAGGAGACCCTCATGATGTGCATTACAGCAGAACATCTTCACCTGGCAAGCAACGATTTCCATCAACAGAAAGCTAAACCTCATTTCCAAATGAACGTACCTCAAACAACAGGTTTAAATATAACTCAAGCCTTAAGAATCAATAGAAACACAGTGAAACAAACCGACTGAGTTAAACGATGCTTACTGCTGCCCAAACTTGCCCAAAAAAAGAGGCCTTTTTTCCCCCTGAACTTTATCATACATGAAATTCCAGGTCATGTGCTGATGGACAGAAGGTCCACTAGGTGGCATTGTTTCACAGAGACATTGGGCAGGAATCATAAGTGCACATTCCACGCTGAACTGAGTTAAAAGGCTCTGCCATTCCAAAAAAAAAAAAGGGGGGGGGGGGGGCTGTAGGTTCTCAAACTGCAGGGCAATCTTCAGTGGTCACGAATGTTGAGATGTCGAGATTTCATCTCTGTAGCTGACACAGGACATGCAGCCCATCGTTTAATTTTAAACACATCTCATTAATCATTTCCGCTAACCACTGAGAACAGACCGCGGCTCAATTAATGACAAGACAACCATCGTTTGCAGCTTCGGTTGCCCTTACTTAATACTTTTCCTGAACAGACAAAATTCACTCTTAGCAACAAAATATTTACTCGTTTACAATGACCAATTTCATTTAATAAACAGTGTCCTTCTCAGTCTTTCTCCAGAGCACTTATTACTACAGTCTTACTTTCGCTTTAAATGCTGGATTTGTGTCTGTGATATCCAGAAATAAGTGCACTTTACAGTTCCATACTCAAAACTCCTGATCCACTTACATGCCTTTATCAAACAGAGGGGCCTGTTGGAGCTGCACACACACTTGAGTAGCTCCAAGCATGAATACCTGGTCTTCCTTATGGCACTCACTGGCATCACTCAAACATACACGCACTGACTATACAGTATGTCTTGCCTAAAGGCCTGTAGAACTTAAGTGGTTGCACACACAATATGGCATGCTGTATGTAACGTTCCTTCAATGCACCAACCTGTCGGGTAAAGGGGGTGGAGACAGATCTATATGCCTTTGCTCATGCCTTACTTTATTCCTCCCTGATGAAATGGGGCGGAACCACAGGATTCAGAGAAAGAGCTCTTGGATTCCTTAAAGGAGATCCAGTACATTCCTGTGGTCTATCAATGATAAGAGTGGACACATGCATCCTAGATCAGCGCATTACAGTTCCTACTGGAACCTTTGGGCATGGAAGTCATGCCCACAGAACCACTAAATGCAAATCCATTCCCATGATGATGTGCATCTCACAGATCATGACAATCTCTCCTGTCAGTTGTCTTGGCTAAGCTGACCACTCTATATCCAGGTGATCATTAATAATCTCAATCTCTGAGTAAAAAACCCACCACCTGATCATAGATTATTAATTGACTTAAAATAACTTGTTCATACCTGCCAATTTTCATGAAAATATTAGTAGAACGTTATTTGTGTGTATGTGTTTTCATTTCGAGTCATTGGGTCAGGATGAGGAAGGTTTAATCAGACATCATATTCAATCAGAAATGAAAATGTTGCAATAACTATAATCTGGTAGCTATAACTGATGCAGCTACAGGTTTAAAGCTCTCAACAAACCAAAACTTTTTAAATGCATTAATACACTCGTTTTTTATTTATTTGTTTCTTTATTTATGTGCCAAGAAATCCGTAATGTTGTGTTTTTTTTTGTTTGTTTGTTTGTTTGTTTTTTACTATTTTCCAAACCCAAACATTAACACCATTATGTTATTGATTTTGCAAATCTCTTCCCGCAAAGTCGACTCAGATCTGGACTTGGGTTTTCAGCAGAAATCAGAAATTAGAAATCAGAGACTCGGCGTGTTTGCACATGTCGCACCCGTGCAGGAGAGCAGGACCGAGCTGCGGAACACAGGATGCGCTCCATTGCCCCGTGCAGCAAACCCCAGAGCCGTCTTTCTCATGTCCCCGTGCAAGTTTGCATAACATACCGGTAAATAAATACAACGCTATACGTTCTTCTATTACTAATTTAATGAACAAGAACAACAACAAGAAAAAAAACAATGCATCCATTTTTTAAAGTAAGCTAACCACCTCTATTTATAAACTTTCAGCTGAGACGCGCGTGCGTCGGACTCTACTCGCGCGCCATTCGCGGAAAGAAAAAAAAAGACTGCGAGTGAATAAAGCTGTGCTACAACTTCATTATAAGCGGTAATTACTCTACAGAACAATGTAGCCTACAGGTACTTACCGCAGACTCGGACTGCTGAACCCCTATGGACAGAGATATGAAGAGTAGCACGGCGACGAGGTTCTGCAGACTCTTTAACTTTTTATTCATTTTTAAAGAAACCACCCTCTCAACATCGACAATTACGACCTCGAGCGCATGTGGAACTTCTCATATTCCCCTGATGACTTTACTGTAATATGGAGTGTTGTTTTGTTTTGTTTGTTTTTTTTTCTCCTCCCAAACTAAAAAGGCGGATTCTTCTCAAGTCTCCAGGCTCTTCAGCTATAGGACCGTTGCCTACTGCGACCTTAACTTTTTCTCTGACGCCTTAACCTGCGGGGCCGGACTACTTTCGAATTACTCCGCCTTTAAAGCAAATAGTCCCTCAAGAGAAACTATCGCCTAGATAATAATAATACTCGTCTAAATAACGGAGGAATTGAAGTTTTAATAGCCTACACCACTTTAATAAGGGAAATGTTTTAGTCTTCATATTTGTAGTGAAATGGAGATAGTAGGATAAAACAACGTCTGGGTCATATAAAGACTTGATATTGTTAGATTACTTGCTGGGCAGAATAACCTAATTAAAGCAAGTGAACTCAGCCCCTCGATGATTGTCTTTAACTGGGACTTTGTTATAAATGTAAACAGATTGCCTATGTTTTATTTTGTGGGCAATTTATTTTAATAGATAGGCTACAAAGACATACACTTAGGCTATTTCATTTAAACTGAGTGACCTTTCTCAAAGCTCGATACTGACTACTGATCTTTATTATTATTATTATTATTATTATTATTATTATTATTATCATTATTCAGCATTTGTAACCATTCGAATTATTTATCCGGAGCATAAATATCTAACAGTCCTTATTTAATAGACCAACCATCATCATAAGTATAATTACAGCTAGCTGAATCTTACTGAATATTACTGAATATTACTGAAATATTACTGAATTTAGTCTTATTTTTCACTTCTTATTTTGACTTTGATTTCTTTTAATTATGTGCATTAATTGTTTGGTTAAGCTGAATCATTACTCGTGTGCAGGAAAAGTTTGTGTAAAGTTTTGATTCACTACCATGACCTGTAACACAATGATGAGATGTAGACATAGATAGCAGCACTACTCCGTTTTGTACTGTACGCTTGCAGGGATGTGAGGGCGGTGTGATTGACAGCTGGAAGCCCCGCCCCCGCGTCTGAGCAGCGCACACCGCGCGGTGAGTGTTTTCTGAGTCGGGCAGCGACGGAGCGGATTTCAGCGCGCGAGTTCCGTGAGTTTACTTTTATGCAAGTTCGCAAAGAGCCATTCGGGCTTTACGTTGTGCAGCTTTGAGAGTCGTTCCGCTGTGTATCGGTTATTATGCTGGATGAAGGTTTCTAAACTTTCTGGTGTTGTGTGTGTATATGTTTGTCTTGTGCGTGTTGGCTGCAGATGAACAGCGCAGTGAGCAGTGAGGGGATCTGAAGCATTGCTGACACCACGGTGCACAGAGGAGACCTACAACTTTTCTCCCAAATCACACAATGAAACTTTGGTACGTATACTCTGTTATTGTTGTTGTTGTTTGTTTGCATCATATTAACATGTGGTTTATAATCACGACCAAGTTAATGAAGGTCTCTTGCGCAGGAAGCAGCACTGATATGCGTCTAAGTTGTATCTGATCAATAGATTCACCTACACACTTTTTTCACTTTGCAGGTTTGGGGTTTTTGTGGTCTTGTGTCTGGACTGTACATACGCAGTAAGTACGCTCTGCTTATCATCATTGAAAAATTACACATCATCAAAAATGCATAATGGTAGAATATATATAAGTGTGTGTTTAGGCTATATATCACTTACCTCTCTCAGCTTTCCCAAGGTGTTTTTAAGATTTGTTTTAAAACAACGAGTGGGAAAGGTCATTGTTACCAATATCTAATTGGCGGCATATAGCCATGGACAATATAGGCTGTTGGTTGTTTATCTTTATTAGTCTTTGCAGTACTGATGTCTAAACATCTAACCGGTTATTATGTGCTATGAGCATCCAGACCCTAGTCTTCAGTAGCACTGTTTCAATGTGTGATTTGATCAATCACAGCATTGTCGTGGTCCAACAAATGAAAATGATTTGTAGTATGACACATTAAAGGGCATATTTGTAGTTTGTAATTTGTCATTATCAAACAGCTTTACTTTCAGGCCTACAATTTGCAATCCTGTGTCACAAGCTAGTGTCACTGATTATGTAAATCAGGAGATCATTCAAACTTATAAGCTATTAACTTATATATATATATATATATATATATATATATATATATATATATATATATATACACACACACACACATATATATGTTCACATTCAACTTTTACTGAGGTGGACATTGTGTCTATTTGCACTTTTCCAGAGGTTTCTTCAACTTTTTGCCAATGATATAGCCTAGTGCAAATACTTTTAGGATAATCTGAATTAATCATATTTTAGACAGTGATTTGCCTTATTAATACTACATGTTGCTTCATTAATTGTGAGTGCTACTGTATGTTGTAATTCTGAACAAAGAGTGTTATGAATTATCACTAATTTAAAGCATCTACTCATGAATATGTAAAAGACTCTCTTCATTGGGTCACACACATATACATAGTAGCTGACCACGTGATATTACAAACTTGTCATTTTTTTTTTTTATCTTTGCTCTTTCTGTGGTAGCTTTTGCAGCAAGATATTAATGCCTTGGCCATAATAAATGTATAAGCAGACTATATTAGAGCCGCAGTGATGTTATGGCCAGTATAGTGTGAGACATTATAAGATTGAGATGAAATTACATGTTCTTAGGATCAAAACAGGGGTTGTGCATGCAGATGTTGAAAGAGTGATAATAATATGGCAGTGTAAATCAAGTGTGGTGTCTAAAACTACATTTAAAGTATTAGTTGAATGACAAGTGTAACACAAAACAAATGCCAAGATGGTCTGGGTTAGGAAAGAAAGGTTCAAACTTAATCAAGAATCCTAGTGGGTTATCCTAGTGGGTTATTTTGTTGTTCCTCTTGTAACAAACTAATTGTACATGGATACTTCTCCCAAAAAGTGGTAATATTAAGATGTTCATTCATTTCATTTTAAGAATATTTGTAAATCAACAAATAACCCAACACATTTATTGCATCTTGCCTGCAGTTCTGCCACAAAAAGCCAGAGGCCGCTAAATTTGATACAAAATAATTTAAAAATATACAGTACACTAGTTCTACCCAAGAGGGGAAATGATGATGATGATGATGATGAGGATGATGATGATGATGATATTTTACATAATCATTATTAATGATTTTATAGCCTATAATCCTTGTTATGCTTTTATTCACTCTGTTTATTAAGGATGTTTGTAGTCCTATTGTTCATAATATTACTTTCCCAATATCGGACACTGATTATAGCAGAACGAAGATAGGTGAAAATTATTATGTTTTAATAGTGAAGTTGGTGGCTCTCAAATAATACTGTTAGAAATGAAAATCAGTTTAGTTTCATCATAGTGTAGACTTTTCCAAAAAGTTTAAAAACAACATTTAAAAAAAAAAAAATCCCAATTTTTTCCTAACCATGTGAAGAAATTTAGGCACAGATCCAGAAATGCAATGATAGCCCTCCTTGGTTAGGTGTAGAAGGAACTCACATAAATTCTGCCCGGCTTCCATGTACACACTCAGTTCTTGGTTCCAGAACTTTAGTGGATCATCTCTGTATTTCTTTTCAAATTCCAATCTGACCTTCTGATTCTTACTGCTGATGAGTAGTTTGCATCTTGTGGTATGGCCTCTATATTTCTGCTTACACAGCCTGTGTCCCAAATGCGAAAACCAGTACGCCAGAAGGGTAGTACGTCCAAATTTTAGTAGGTGAGAAACAGTAGGCAAGAAATACCTGGATTTCGGCGAGATTTTGCAGTATGCAACCAATGGACACTACGTGACTCAAAAATCCCATAATGCAATGGGACTGGTGCAGACAAGCTCGGGAAAAAAAAAAAAATCTTTTTAAGTATTAAGCCTTGGTTAAACATAACATGTTTAACAATATCTGAATAAATTGTTAACTTGTAAAAGGTCTAAACAAGAAAACAGTTGTCACAGTATTTGAAACCTTTTTGTGATCTCCATCATGCTTTAGCTGGCCAAGCTAACGGCAAAGAATTTACCTCAGCGTGTTAACACTGCCCACATTAAATTATTAATTCATTTAACTTTCCTGACGTGCATTTCGCCATTAGTGTGGTTGGTTTAAACTGGTGGTCCCTTTAAGATTTTTGTGTTTATGATGATGTCAAAGGTCACATGACAATGCCAACATGGTGGATGTTGTATGTCCAGGATTATATTCATACTACACACACATACTGATTAGTACATGCGGTACATACTGTCACCGTACGCAATTTTGGACGCAGCCAAAGTCTTTTTCAAATGGTGGATTGTGATACCTTCACCCCTGACCTGTGGAGGTTGTTGGTGATGCCACTGACTGTTGTTTTTGGGTTTATCTCCACAGCTCTCACAATGTTTCTGTTTACACCCATTTGGTGTCTGTTGCTCAGTACACCAGATGTTTCTTTTTCAGGACATTCCAAATTGTTGTATTGGCTATACTCAGTGTTTGTGCACTGCCTGTGACTGATTTTCCCTCTTTTCTCAGCTTCAAAATGGCTTTCTTTTCTCCCATAGACAGCTCTCTGATCTTCATGTTGGCTTATCCTTTTTAACAACAAATGGAATCTTTACAGGTGAAACTGAAGGCTAAAACCTAGATGTGAGTAGATGTTCAGAGCCATTTATTGTTTAAACAATCAGTCTAACAGGACATACCTGGGTAACAAGAAACACCTGTCAGTCACATGCTCCAATATTTTTGCTCACCTACAAATTGGGTGGTCTGATACAAAATGTGCCAAAATGTTCTGTCATTTAACACATCTACATATAAATACCAGAAAATAAAAGCTGAAATTTTAGCTTCCTTTCTCATATTCACCTTTTGATCTCAAACCCAAATATATTCAGTTTACAGAAAAAACAAACAAATGAATTGGCCTTGCTGTTCCAATAGTTTCGGAGGGGATTGTAGGATTTATTAGGCATTCAATCCCAGTAATGTCAGTAAGGTGCATAGCTCAACTTTTCTAAAGTGTTCTGTATTACACTTACTAGATCATTGCTGTACATGTTCAAGGCTTACAGATAGCCCATATGTATCTAAGCATGTGTCTAAGCTTTTGGAAGATGAACACGATTGCAAGATATGGATTTATTTGGTGTATTCTTTTGTATTTGTCTAAAATGATTATATAGTCAGGAGGTATTCAGACTCCTTTACATGCTCTGGACATGAGGAGATGCTCTCCACATAAGTGTATTGCATGCTGCTGTGGAAATTGAGGAAGATATTAGGGTTGGGCAATAGTATGTTATAATATTGATATTATATTGACTGATTATCATAATGTACTTTGTTGGGTTATCATAGGTATCCTCAGTGTTTTTTAAAACTTATGAAATCTGATTGGAAGTGGCTGAAGCACTACTGTTTTGCTAAGTACTGTATTAGTGAGAGAATAGACATTTAGAGTATGGGTACTTAGTGAGAGTATTGGTATGTAGTGAGAGTATTGGTATATAGTGAGAGTATTGGTATGTAGTGAGAGTATTGGTATATAGTGAGAGTATTGGTATATAGTGAGAGTATTGGTATATATTGAGAGTATTGGTATATACTGAGAATATTGGCATGCAGTGAGAATATTGGCATGTAGTGAGAGTATATACTGAGAGTATTGGTATATACTGAGAATATTGGCATGTAGTGAGAGTATGTAATGAGAGTGTTGGTATATAGTGAGAGTATTGGTATATACTGAGAGTATTGGTATATAGTGAGAGTATTGGCATGTAGTGAGAGTATGTAGTGAGAGTATTGGTATCTAGTGAGAGTGTTGGTATATAGTGAGAGTGTTGGTATATAGTGAGAGTATTGGTATATAGTGAGAGTATTGGCATGTAGTGAGAGTATGTAGTGAGAGTATTGGTATCTAGTGAGAGTGTTGGTATATAGTGAGAGTATTGGTATATAGTGAGAGTGTTGGTATATAGTGAGAGTGTTGGTATATAGTGAGAGTATTGGTATATAGTGAGAGTGTTGGTATATAGTGAGAGTGTTGGTATATAGTGAGAGTATTGGTATATAGTGAGAGTATGGGTACTTAGTAAGAGTATGGGAATTTAGTGAGAGTAATGCCAGGGACACACGAGACGATTTTTTTTATTTTAACCGATTTTAAAACTGTGGGAGACCACAGACACAAGGACAGTTTCAACCTATTTTTAACATTATAATCCTCCAAACGCATACACCAGACGATTCGGCCAGACTGCGAGACCACACACCTGTCGATTGTAGTAACGATTTCAAAGAAACTCACGTTTTATCAAAAGTGACTTCAGAAGACAATATCACTCACACTTCATTTTGTTTATTAGCAGCATATCAGCCGCCTCATTCACGAAGCAGAAAGTTATTAACTCTCTCTCTGTCTCTCTCTCTCTCTCTCTCTCTCTCAAGAACCAGAGAGCACAGCGTCCTCGGCTCAACATACTATAAAAAAATTCTTTGGTTGTCTCTGTTGCGGAACCATACTCAACTTTCGTGGCATGTTTATAGCTGCCATGTTTCCACTATGATAGCACGCAACACCCGGTTGGTGACACTTGCTCACTCTCATTAGCTATTGCAGGTATCCCACCTCTGCAGTCCAATCTAGAGTCGTAAATATCAAACATGTTTGATATTTACTATTTGGGATCGGGGAGGCTCTGACTCGATCCAGAGCAGTAAAATAATCATAATGACACCACACAATTGAGGATTTTGTGGACAAACATTCGGTTGCAATCGTTGGGGAGGGTGCAAATCTGGCTTAAAATTTTCAAGTGTGTGGCCAGCCTAAGGGAATTTACCAAGAGTATGGGTACTTAGTGAGAGTATGGAAATTTAGTGAGAGTATGGGTACTTAGTGAAAGTATAGATACTTAGTGAGAGTATGGGAATTTAGTGAGAGTATGGGTACTTAGTGAGAGTATGGATACTTAGTGAGAGTATGGGAATTTAGTGAGAGTATGGGTGCTTATTGAGAGTATGGGTACTATGGGTACTTAGTGAGAGTATGGAAATTTAGTGAGAGTATGGAAATCTGAATCCTGATCATGATAAGAATGCTCCTCACATGTACACCCACATACACCTAAACTGTGTAGTGTGTGAGCGCTCTGCTGAGAAAACCATGCTTGAGGTAGGAGAGGAGAGATAAATAAGAATCTACAGTAAATAAGGGCAAACTGACCATCCCTTATCACAAATACACTTCACACTTTCCCAAAGCTATGACTCTCTCAGAACCAAGATGTTTAGATATTTATGAATGTATGAACTGTTTAGGCATTCAGGTTTTATCTCTGGACACTACCCTCCCACGTGCGGCGGAAAAATTCCAGGGCTACCTGGCAGAACTTGTCGAGAGATTTTCTCTCTTGGTGCAGGTGTCACTTTCCTAGAACATTCCTGCAGGTTAAACTGAGGCTTTGTGATGCCTGTGTGATTTGTTAGTGCCCCTCCTTGATAGATCTCTGCCCTGAGGGTACAGGTTCTGTTTCAGGCTATTCTAAACCCCTGTCGTCAGCCAGCACTTCTAGCACCTTTATGGCTCTCCAACTAAACGGTTATAGATGGGTCATTGTCTGCTCTTTATTTTAAAGGTTGTAAATGCAGAAATATTTGTTTTCTCAGCTTTTAATGTAGCAGTGAAAACAAATCAGAATGAATGAAATCCCTCTTACTCTCCTCATGTTTCCTTTATTCATCAGATTTTTAGAGCCTGCACACAATCAGATCTTTAGATGATCACACAGATCTTTAGATTATCCTTTTTATTCTCAACCTTCTTCACATGAAGCTTGCTTTTCCGGCCTCCATTTGCATGCATATGAATGGACATCAATGGAAATTTTGCATGCTGAAAGTCTAGTGTGACCATCATCAGCTATTACCCTTATCAGTTATCTGTTGTTTTTTTTCATGAATAGCGTAGACCACCATGATGGCTGATTGTGTCTCCTCAGTTTATTTAAATCTTCTATTACCAGGCTTTTCCCTTCCTTTCTGTCTGCCTCTCTTTTTCTCTGTCTCTCCTTCTGTCTTTATCATGAGAGAATAATTATAACAAGGAATGAGGTGATAGTTTAACCCCATGAAAAGACATCACCTCTTGAGAAGGGTTTCCTCCATAAATGGCCACATCCTTGCAGCGTGAACATGCAGGACTAGATTAAGCCATAACTGTTTAAAGAGAAAGTTTTATGGCCTTTCTCATTTTATACCACTTTGATTCTGTTGATTCTAATGGAGTTCAGATACAGTGAAAATCACATGCTTAGACAATGCTGTTTTTTTTTTTTTTTAAATAAAGTTTTTAGAAGTCTCGACAGACTGGTAGAAATTGTCCAGAATAGATCATGTAGTTAAGTGGCTTATGTTTTAGAAGCTCTAAACTTCAAATCTACTGGGGACGCATAATATTATCACTATTAGCAAATAATTGTTAAAATGATGTTTCAGCATTAATAATTTAGAAATTTGCTGACCGATTTATTGTGCCGAAGAGCAACACCAGTCTTAAAATAGCTTGTTATATTTCCAGTTGCCATTATTTTTATTACAGTGTCTATGAAAAAGGAAAGAATAATAATTATTACTAGGACCAGGAAGCTGGCTACAGCTGACTGTGGATATGGTTCAGCAGACATATTTAATGTTTTCATGGTCAGTGTGCAAATCTAAAATGTTTAAAAATGACCAACTTCCCAATTTTAAACATTTTTATGTATTGGAATTGGCAAATACACCCACCGTCCACTTTATTAGGAACAAAGGCACATTCATGCAATCATCTGATCAGCCAATCATGTGGCAGCAGCACAATGCAAAAAAATCATGCAGATATAGGTCAAGAGCTTCAGGCAATGTTCACATCAGAACATTGCCTGATGTGAACATTGCCTGAAGCTCTTGATTTTTCCCCATTCTCATCAGAATGGGGAAAAATATGATCTCTATGACTTTAACTGTGGCATGGTTGTTGGTGCCAGATGGGCTGGTTTGAATATTATTTAGAAACTGCCTTTCCCCTGGGATTTTCACAAACAACAGACTCTAGAGTTTACACAGAATGGTGTGAAAAACATAAAACATCCTGCGTGAAGATGGAAATGTCTTGTTGATGAGACAGGACAGAGGAGACTAGCCAGACTGATTTAAACTGACATGAAGTTAACTTCATGGTAACTCAAAAAACCACTATTTACAACCATGGTGAGCAGCCCACAATAGCCTCAGATTCTTGTTCTTGGCTGTTAGGAGTGGAACCTGACGTGGTCTTCTGCTGTTGTAGCTCATCCACCTCAAGGTTCAAGGTTGTGCATGCTGAGATGCTTTTGTGCTCACCACGGTTGTAAAGAGAGATTATATGAGTTACTTTATCCTTTCTGGCAGCTTGAACCAATCTATCCATTTTCCACTGACCTTACTTATCAACAAGGCATTTCCTCCCACAGAACTATCGCTCACTTGTTTTTTGTTTTCGCACCTTGCTGTGTAATCCTCAGAGACTATTGTGTGTGAAAATCGCAGGAGATTATTTCAGCAGTTTCTGAAATTCTCAAACCAGCCCATCTGGTACCAACATCCATGCCTCAATCAAAGTCATAGAGATCACACTTTTTCTTTATTCTGATGTTTGATGTGAGCAATAACTGAAACTATTGCCCTGTATCTGCGTGACTTTTTTTGCATTGCGCTGCTGCCACATGATTGGCTAATTAGATAACTGCATGAATGTGCAGATGTACAGGTGTTCCTAATAAAGTGGATGGTGAGTGTATATTTGCATTACAAGTATTGGAAATCACAAGCGAATATTTCCAGTCTTTCTTTTAATCTCTCTCTCTCTCTCTCTCTCTCTCTCTCATCTTTCCCCCACCTCATTGCTGAGTAAACAAAAAGTCAAAGATTGAATTATACAAAGGAGACAGAGTAATAAAGATAATCTCTAATAAAGTTAGAGAAAATAGCAGTGATGAAAGTCTAACATTCTTTACCAGTCGATGTATTTCACTTTTTAAAGGTCATCTTTTATGGAGAAGATGAGGAAAGACGAGAGGGTTCCCTAGAGGCGATAATTAAAGCATGCAATTAAAACTGTACCTGCTGGTGCAAAACATATGAGTGAATCAACAATTCTCATATCTGTCCAAATTTTTGAGTTTTCACCACAAACTGAGAGGAGAGAGTTACCATGGTTGACATGTGAGGGCAAACAGAGGACCAAAAAACAGTTGCCTTGGGGTTTTTAAGTCTCATTTAAAAAGACACATTCCATAGGTTAAGCTACATTAACATCTATATTTTTATGAAATTGCTGCAAGTACTTGCCTGTTTCGACCTTTTAAAATGTCATCTGTCTACTATCAAGGTTTACATGGATTAGTGCCATTTTTCCTCTCATTCCATCTTGTCATTGAATCTTTTCTTCCTTTACCTCGTCTGTTTACCTGTGTCTAATGTTGTCCATTCCTTCATCCACTGCTCCCATTTTCTTTCATCACTTTACCCAGAATTCCCTCTTAGACTAAAATATTATACTTGGTAATTTATTTATTGAGAGAAACTAAATACAGCACATACAAAAGTATGTGAACCTTTGCTTTCAGTATCTGGTGTGACCCCTTTGTGCAGCAATAAGTGCAACTAAACGTTTCCGGTAACTGTTGATCAGTCCTGCCTACAGCTTGGTGGAATTTTAACCCATTCCTCAGTACAGAACAACTTCAACTCTGGGATGTTGGTGAGTTTCCTCACATGAACTGCTTACTTCAGGTCCTCCCACAACTTTTCTATTGGATTAACTTTATTCTTCTTTAACCATTCTTTGGTAGAATGACTCGTGTGCTTAGGGTCGTTGTCTTGCTGCATTACCTACTTTCTCTTGAGATTCAGTTCACAGACAGATGTCCTGACATTTTCCTTTAGAATTCGCTGGTATAATTCAAAATAAATTTTTCCATCAATGATTGCAAGCTGTCCTGGCCTAGATACAACAAAACAGGCCCACACCATGATAGTACCACCACCATGTTTCACAGATGGGATAAGGTTCTTATGCAGGAAATCAGTGTTTTCCTTTCTCCAAACATAACGCTTCTCATTTAAACCAAAAATTCTATTTTGGTCTCATCCATCCACAAAATATTTTTCCAATTTGTCCACTTTAGCAAAATGCAGATGGACAGCAATGTTCTTTTTGGAGAGGAGTGGCTTTCTCCTTGCAACGCTGCCATGCACACCATTGTTGTTCAGTGTTCTCCTGATGGTGGACTCATGAACCTTAACGTTAGCCAATGTGAGAGCGACCTTTTGTTGATTAGAAGTTACCTTGGGTTCCTTTGTGACCTTGCAGACTATTACACATCTTCCTCTTGGAGTGATCTTTGTTGGTCAAACACTCCTGGGAAGGGTAACAATGGTCTTGAATTTCCTCCATTTGTATCAGTCTGTCTGACTGTGGATTGGTGGTGTCCAAACTCTTTAGAGATGGGCAGTGATAGCTCAGTGGTTAAGGTGTTAGACGACTGTTAGACTAAGGTTTTGAGTTCAAACCCCAGCAATGCCAAACTGCCACTATTGGGCCCTGGAGCAAGGCCCTTAACCCTCAGATCTATAAATGTAAGTCGTTCTGTATGAGAGCGTCTGCCAAATGCTGTAAATGTGAATAGTTTTGTAATCTTTTCCAGCTTGATGAGCTTCAAGAACTCTTTTTCTGAGGTCCTCAGAAATCTCCTTTGTTCATGTCATGGCATACTTTGATACTTCAATACTTCACTTTGATAGATCTCTGTTCTTTAAATAAAACAGGGCACTCACTCACACCTGATTGTCATCCCACTGATTAAAAACACCTGGCTCTAATTTCATCTTCAAATGAACTGCTTATCCTAGAGGTTCACATACTTTTGCCACTCACAGATATGTAACATTGGATCATTGTCCTCATTAAATAAATGACCAAGTATAATATTTTTGTCTCATTTGTTTAATTGGGTTTTCTTTGTCTACTTTTAGGACTTGTGTGAAAATCTGATGTTTTAGGTCATATTTATGCAGAAATATAGAAAATTCTAAAGGGTTTACAAACTTTGCAAAAGCTTTCTCAGCTGCTGTGTGTTCATCTACAAGTCTGGTCAGGTGATGTTTTGCTGTTGTTAGAAAGCATTTAGGGAGCTGTTTCCTCAGTCGGTTTTTTATTGCGCTCGCTGTCATTTTCTCCCATGTATGACATGAGTTTGTTTAAAAAAAAAAAAAATGTTTATCACTTATCTGGCAGTAAATGTGGAGATATTATTTATGTTATGTTATGTAATGAAAATGAAAACTACTCATTTTTTAAAACATTCATATCATTGCTATTGATCAACATTGATCATGTTTCATATTTCAATGCTTTAAAATCTTTATATTTTAAATTCATATAACTCACAAATTGTGCTTAGAGATCCCTTTCAGTGTAAAAAATAAATAAATAAACCAACAGAGATCCTTATGATCACTGCACAGATTCATTTTCTGAACATAATCTTCTGCTTCATAGAACTATTCAAATATTAATCAGATGAGGTAAATATGTACCATCATATTTATTTGTTGCCATCATTAGAGGGTTTTATTTTATAACCATTACCCCCACTGAATTAGGCTTCTAACTATAATGCCTAAATAGTAACTCTAACAACTATAACAGCTTCAGTAATAGTTGAGCTTGACTTCCACCATTATGTCTTTTTAAATAATAATAATAAAAATGTAGATGCCCAGGCTACATGTCACAAACTTCAATTTGTACAAACAGTAATCTCTAAACATAGAATATATTTTGATAAGAATTTATAAACAGTTCAGGACAGTAATAATAGCTTTTTAAGTAATTATTATAGTGATCTTTGTCAATAAAGCAAAGTGACAGTGGTTGTTAAAATTATACTGAAGTCCATAAAATTTCACCACTGCTCTGTCTGTGCGCTCTTCACTACAGAATAGGGGTGTTCAGGTGTGGGGAATGAAGGCAGTAAGGCATTTTACCTTGCAGCGTTTAGGCCCTAAAGACACACATTCCCATGATGGCATTTGCATGATGGCATTCAAAGATGTGTAACAGGGCAGGCCTCAGCTTAGTCTACAACCTTCAGCAAACTGTCTGAACCTCACCTGTTTATTTGCGCCTCCATCTCCTCACCATGTCTTAACCTTTAAATGTGTGAGTGCTTCAGAAAGTGTTCATACATACAGATAGGTGTTAAGATTAAAGGGAAAAAAACAATATGTGTCTTAATAAGGTGTTGGGCCACCACAAGTGGCCAAGACAGCTTCAATGCTAGTTTGCATAGATTGGAATAGGTAACGATATAAACATGTTCATAGGCATATATTGTAAGGATAGTAAAGAACCAGTAATATATAGTAAGGTGTAGTAAGGAGCCACCAGATTCTACATGTATGTGGAACTTTACTGGAGGAATAAGCACCATTCTTGCGAAACATAGTCCCTCAGTTGGTGTTGGAGAGCACTGTCCAAAATGTCAGTCCAAAATCTCTTATAGGTTTTGATTCGGGTTGCGAATTGTTGCCTGTGAAGGATGTAGCGTATGATTTTATTTTATTTTCATACTCATCAAACCACTTTGGGTACTGCAAGATAGTAATGTTTCCTTTGATTTGTTACTCATGTACTTCAAGTTATTAGTGTTACTATCTAAGACAAATCTATCCACAACGTGCCCTGAGAGTGTAAAACTATTTTGTTACATTTTGATATGTTGTGTTCAGGACTAACTGCTAAATCTGTTTAAGTGTTAAAATAGGGAACGCACACACATCCTTGTTGCTCTGTTTTACTAATACTCTCATGTGACCTCACTGTCGCTTTCATTTCTCCATTGTTCTTGCCCACCTTCTTACATTACCAGAAATACTTTATGCATTTTCTTTCTTCCACTGTACTTCCTTTTTTGTTAAAAACTGCAGGTAGAATACTTCACAGAATTTCGTCTCTGACCTTTAAGCAACCTCTCTTAGCTATAAATACCACAACACTTACATGTCCAACTCACCTGTTTCCCACTTCCCTTCTGGGTATGTGAGAAAGAAATGGTTAGAATATTCATAAATCTTGCCATGAATATGATGTCATGGACTACAGTGGGAAGTGCAAAGAGAAAGAATAAACCACAGGTAGTAAATCAATAAAAACTAATCTAACCTACATTATGCCATTTCATAAAATTCTAAAAAAAAATAAAAATAAATAAATAACAAAGGTTGAAAATGTGTGTCGTCACTAGCGTCATGGCCAGATGTTTTTTCAGCTTTTCGGATAAGCCCTCAATGCAATTAGGCCATCTTCTCCCAAGTGTTTTACAGATAATTGAAATGTAGTGCCTGACTTCTTCAGCCATATCTAATTCTGCTTGGAGTCATTAGAAGCTCTGTTCCAGTTCGAATACAGGTCAGTCAGTTGAAACAGTCCACAGATGGTTCATAGAGGACAGCATGAAAAAATGAGACCACCTCTCATTTTTACTATCAGTCTGTTCATCATGCTCTTTGTGTGTTCTTGTGCCTCTCTTTCATGTTATCACTAGAATCTCACCACAGATTGAGTAATGCACATCAGATAGAAGTTCTGAGGCGTTTTCTCAGCCTTGGGCCTCTTTCTTATCTTGGCAAAGATGATATTGTGCATTGCTCTGGCAGGTTCTTCCCAGTTTTTATTCTCCCCAGATCTTCAAACAAAGTTTCAAAAACCCAGCAGAAATGTGCTAATGTCTTAACTTTGTCTAACTGGTCTTACTTGTCGAAAACTATTTGAGACGAGGTTTTTGGAGCTAAAATTAATTATTAACCTTACAGTCCTGGAGCCAGAAGCTTGGACAAAACATGTGCTTGTCTACCAGGATTTCCTAAAAAGGAAATTTTTCCATAAAATTTTTCCATAAAAATGTCCCTGTCACCTGTATTTATGCTTGGTGAGGCTGGTCCCACATGAGTTGTATTCCTCTTTTTGTAGTAAAGGAAGTCACTGTTTGGTTTGCTGGCTGTTTACAAGGAAATGTAGACGATATGCCTGCAAATTTATAAACTTAATGTCTTGTTTATATCCTGTGCTTTCAGATATGCTTTTACAGCTAAGCTGCATATACAGTAATTTGATTGATGTCAAGATTTTCAGTGTATTCAATTCCATTCAATTTTATTTGTATAGCGCTTTTAACAGTGGACATTGTCTCAAAGCAGCTTTACAGAAACATATAAACACAGGATACAAGATTTTAAATGTGTGAATTTATCCCTAATGAGCAAGCCGGTGGAGATGGTGGCAAGGAAAAACTCCCTAAGATGATATGAGGAAGAAACCTTGAGAGGAACCAGACTCAGAAGGGAATCCATCCTCATTATGTTGCTTCATATGTATAACTGTTATATTTTATAACTGGTAAATTTCACACTGTTCCAAGAAAATATGGTTAAATGTGCTTTAAAGAGAAGCATTCGCCTCCCTCCCTGTACCAGAGACTGGAGGACTTCACTTTGTGTTCTTGCGACTCCTGACGTGTATACACGTGAATAGCTGATTATCTGATTTGGAATAATCCTTGGGTTTCTGGTTGGCACTAAACCAATGCATTTCTCACTTTCTTTCATGGTCTTGGTGTTTTGGTTTTTCTTTGGTTTTTGCATTTATATGACGGCCTTTTAATATAGCAAAACAAAATCATCCTGTCTGCATCAGCTAGTGGTTGCGAGTTACAGCATGAGCAGTAAAGTTAGGCAATAGCCTACAGTTCAGCAAGCCAAAAGTTTGCATACCCCTAGTCTCAAGACTTTCACAACTACACGTTTCATGCCATTCTTTTGTCAAGTCAGTTAGCGTATCTACTTGTTCACATCAGAGGTCATTTTGAAAACAACTGATTAGAGATAGATTTAATTTACTACAGTGCTGTGGAAAAGTGTTTGCCTGATTTCTTTTGTTTTTGTGTATATCTCAGACTAAACAGTTTTAGATCTTCAAACGAAATACAACATAAAACAAAGGCAACCAGAGGAAAGACACAATACAGTTTTTATTTATTTATTTATTTTATTGAAGCTAAAAAAGTTATTCAACACCTATCACTCATGTGAGAAATTGCCCCCTTAAACTTAAGATTTGGCTGTGCCACCTTTAGCAGCAATAACTGCAACCAAGTGCTTCCAATAACTGGAGATCAGTTTTTCATATACTTCTAGGACTAGGACTTACTCCTATGTTCTGGATCATTGTCTTGCTGCACAATCCAGTTGCGCTTGAGTTTCAACTTACCGACTGAAGTTCTGGATATTCTCCTTTAGGATTTTCTGGTACAGAGCACACTTAATGTTTCCCTCAAGTATTGCAAGTTGTCCAGGCCCTGAAGCAGCAAAGCATCCCCACACTATCACACTTCCACTACCATGCTTGACAGTAGGTATAATGTTCTTTTTGTGGAGTTCTGTGTTTGGTTTACGCCAGATATAACGAGACACCTGTCTTCCAAACAGTACCACTTTCGACTCATCAATCCACAGAACATTTGAGGATCATCAAGGTGTGTTTTGGAAAAATTCAGACGAGCCTTAATGTTCTTCTGGATTAGCAGTGGTTTTCACCACACCACTCTTCCATGAATGCCATTTTTGCCCAGTGTTTTTCTGATAGTGGAGTCATGAACCTTTGAAATAGCTTTGTAACCCTTCCGAGACTGATGTATTTTAATCACCTTCTTCCACATCATTTCTGGAATTTCTTTCAATTTTGGCATAGTGTGTTACTGGATAAGACCTTTTAACCAACTTCATGCTGTTGAAAAACTTCTATTTAAGTTTTGATGTGATCGAACCCCCGTTTGCAGTAATCAGACCTGGTTGTGTCTAGTCCAGCTGAACCCCATCATGGATGCAGTTTTATACATTTGAGGTATTAGTAACTATGGGGGGCAAATACATTTTCACACAAACCCAGCTGGTATTGAATAACTTTTTTGCTTCAATAAGTAACATTATCATTTAAAAAATGTATTTTGTGTTTACTCAGGTTGCCTTTGTTTTGTCTTAGATTTTGTTTTAATTTCTGAAACAATTTAGTAGCATAGGCTTTATTTTGTCCATGTGATCCAAAAAAAAGAGACAAAATAAATGGCAGTAAATATTTCACCAACTAATTTTATGTTTGTGCTGTTACAAGCGGATGAGGAGGGAGAACACACACAGGCACACACGTCTAGATCTTTTTTGTGGTATTTTTTAACCGCTCTATACCTTAGCACTGCTCCTATATGAAACCTATCAAACTACATACACAGAGTTCAGAGCCTTCCCTAAAGTTGAGAAAGTGAATGGGTTGAATCTTACTAAAGACAATAGAAGCTATTGTTTCACTCTCCCTAACTCTCTGGAAATATACCATTTTTTCATATATTGGCTCTTTTAACATATTTTCCTTACAGTAGAAAACTATTTGGGGGGAAAAATACAACCTACAAGCTTTGATATTGGTACAGCAATTCTTTAGCATACCTCCATAGTGTTAACAAAATGGCTTAAAGACAACAAAGTGAAAGTTTATGAGTGGCCATCACAAGGCCCTGACCTGAATCCCATAGAAAATTTGTGGATTGAACTGAAAAAGTGTGTCTGAGTAAGGAAGCCCACAAACCTGACTGAGCTGCACTAGTTCTGTCAGGAGGAATGTACAACAAATGATCATGAGAAGCTTGTGGAAGGATACCCCAAGCACAGTTTTCTTTAGGGTTATTTTTATATACCAAACATGCCTTCTTTACGGCATATATAATACTTGAAATATTACATATTTAGAGTACAGGGACAGTTAAAGGACACTATAATGATAAAACATTTGAGTACAGCTGTTAAAGTCTAGTTTAGATTACACAATATGGATGTTTTTAGAATGTGCCAAATGGCTTATCTTGAAAAGAACCCTATGAATGAAAATTGTGCTTAAAACCTAACATGCCAGTTTTGGATCACATGGATCAAATAAAGCCTGTGAAATCATAGACCTCATTGTAAGAGTGGTTTTATATGCAGTTAGTATTAAAATATCTCTGCACATTTTAGCTGTGAAAATAGTAGTCTTGGCAAGTGAAAACTACCAATTTTTTAGGAAACATACAAATACTATGAAAATCATTATAAATATATCTAATGGTATCTAAGGAGGTTATTTTGTTTATATTTCGTAGAACGATATCAGTTTTCAAGGCATGATATTACATCCACATGATGGATCAACTATATAGGGTGTCCACAGACTGCTGAAATTGAGTCCAATTCTTTGGATTCAGCTATGGTTCAGCCAACTCACAAAAGAAATGGTCTCCCTGCCTCACCACATTCTCTCTATAGTCTTACTCATCATGTTCCCTGTCACAGGACTGTGATATTGCTTTGGCTTTCAAGTTCTGCGTTCACACCGTACAGCCAGGTTCTTCTTTGCATACACTGACCATGTCTGAGGAGACACTGGAAGAGGCAGATGGTGGCCCCCGTGTGCCTTAATGTACCTATGTAAGTTAAAAGAGAAAATAATCTGGATTTTAGTTGTAGTGCTTCGCCACAATGGTGAGGAAGGATGTAAGTTAGTTACATCTTTCGTATAGTGGATGCACATTTGTTCAGTATATACCTTCTTTGACACCAGGGCTATTTATGTGATCTGCATAGTACTTATCTGAAAGGACTTAAATAAGAAGCTTTATATAAACTATGGGCAGCTGTAAGGACAGAAAGGACACTTTCAATACAGTTTGCAGTATTTTGGTTGCTCAGCAAAGCTTTCTATTAAATACTCAATCTTTTGCTCTAGATTTTGGTACATTGAAAACGTCCCCAAAAAGTTCTAGGACTAGGAGCATATTATTATTAAATGAAGCTTCTCTGAGACAAAAAAATTTGAAAGTAGGAAGATTTCATAAGCATGTTACTATAGGCTGTGAAACTGTTAATCATTATCATAATATTGTTACTACAGGAACCTGTGATATGAAAATATACAGTTTAACATACCACATTTTTAATGTGTTTTATACTAGCCACAGTGGTCAAATGTCAACATTCAGTCATAAACATCATCATACAACCCATCGAACATACTAACTAACTGACTAACTAACTAACTAGCACAATAACAGCAACAACAAATGACAGCAATAATAATAATAATGATAATGATAATAATAATAGTTGTTATCTGTCACCATTCTTGTCTATTTAATGAATGTCTATTCTCTTCTAAAAAGGGTTTTCACTGGGTTTCTTTGGATGGTTAACAGTTGTACCTTTCAAATGAGGTTCTACTTGGAACCCTTTCTAAAAATATAAACCATTTATTGTAGATTCACCCAGATTTCCCCTTTAGGGAGATAGATGTCATCTTGTTTTTAAGAGTATACATGCTACTATCCTTAGTCTATGGGATGATTCATGTGTCCACTCAAAATGTGTATCCAGAGTGACATATTGCGCATGCTATAAGTGTAAATTGCATAGGAACAAGACTGGAATGGTTGTTATCATCTTTCTCTAGTTTCAGATCACTTACGTGATTAAAGAATGAGCCTAAGATGTTTTGAGAAGGTCTCTAAGCCTTGGAAGGCTGTTTGATGCTACTGGGATGATGTTTGGGATCACATATCGACTGAAGGCATAGTATCTGTGGGGAGATGAGACATGTAGGCCCCTGGAACAAGGGAGGAATGTAGGAGAGGACTAAACAGAGATATAGTGTGAGGAGCAGGAATGTGGTTAGGGGCCAGGGCTCTTGTTCTTCAGGTACACGGCTGGAGTTAATGCCAAGACATGTTCATAGAGGTTTAAATGTTTGCCTTTCTAGACCCTAACCCCACCCCCCACCCGCAATACACAACCTCGGTCTATTCATTTTGCTCACTTGATCATCAGTTCCAGCATTCTAGCATATCAGTTGCTGATAATGATCAGGTATGTTCAGAGCCAAACTGTCTGCAAAATCTGCTGATGTATAGATTTGTGGTAGTATCCATTTTAAGCACACACAAACCCACAATAATCCTGGTAAAGAATTGTAAAGAGCAAGCTGGCATATGTATGGAATTTCCCTCTGAACAGATCATAGCACCTACAATGGAGCTTGAACCACCAGTATGAACGGAACATTAATTAGACAGTTGAGTTTTTAATGATGATGCTTCTCATACTGAAGACAGGTATGGCAGTAAATATTTTACCAACTAATTTTATACTTACATAGATCTTTTTTTAAGACCTCCTGCTATCTATTTAGAGATGATTACATCTCCACTTAGCCCTGCTCCTATATAAAACCCATCAAGCAATGTACATAGAGTTTAGAGCCTGCCCAAAAGTTGAGAAAGTGAATGGGTTAAACCTTACTAAAGACACTTAAAGCTATCGTTTCACTCTCCCTGACTCTCTGGATATGGCCGCTCATCTCATGTCTTTTCCCTTTGCAGGAGAAAACCATGGGAAAACATACACTTGACAAGTTTTGATATAGCTCCGTGTATAATTAGTTACACCAAAAAAATGGCATGCCTAAAGCTACTGTCTTCTGGAGAGTTTGATATTGTATCCATTAGTAAGTCGGTCGCTATCAAATTATTATATGTCACTAAAAATCTTTTTTTTTTTTTTTGCATTGCTTTATCAACAACTTGCGAGCCAGCAAGTCTAACTGAGTGAGTGTATCATTGTGTAGCTATGCTGGATGTGCAGACGCTGGGATAAATATACTGACCTTAAAATATACAGTATTTTAAGGTCTCTACTCTCCAGTGCATGACTCAGAGCCTGAACATGACACTTCTGCTCCAATGGAGCAGGTTCTGCCATTGGTGTTTGAACAAAGTGCAGATTAATTATAGAACCATCTTTTAAATAGTCTCAGCAGCGACCTTATATACTTTCACGTTTATTAGTTTTGTTGTTCAACCACTGACCAGATAAAATCACGCATGGATTTACACATTTCTGATTTGTTACTTAAAGTAATCCTGAGGCAAAAAGTGAGAAATGTCACTGGAGAAACTACGGTTTAGCAATAAATAAATATACAGCCATCCAGACATATGCAGAACAGAGCATTTTTTTCTATAGTGTGGCATGACTGACAAACACATGCACACAAACATGCACACTTTGACACAGACTGATGGGCTACTTTTTCTGAATTATCTAAGAGAAGATTGTAGGCTTTAAGATTGTGCCCCTGCACGTTTCTTTACATGCCTGAGATGCATCAGGATATAGTGAGGCATTTCAAGAACATCAGATACCTTATAATACCACAGACATCTATACATCAAGACTAAACAATTTTTCATTATATAGCTTAAAGCATACCCATATTGCACAGTGCTTCAAAGAGGCCTCAGTCAACAAGGTCCTCCTCAGGCTTCATTATGCCAGTCTGAAGTTCAGAAGTAGTAAAGCTTTTAGTTATATTACAACAAAAACAAATGTGTCATCACTTTAGAGCACTGTATCAAATAACTCTGAATAGGATTCTGTGCCTTGGTGTAATTGTGCTTGTTCCCTAACCCCTGATTCCCATCTAAAGTCTACACTGTTCAGCATCACTTTCAGTGTCTTCATTAGCAACAAACTGGCTCACAAGTAACAAATGAACTTGCTTATAACATGCTGTGTGTATAGTGTAAGCTCCTTAAATCTGTCAGAGGGGTTCCAATAGTTCAGCGCTTTCTCCATTCTCCATGCAACCAGGGCAAATAGATGAATACCCAAAGTGCACATAACAAAGCCATGGAACCTTTTTAAATGTGTGCTTTGGCAACCAAGCAAAGAGTAGTAATTTTAAATGGTTCATAGCTAATCATACCACATTTGCCTAATGGATATTTGATGTGATATCATTAGCCTGTTTTCTTCTGTATCCAAGAACATAATGCTTTCTTCTTCTTCTTCTTCTTCTTCTTCAATATGAGTACTAATGTAATCGTTGAAAACAGTGGACCAGCTGAATGTTAGAGGAGCATCTGAAAGCTTTCAAAATATTTTTGATGGATGCTCTTTAGTTGTTTGCTTTTCCCAGATCTCCATTGTGGTATTTGTGCATGTTCTGGCCACAGATGGTGTTAAATAACTTGGTACAAATAGGAGCCAGCTGTTCTGATGGCATATACCACAAAATCTAGCATATCGAGGGGTCATGGGATTTTTACTACTGTTGACAACAACAAGTGTACAGTAAACTTGCAGAAACATGTTAGATATAATCCAATCCACCGAGAAAAAGGAGAAAAAGTGAAGGTTGACACATGGCTGACATATGTGCAGACATCGCATGAGGAGGCATATGTGTCTCTGGCATTGTACTTTGAACACGTGATGCTCTTTGTTGCCCAGTTGTGCATCTCAAAAACATTTGTAACAGAACGTTTCCTGTGAGAACATTTACAACATGTGTGCAGCAGCCAGGTCTACATGCTGAATAATTATAGGAGTGCAGAAATGTAGACATCTCAGGAGCTTTTATATTAGGAGGTACATACATATGAATCCACAGACAGTGCTTACACCACAGGAACATTGCAGAACTTTTTACAGAAACTCATGCACTTTTGGCACATTTCCATTGGTTGATGATTTTGGTTCATGCTCCAGGATTGGTATTTTCTGAGAACCAGAAAGTACTGGGTGGATACTTGGTGTCATACTGAACTCTGATTGGTCAAACACATACTTCAAATAATGATACAGGCAGGTTCTACCTAACAAGCGTTTAATCCCAATAATGATCCTTACCATTTCAGTGCAAAAACAAACTAGTGGCTTTTCTTCTCATTCAGTAGAGGACTAGTATATGATTAAGCCAACTCGGATAAACACATCGGCCACACATCTGGATAACACTGATCTACATTCCATAAACCTCCCACTGGTTTAACTACATTAGTTTTCTATTAACGGTAATAGTTGAATAATTTGTAGTAGTGTTTCTGAATAATGTTCTTTGAGATGAGTAAGAGGACTTGCTTTTAAGGGTATAAAGTCTACTGCAAAGGTTACTGAAGTGTACTACATTGCTTCTAAGGGCTTCGGTTATTTATAATGCACCTTTAACATTTTATTTTGAGCCTCATGTGTATACGTTCTCTGTTGTCAAGGTGATCATGCAGGCAGCCATTAAGTAGCCATTAGGCAGCAATATTCTCACCTTGGCATTATCCCTTTAAACTCCCAGAATTTGTTGATAGGTCCACACCTATTCCTTACCTTTCCTATTAGTAATTTCTCTAGTAGTTACTGATAAAAAACTGAATAATAAGCCATGAGGTTAAGGGCTTAAGGAAGGGAGAGTGCTGCCTTTTGTTTCATTCTCTAGTGCCTGCTTTCTGTACCAACCAGCCTTAAATCCATTTTTACATAACCAACATAGAATTTAATGTCTTGTGGAGACCTTGATGAAACCAATAATATAAGTAATAAGGGCAAATTAGATCTGTTTAGATACTCCTGGATCATGAGGGGACCACCTTGTATACAAAGTAATGATGTACCCATATATTGTACCATAATGCTCTTGGGCATGTTCATGCTGGTACAGTACAATCTTTCCCAATCTAATGGAATGCCTTCTGACACTGGCGGTAATGTTAAAGATTTAATTATTGGCATTTTTCATGTTTCATATCTTATAGCAACTGATGTGTAGCGTGTGAGTTGAGACCTATTTAGGTGTCAGGATTAAGCAACACTCCCCGGGAAGAGTGAAAGGAATGTTTTCAGGTGACTAGAATGTGCTCCTTCTCTGTTTCGCAAGCACTTTTAGAGGTTCTTTACAGTTAAAAAAGTGTTTGTGTGTTGTACGATTGTCAAATGCCGTGACTTTGTCAAAAAATGGTCAACATCTTGAAAAGGAAGTTATATTGCCCTGTCCATCTACAAGAATACATTTATGACAGTTCATGGTTAACCTGCATGATGGAATAAGTAAAATTCCAGGTCAGTGCCTTTTGACTTCCCGAGCTATTCCCAGAACACACACTGTTTTACATATGCTCAGATCCTACTCATGACATTTCAGCCAGGAGCCCATGTTGGGTGGCACCTTGCAAATCCACATACATTTTGTTCTAAATCACCTGTAAGCCTCTGTAAGAAAGAGGCCCAAACAAAATCCTGCAGGGAGAGAACTAAAGATCTCCCTCCCACACTTCAGCATCTACACACTCCAAGCCTACTCTAAAACCCTGAGCACTGAAGAGCCTTTAGTCAAGCAAGGACAGAACTATTAAGTATCAACAGCCCTAACAGCATCATTTATTAAAAAAAACATTTCTATGTTTATACTTGATGTGGAGTGAGTAGGGAAGATTAAAAACAAACAGCAGAGGAAGGACAATGCTTTAAGCCAAGTTAATAGTACATAACAAAAGGTTTGTACTGATCTATAAATGAATAGCTGATAGTATTACTTAGCTGTTAGGATCCCACCATACATGGTTACAGTTGTGGGCAAAAGTGTGCATCCCCAATGATTTTTGAAAGGCAAAAGGAAGTTGTATATATAAATGTGTGTGTGTGTGTGTGTGTGTGTATATATATATATATATATATATATATATATATATATATATATATATATATACATATATATATATACATATATATATAAATTGTTAATATAATGGTTATAAAAAGTCTTCACACCCCTGTTAAATCAGAAACTTTTTTAGGGAAAAATAGGAAAAATACAAAAGTTACAATAACCTAATTATTGGTTAAGGAATGGCTTAACCGAAATAAGATAAATGTTTTTGATTGACCTAGCCAGAGCCCAGACCTGAATCCAGCTAAAAATCTGTGGGGTGACCTGAAGCGGGCTGTGCACAGGAGATGTGCTTACAATTTGAAGAGTCTAGAATGTTTTTGTAAGAAAGCGTGAGAAAATATTGTCTAAAAAGTAAAAATGAGTGATGTATTAAAATCAAAAGGTGCTTCAACAAAGTATTAGTTTAGGGGTATGAACACTTATACATCTAGGTTATTGTTAAGTTTTTTTCCCCCCTATTTGTCACAAAGAAATTTCTGATTGCTTTTAATTTCTTAATATGTTAATATGTTTCTTAATATTCTTAATATTTCTTAATATGTTGTAATTTCACACTGAAAGTGGAAAAAGTTCTGACATTATTTATCTTGGTTTAATTTTTTTTACATCACAAAAACCTGCCATTTTAACAGGGGTGTGTAGACTTTTTATATCCATATATATTCAGATTTTTTTTAAATGTGAGTATATCTCACAAGGCAGGGAACACCTTGGACGGGGTGCCAACCCATCATCACACACATTCACAAACTACAGACAATTTAGAGATGCCAGTCAGCCTACAATGCATGTCTTTGGACTGGGGAAGGGAACCCCCAGGAGACCCCCGAAGCATGGGGAGAACATGCAAACTCCATGCACACAGGGCGGATGGGAATCTATCCCCCAACCTTGGGGGTGCAAGGCAAACATGCTAAACACTAATTCACCATGCTGGTATTGAGGAAAAGATCATTATCTTCCAAGCTGTTCATCAATGCCTTGTTGATGATCTGTAGAAGAAGTGGGTTGGAGTGTTTGGGGGGTTTTTTAGGTGGGGTGTAATGATTATTTTCATTAGCTGCTATATCATTATACATAGTCCTATCCTTGTATCCACACACACACACACACACACACAGTACAATTTTTTAAAAGGCAAAGAATGGTAATTGTATTGAGAGATTCCCATTGTAAATCAGTTTGCAGCCAATTTGTCTGCTGTTGTCTGGAAAGGTGCATTTAATAGTCCTGCAGTGTTCAGGGTAAAAGCATGTTACACCCAAAGTACAAATTGTGAAAATACAATGAATGTATAATGTTTAATATTGTAACCTGATATCCTGGATTTGAAAGAAAGCCTCAATTACTTTCTTGTTCATTCTTCCTGTTTGTATAAAGACCATCATAAGAAATGTTTTAATATATTTGTAGTGCAATGTTTTCATATAATTGTAAAGCAGTTTAAAATGTAACTGCAATAACAGTCTAATATGTATGGTTTGTATGGATGTGGTATCAGTTGATATCAGTTCAGTACTTGAGCACTTTTAGGCATCAAATTGTTTAAACATGCTGACACTGTTTGAGAGCATAAGGATTGCAAATACACAGAGAAGGAGAACTGCATCAATAATCTTTCTTTAACCATGGGAGGGAATCATCCAAGTCATGAGTTTATCTCTTAATACAGTTTAACATGTTCACTCTTCACATTAAATGTTTGGCTTTAGCTAAGTGGAATGTTCTCTACAATCCCACACTGATGACTGTGGTACATTTGAAGCCGAGTGAGAGTTTGAAAGCAGAAGGGCATAAGAGATATTTTGGGCTAAAAATAGATGTGCATACCAAGAAAAGTTCTTAATGAGTCTAGTGCTAGTGGAGTGCCAATAGATAAAATACGACTCTTCAGAAAGTTTTAATTCATCATCAAAACATAACAGAGCTAACAGTCAGAACAAAATATGACCAGAGTGGCAGTTACAGTCGTGAACTGCTTTGTGTGTGAAACAAATCACAAGGCATTTTAATCACTGCTCCTTGCAGTTGCGAGAAGGATTAGGAGATTTCAGAGCTGATAAAGCCACTGTAAGGGCGCATATACAGGCAAGCCAGAGTGAACCAGCTGGATCTGTGTTTCTGTGCACTTTACATATTTTTGGTCAAATACAACTCTACCTACCTCTCGTTCATAATTTTCCCAGTCTGTGGAGAGTTATCATAGTGTACCGCTGCTTGACTAGTGGAAGTGATTTCGAAAATGCAAAACGTTCAGAACATCCTTGACTATATATATATATATATATATATATATATATATATATATATATATATATATATATATATATAACATAGAGCCATCACTATCATGTTGTGTTAATGAGAACGTATTGTTAAGATGAACTAGTCCTTACCACATTGTACTGATTTTTCTGTTTAGACACTATAGTGTACCTCCTCTTTCCAACTTCACCTTTCTCAGTAGAATGGCTGTTTTCAACCTCAGCTGAAAGAATAGCAAAGCTACGATTAGGCTTTTAGTAGGCCTCTGAATGGGTAAAATGGAGGGAGGAGATGAAATTGTGTATGTCTGTGTGTGGTCTTCCTACAAAATCTTTGTCCTTGTATAAGTTGGCAGAGTGTGAGATTACAGGTGGTGGTATACGGTGGCTCTCTAACTGACCTCCAATGGTGCCTCATTACAGAAGGGCTCATTCTAATGTATAGATTTTGTTCCATAGCTAAGGAAAGCATCCAATTATCATTGTAAAGGCCTCATGGGGAGTGGGTGTGTTGTGATGGCGGTGGAGCTTCACTGTCTCCTCTCAGCTGTGTACCATGACACATTTTTGGCCTTGTTCCTTTCATACTTTGCACCCTAACTGGGCTTTCTCCAGAGGTCAGAGGTGAACCCAGTGATTTGGATGGCATATCGCTTATTCAGTCATTTGGCCTCTTCTATTTTTTCTGTACTTTCGTTCTCTCTCTATAATTTCTCTCTAGATCTCTTAATATAATTTAAAAATCAGGAATGGAGGAGATGGTAGGGCTGGGCAATGTGGCAGTCATGCATTCATGTAAAAAGTAATTGACAACATTAAAACTATTTTGTGCCAATTGCTTAATTTTCCCTTCTTTTCTCTGTAAAATACTTTTATTAATACTGGTCAAGAATCCATGGTCCTATATTTGTCCTTGTCACTTGTTAGTAAAACCACAGCAAAATGATATAATATACGATCACCCTCTTTTATATGCTTAGAAAAAGGGCATAAGCAGAACAGATTTCAGCAATGAAGAGCCAAAGTATACTGGTCACAAATCATGGCCTTTTTACAATGCATTCACCATGAGCTTCTATTTGTGAACATGGCTTTTGTCTCACTCCTTTTCTCACCCATAGCCACTCTGTCTTTACTCTCTCTCTCTCGCTCTCATATGCCTTCCTCATCACTTTTGCACTTTGTATTTGGGGGATGTGATGATGGGTATGTATAAAGTGAGATTTAAAAGGAGGTTTCAGTCTGATCCTGCTCATTATTAACTACACGGTTGTAGCTAATCCACTTAATAATATATGTAGATCAGGACTAAGTGGTGGAGTTGCCTAGGAACGACCTTTCTGATCTCGTAGGAATGTCAGTGTGTGAGCATGTGTGTCTGAGAGAAATGTGAAATAAGAGAAGAGAGTATATAGAGTATAGAAAGATAGAAAACAACCATTGTAGGAAGCTAGGACATGTCTATTTTTTCTATCTATGCCAGACATCTGCTATGATTGACTGGAAAAGGGATGGCAGATATTCCACTTCCCTGACTGTCATGTATGTTTGCTGTAATCTGGGCCATCAAGTAATTGGGGTCAATTGTTTTTAACTTTCTAAACTGCATTTTTCAGTTTTGCACTGCTCACACAGTGCTGCACATTCTGTTTAGTATCAGCAGTAAGACAAATCTGAGCTACAGGTACTTGCAGTTTTACAGTAACTTGTTCTCCAAACAAGTGCACTTGCCTTTTATAAAGCATTTGTTTAAAGTCCCATTAGAATCTGAGAGTGTAATAAATAGCATGAATGCAAATATTAAAATCCTTATATGCAAAGATTTACTCTGTAATAGAACATAAAAATTCTTTTAAAAAAGATTTTAGACTTTGAATGTTGTCTAAGATTATCTAACATATTTATTTACATGGTTTAATATTCAGTGGATCAGATTCCTTGGACATTGACGATCTTTATCAGAGTTCCTGGTGTATGGCTGGCTTGTTAAATGTTAAGGGAAAAAGAGATAATTCCCCTTTCTTATATCTGTTCTTCCCCCTTCTTTGTCTCTGTTTTTCTTGTTGTCATGCAGGTATTAGCAAAGACCAGGCTGAGCCTTTAATCTCAATGATCGAGATAAGTTTCTCTTTGTTGAAATGTTTCAGCCTCCCTTATAGATACATGCAATAACACACATTTGAGCTTATCTTCCTTTAAAATCATCTACCTGCAGGCTATGTAGACGTTTCATTGTGTCAAATACATTTGCCTCCCTCTTAAAGGATCTATAGGTACTTCAGTAATCTTGTTTTCACTTCCTCCCTTTGGCAGTCTCTCCTAATCAGAGAGATTACATGTCTAAAGTGGGGTAGTTTGTGAATAAACAGAGGAAAACTTAACTTGCAGTGAACTGGTACTTTTTTACTCGGTCGAGCATCCATCCATCCATTTTCTGTACTGATTATCCTACAAAGGGTTGCGTGGAGCCTCGAGGCTATTGCAGGGAACTCATAGCACAAGGCAGGGGACACCCTAGATGGGGGGCCAACCCATTGCATGGCATAATTTCACACACACTCATTCACATACTGCAGACAGTTTGGAAATGTCAATCAGCCCACAACGCATGTCTTTGGACTGGGGGAGGAAACCGGAATACCCGGAGGATGCCCCTGAAAAAGCCATGCAAGGAGGCAAATATGCTAACCACTAAGCCACCATTCCTCCCTGGGTCAAGCATCACTTGCTTTTTAGTAAAATACAGGTGAGGCAACACAAGCAATTCATAAATGTAATGAACAAGGAATAGAAGCACTGAACATAGCTTGCAGGTGTGTAAAGGAGCATAAAAAAGAGGACAGTCAAGCAATGTGTTTACTGACTGTCATTCATAAACATACCTAAAGATTTTGGTACAGAACAAGGCTGCCCAACTTGCAAAAAAAGAAGTACATAATGTACATGTTAGTAGTTCAGTTTAGGGCTCACTGTACACTTTAAGGTTCATTGAGTAGTTTGATAAGTATGGTAAGGCCTTCACAGGCATCAGATATAAACCCACTTGAACGCCTGTTGAAGAGGTTTGACCATTTTTGACCATAATCAAAACACTGACAGAATATCTTGTGGAAGAATGGTGTTCATTCCTCCTGTTACAGTTCTAGAGACTTGTAGAAACTGTGCCAAGGTGCATACAAATTGGTCTGGTGACTTGTGATGGACCAACACCTTACTAATACACTGTATTGCTGTTTTCTCTCCTTTAATTTGTCACCCATCTGCAATTGTACTGGCGTCCAGTGAGGAAATCTTTGAATACCATGACTCAGTGAGTGTTTTCTGGATTGAAAAAAAGTTCACAGTGTGTTTAAAAGTTATTTAGGAGTTTTCTTGTAATGTCAGTGAAAGCTTTTTCTGGGGAAGTAGATGGTCCTTGACCACATTTAATGCCCGAGAGTACCAGCTTCATGTTCTTCACTTTTCCTCTTTGGGTAATTCTGGCAGTAATTCTGAAACTGTTAACTTGCTGAAGGAATGCACGTTCTTTTCATCCACTCTTCAGATCATCTTTCTTTCTTTTATGCCCTGTGGGTAGCAGAAAAGACAAATGGGTTCAGACACACACTGGAATCCCAGAGACCTGCACAGCAGGAATGTGTAGCCTTATTGAGGATGTGCAATCGTGTTGGCGCACAGAATAAAGTCTCAGAAAAAGTTTTGTCCTGATCCAGGATCAGCCGTATTTAGCCATTTGTGATAAAGCTCTCAGCTGATCTCACTACATAATAAAATGCCAGTTTCTAAAGAACGAGGGCAAACCCAGATTACAGCTGCAGACTTGATATACAGTACGTATGCTAGCTAGGCTAATATACACTGCAGTGACGTTTACACCAATACATTTGGATTTGAAATGGAACACTGAGCGTTTTTTAACACATCTTGTACATTCAATCATTTGATGAAGAATCAGCTTCTTCATTTCTGATTTGCTCTTCAAGATGTTTTTCTTCTTCTATGGCTCTGGTGTTTTCAACCTGTGCTAATGTTTTAAATCGGCTGCCTCAAATGTCGTTGACATGTCATGAGATAATTATTCATCAATATGTCATCCTGTTCTATTCAGACATGAGCACTCGGTTGTGTCAGTCTTCCTGAGATTCCAACTCTGGCTTGTATTCACACTTAACACGTCCCAATTAATAACCTCAGAAATGTCCTGCATAAAAGTGTATGTGTGAAAGGGACCAACAACTATGGCACTTACAAATACATAGCAATAGTTTTAACATTTACCATGGTAATTATATCCATGTCAATATTGCGTTGACTTCATTGTATGGTCATGTAAGTGGAGCTCCTTTCAGGTACAGCTGTAGGAAGAGAAATACCCAGAAAGGCCTGTGGTATGGACAGATCACTTTATAGACCACAACAGGTGTACATGTGTAAAGTGAACATCTGTACACCTTCTCATTCATGCAATAATCTAATCCACTAATCCTGTGGCTGCAGCACAGTGTATAAAATCATGCAGACACCGGTCAAGATCTTCAGTTAATGTTCACATCAGACATGAGAACAAGTAGCAATGTGATCTCCATTACTTTAACCATGGCATGGTTTTTGGTGCCAGATAGGCTGATTTGAATATTTCAGAACAGCTGAGCTCCTGGGTTTTTCACACAGAACAGTCTGTAGTGTTCACACCGCAGACCAAAAAACATTCAGTGAGTGACAGTTCTGCGAGTGGAAATGCTTTGTTAATGACAGATCAGAGGAGAATAGCCAGACTGATTTAAGCTGACAAAAGTTACAGTAACTCAGATAACCACTATTTACAAACCATAATGAGCAGAACAGCATCTCATAATGCACAGCACATTGAGGTGTGTGTGAAAAGGGTCTCATTTTGAGAGAGGATGCAAGTGCCGTACACCCTAAAAAAAAGGCACCAAAAATCAATCCCAAAGTAAACCCAAACCTAATATCAATATTATCAATATACTGTATTTATTCAAACTCTTTGCTATGCAGTGGTTATGTAGCCGTCTTGCTTGCCCGATTAGACTTACTGTTCTGAAGAAAAAAAATTATTAAAATGTTAAATTGAATTGTTTCCAGTCCAGTGGAATTCAACTTTCCAACTTGTGAGACACTATTTAAGAACTTTTACAGACTATCTACTAAGTGTGTAGAAATACACACTTTTAATTGCTGTATACGTATGTCTTTTCTGTAGAAAGCAGCACTGGAATATTTGCTTCATCCTTGACACCCATATATAAGGTCTGAAAAATGTTTTTGTGCTATACAGTATGTTATAGGCGGGGGGAGGGGGGGCACTGTAACGTAGTGATTTGGGGGTTTTCTTCTGGTACTCCGGTTTTCTCCCCCAGTCCAAAGACATTCGTTGTAGGCTGATTGGCATTTCTACATTGGCCATAGAATATATGTGCAATTGATCCCTGTGATGGGCTGGCTCCACGTCCAGGGTGTCCACCGCCTTGTGCCCTGAGTACCCTGGGATAGGCTCCAGGCTCCCCTACAACCCCATGTAGGATAAGCGGTACAGAAAATGGATGTATGGACATTATAGTCATGTCAGAGTACATTGCATGTACTGTACATTCTGTCTGTGTTTAGTTTTTCTCAGGATAGGTTTTACAGCTAGTTATACAGGAGAGTTTATATAGAGTTCTGTTTGTATTTTTTCCCCCTCTGTGTACATGACAGGTGAATTCAATCAAAGAGTATTTTCTTAACATTGAGCTGATCCTTTTCACATGGCAGAGACAAGACAAGCCTTCGCTTTAGGTAATCTGTGTAAACTTGCCTTTGAGACGGAAGACAAGTGGTGGTGGTGGTAGGGGGGGGGCAATATCTGAAAAACTGACTGGCGGACATGTTTGTAATAAGGAAAGCTATGCCTATGTACCTTGGGGCCATAGAAAACCATTTTCATTTCACACACCTCAAGGCCACAAATTTCCTCTGTGGTGATGTGAACAGATTGTTTATCACATGCTCTGTGCTTTACCTGAAATGTATTTCTTATTTTACGTGTGGTCAGTTTACTGAGAAAAGTGTCAGCAAAAAGTGTATACCTGCCTGTCCTCTTTTATTTCGTATACCTGTACATTGCTCTGTTTTTCTGACAGTTAAGTTTTTTCTCCTCTTTATACTAATCCTGGTGGAAGACTTAAGGAGTAAATGTTTAAATCTCCCTCATCCTTTTTGTCTTTCAGTTGCCACCATATATCATAATTAAGCTCCTGCTTTACATCCGTCCTGCCCCCATAATTCTTGCCAGGCCCCTTTAACTACAACGCCTAAGCGGAAAAATAAAACAGTCGCCTTGAGAAGCACGGGCTGTCAGTAAAGTTAACATCAAACACACCAGTGGTTTTCAGGAGAGATCTCTTTTTTTGTTGTCTTCTGTAGTATTGCTTCCTTTTCTTCTCTCCTTTTCCTTCCCTCTCTGTCCACCCCTCCTCCTTTCTTCTTCTTTCCACCCCACCCTACCTCTCCTCCCTATTCAGCGCCTTGAGCGTATCTCACTGGCTGTCATCAAAGGCAGACTGGCTTAATGGTGTGTAGGTAACTCTGTTGTTAGGCATTCACCCTGCCCAAGAGAAAAAAAAGGAGAAGAGGAGTTGGTTCCCTAACAAAGGCCATGTCAGACAGGGAGATCTTTTAGCCGGACCACGGCCCTTTGGCGGCCTCTATGAAAGGGGACATTGTTCAGAGGGACACAGAGGCATGAGGACAAGGGGGAAGGGAGAGATGGATGGATAGGGGTTTGTTTTTTTCTTACTCTGTTTTAGGGAGTGAAGGAAGGAAGCTTAATAAAAGTCAGACCAGCTAGATGAGGGCCACCTGTTGAGATAGGGCGACCCTCATACTAATGTGTGTGTGTGTGTGTGTGTGTGTGTGTGTGTGTGTGTGTGTGTGTTTGTGTGTGTGTTGTTAATATTAGAAAAGCGGAGCTTTCACAAGGAAGTGTCCAGATGTGCATGTTTTTAAAACTTGGTGGGGATCCTCATGGATTGGAATATCTGCCATTTTAACCTCATGGATACATTGTTTGGTCCTGATGAGGAAATTTGTAGCTTTTATTTCTTTTGGTGACTGAGGTGAAGGGTAGGATTAGGTTTAGGTTTAGGTGTAGCTGTAGGCATGGCATTAATTGGCTACATTGTAATAATGTCACTGGAAGGTTTTCACAACGATAGTAAGAGAAATGTGTGTGTGTGTGTGTTTGTAAAGATTTAGAATTTTGTCCTCTATTTGTGAGAACACAGGAAAGACCTTTTTTCCTATTTTACCTCCACCCAGCACATCACCCCCTTTAGAAACACGGACAAGTGGCAGCGCGCTTTCTTCCTAGAACACGCACTACGTGTAAGAATCTGGGGCGGTACTGTCTCATGTTGTCTGGACTTACTCCCTAAATTGTCTTGAGTTCAACTGAGAACAGGGTGCGCTACCCACAGCTGAGTCAGCTCAGCTAACATAGGTCACCTGAAGCCGAGATGGTAAGGGCGTGTGTTTGTGTCTACTTGGCAAGCTCTCTGTTTGTGTAAGTCTAGGAGATGAGGAATTTGTCGACTTATCCACATGCAGGGTATGCACACGAGCACACACACACAACTGGTCTTGCACCAACCCACAGTCTAAACACATACTGTATCTGCAATATTTGTACACATAGTCATACTGTAAAGGATTCACACTGAGTCTTTGCACTTTCACTCTCAATACTTTCACTCTATATGTTACAGTGAGTCATGTCTGAGTCCTCCCTCAGTCTCACCCTTGGCATGATTTACCTGCCAACAAAAGAACAGTGAGACATCCTCCTTCTATTAATAGCCAACTTGGCAGCTTGTTTAGCACAGAGTGAGGTGGTGGTGAGAAGAAATGACCTGAATAAATCTCACAGAAGGCAAACTACACTAATGACATCTGGTCAAACCACAACACCCACATTTGTCCTGTTGCATTACGTTTCAACCCAAAACTAGTTTAACATTTATACATTTTTACAACACAAACGGTGCTGTCATGGAAAGAAACATGAAGAACATGAAAGGAAGTCCGAACTACTGTAGGGCTACAAAGGCATTCAAACATTCAAGACACTTCAGTACAAAAACAACGCTTTCCTAATCTCCTAGAAAGAGGACATCCACAGACATTTAAAATAATGATAATGATAATATAACATATCAGTTATTATCATATAACCTAATTATAACCAGGTTGTAACAGGACATATAGGAAAGTTTTTATTAGCTAATATCTAATCACAGAAAATACAAAACTTCTTTTCAATGTAAGAAAAACATCTGTAACACAGCTGGCTTCTGTATGTACAAGGTATATATATATATATATATATATATATATATATATATATATATATATATATATCATGTCATGCAACTGGTGCTGCAGTCCCTCGATTTTGAGAAAACTCAGCAATATTTGCAGGAGCTTGCGATTTTTGAGAATTATTGCAGATTTTCTGTAGATTTGGGCCAAGACGCGCCATATAACGTGATCACAATGTGCCATGTGATGTCATCACATTGCTCATTCAGCCCCCTTCGAGTCACGTGCGTCGAACATGAGTAGAGCTAAAAGGCTGTGCTAAACAATTTTGTGCAATTGCAGTCGGTTTACACAAATAAGCACAAAAACTACTGCAAATTGCTACGCCAATATTGAAAAAAAAAAAAAAAGCGTAAAAATCAAACATTTCTGGCCGCAACAATCACAAAAAAGCTCCACGAAATCCTGTGTGGACTGGTACTGGGCACACAAAAATGAATTTCTGTTATAACACATTAATAGTGTTCAGAGTATATATATTGTGTTTTTACTTGTGCATGTACAAAAGAAAAGAGAACATAATACAAAAAGGCTGTCAGGTGAGAGGATTCTGGTTACTGTATATAAGACACGATTGTACAGTACTATACAAAACCATTTCTATGCTGCAGTGCACTCTACAATGCCTGCGTGTAAGCAACATGTAGAATCCTTAATCCCCTGAGGTTTGTGCTGTACTCGTTCATCATCGGAGTTCCTATCCTTTATCCTTGCAGGATTAACATGTTCCAGCAAGTTGTTGTTTAACCCATGAGCTTCTCAGAAATTTCATTCATTTTCACCCCCACCACAAAATGAAATTACAGTACCGCATGGAACAAAGGCTTCCGGAAAAGATGTCAATTATGTGCTGCAAAGTACTGTTGATCTACAAACATACACAGCAAGTGAGGAATTCCTCCCAGAATCCTCTATTTAAAGACATCCTTAAAAGTGAAAAAAGTCAATAAAATAAAATAGGACCCTAATCGTAAATTTGGTCTCTATTTCTCAGACAGTTTGCTTTCTAGATACAAAGTTCACAACCAAATAAGTGGATATAAGCTGTAGTGGGTACTTATTTAACTAGTTGAAAGCCATGTTTGTTAACATTTTTAACAAGTCATAGGGTCAAAAAGTGACACCTGGCAACCTTGCCTCTACGGATGTGTGTCCAATTTGGAGGGGGTGTATCTTCCCCCTGGCTCCTCTCCTAACTTCAAACAGCATTATTTACACTATGCTACTTAGCTCGGGTAATTACAGCCTATAGAGGAGAAGACCCCACTTCACCTTTCATCAGTGAGATGGAACTTAAGTAGGTAATGTCCACAGCAGTGGCCATGACACTGCTCTTATATGACATAAGATCTCCTCAGTTTCAGACTATCAACTGTCATCCATGTTGGACTGAATCCAGAGCAGTGAGCAAATAATTTGTTATTGTTTGACATCTAGAATCGACAACAACATACATATACCGTCCTCTTACACTCAACTGCTTTTATTTCCAGCAAATTTCTTAACATGTGTAAATATTTGTATTAATATAAAAAGATTCAACAACTGAGACCTAAACTGAACACGTTTCACAGACAGTTGACGAGCAGAAATGGAATAATGAGTCCCTGAACAAAGGGGGTCAATATTAAAAGTAACAGTCAGTATTTGGTGTGTTCACCAGCTGCTTTAAGTACTACAATGCATCTCATCCTCATGGACTGCACCAGCTTTGTCAGTTCTTGCTGTGAGATGTTACTCCACTCTTCCACCTAAGCATCTGCAAGTTCTTGATCACGTCTGGGGGGGACACATGGTTACATGTAATTTTCCACTGCAAGGACGATCAGCTGTCCTTCCTGTGTCCCTGTAGCACTGTCTTAGGCATCTTACATTACAGACATTGCAGTTTATTGCTCTGGCCACATCTGCAGTCCTCATGCCTCCCTGCAGCAGGTCTATGGCATATTCACGCAGGTGGGCAGGAACCCTAGGCATCTTTCTTCTGGTGTTTTTTAGAGTCAGTAGAAAGGTCTCTTTAGTGTCCGAAGTTATTGTAACTGTGACCTTAATCGCCTACCGCCTGTAAACTGTTCGTATCTTAAGGACTGTTCCACAGGTGCATGTGCAATAATTGTTTATGATTTACTGAACAAGCATGAAAAACATTGTTTAAACCCTTTCCCATACAGATCTGTAAAGATTATTGTGATTTTACATTTTTATCTTTATACATTTATATCTTTAAAATACGTCTCCTGAATAAGGGATGTATCTTTTTTTTGCTAAGTTTACATACATGTATAACTAGTCCAAAAATTACAGAGTAAGCAATAATCTTCTAAGTAATCAACAAATATGAAAGTTAGATGAGATGTACTGGAATCCTCTGAAATGGGGAAATTCTAAATAAAAAGGTCCATAATACTTATATGATTAACCAAATTCACTTATTGTACTGTTGTTTAATTAATTAAATGTTATTTACATTCCAGTGAATATTTAGCAGACATTTTGCATGAAACTGCTGCTTATCTCATTTCATCTTTTTTAAGAATCAAAGCTTTATGCCTCAATATCCTAAAATTATAAACATTCTCACAATCTTTTCAATCTGATGTCATGAAATATAGACATAAGTACCTTCAGATTAAATCTGAACTGTAGTACTTTATCCATATGCTCAGCTCATTATTACATTTCAAATACAATATGCCAGAGTACAAAACAGCAAACAATGTGTAATCCAGCTGTAAATATTACCATTGTTCATCACTATATACAGAGTAACTAACTTGTTATTAGTCTCGCTTGTATTTGTGTAATCAGAACATATTTATTCTTGCAGTTTAAGACATTAATGAGGTGTAAATGTGGTCAGCTAATAAATGGCCAAAATCTGGCAGCATTTATGATTATGATTTATGATTCACTTCCAATTGTGTTTGAATGCTGGAGATAAGGAACTTTGTTCATGCTAACACTTTAGTTTGGAAATTAACCTTTTTGAAAGATTCAGGATGATTTCCAGGGTATGACTATGCAGGCTTGAAGAATATGTGACCTGAAGTGAGTATCTGCTTTACCCAGTAGGTAAAGAAAGATGAGGAAATGCCATTGGCATGTGGGTTGGCACAGCTCATTGCATCTGTAATTTTTAGTGTGAGGGGAGAGAGTGCAACAAGTAGTAGTCAGGATCAAATAACATTCCAGTTCATATCCTTTATGCTGGTTTGTCTGTATTTTGGGCTGGGCCCACTTTAATAACACTTTATTCCATGCTTGATTTGTCTGTCCAGATCAGTAGAATTTGATACAGTGCATATGTATGCTAATAGATTGACCCATAAGTCTCAAGTATTCCCTATGAGTGACTGTGGCGTATAAGATTGGCCTCCTGCAAAGAGAGGAAGGGAAGGGGAACAGGAAGCTTGTATTCTGACACTAGTGTCCATGAGTCTGTGATCTCTGAGTTACAGAGCTAAAGTTAGAACATCAACATAGTCGAGAGCCCAGAATGATCCAGGATCCTTAACTTGATTGCGATGAGGCTATTGCTGATCATTTTTCTGGCTGCCGGCTCCACGTCTGTGCATGCTCTATTCT
The DNA here is from genome assembly GCF_023375685.1 of Ictalurus furcatus. Lineage (NCBI taxonomy): Eukaryota > Metazoa > Chordata > Actinopteri > Siluriformes > Ictaluridae > Ictalurus > Ictalurus furcatus. Next base: position 23,248,153 of record NC_071261.1, read on the forward strand.
TGGAGCAGCATGGATACATTTACAAAAATGAATTATGTATCTTTGACTGGTTTTGAATAAACAGTTGATTTCTACAAGCAGATTAATTGGAAGTCGTGTTTATGAACAAATAGTACAGAATTCCATCTTTGATTTACTGAGAGCCAGAAGTAACCTACTGCACTGTCAATACAAGCACGTGCCTTCACACACACACACAAAGAATTGGGCATGCCAGAGCATTAGCCTGAGGTATGCAGGTGCTTGGACTTGCCAGAATTGAGTATGCAATGCAATGTTAGCCTGTGTTAGCTTTTCCATCTCAGAGACCCAAATCCCTTCTTTTAATCTTACCTTGCTTTGTCATGTTCCTGCTTTTAGCAACAGATGTGTATGTGTCACAGTAATAGACTATTGTTGCGAATAGCAGTGGGTGTGTGTGTCTGCATGCATGTTAAAACTTATTTAATTAACTGAGGCTCAATGATAGATCTTTAAAAATACAAAAAAAAAACAAAGCATTGGCTGAATCTTCACTCCTTTAAGAAATGGTGCAGCTGGGTGGAGATTTTCTGCAGTAATATTTCATAACTTGTCTTAATAGGCTTTAATGCCTAAGAAAACGATTATTAAAATGGCCTTTTATGACATCATAAAAAATGGCAGGACCTAAAAATTCCTGCCGCCCATGTCCACGTAACCTTGTTCACTAGTTAGCTAGTCACTTGCAAAGTAGAATTATCACATTTGCATATTCTCAGTAATGTCAAAATTGCAAGTTTTTTTTCTTTTCATCAATAACAGGTTCCACATGCATAGCACAGGATGGTCTCACATGCATAGCCTAAAGCTCACCAGGAGATTACTGTGGATGGTATCACACAGAAATCCTAAAGATGGCTGTGGATGTTGTCCCTTGGATAGCCTAAAGACAGTTTATGCTCAAGTTTCTATCACTGAACAGACTCTTTTTGTTTTCTTGCATTTTCCATACTGTCCCAACATTTTCGGAATTGGGGTTGTAAACACAAGCTTATTGGTTACATTTAAATCACTTTAAATGGTTACATCTTTTGACAGTATTTAGTTCCTGTTTACAAACCCACAGTCTGTACCACAAAGACAAATCTTTACATTATCTCAGGATACAGGAACCAGCGTTCGAATGCTAGCAGCTGGCTGATTTCAGAGTGTGTTATAGTTTAACTCAGCTTGAAAGGCACAAATGCACAACATTGCTTTGCCTATGGGTGGTCTCGTTTACAACATACCACGCACAGAGGAGGATGGAGGGTGGTGGAGAGGGTGAGAGTGCTGGGTCAGCTTGGGGTAAACTGTGGATGATAGAGTGTTCAAACACAGCTGTGACAGAAGGCCACATGCAGGAAGCAGGTCGATAGCTGACATGGGAAAGAAAGTGTAACCGAATGTTACCTTTTGAGTGGTTAGCTATAACATGAGGTCAACATCTGTGCGTGTGTCAGGTTGTGATTGTTCACACGCACACAGCCGAGGTGGAAGGGGTCATTTCCAGACCATACAGAGAAGGATCTGCTTTTCTTGGAAAAGTATCAGAGCAAGATCTAATGAAATTCTTGGTACAGCATCTGTACAATCCACCTTGTAACTCCCAGAGATGGAGTGGTTTTCTCAGCAGTCTTTCCAGAATGACTAGATATGGGTAATTCTTGAATTATAGAGTCGCCGTGTCACGGTGATGGCACAACATGTTTCATGTCTAGTATTTAATCAAATCTCTTAGACATTCTATTAACAATGTTAATTATACAGGGAGTTCCATAAATCGTCAGAAAAGAAACAAAAGCTTTTATTTACAGAACTTTTTTTCAATATGTCCACCATTTTTGTCAATACACAAATTCCTATGAATAAAAGTATTTGGATTTGTCCAGCCTTGTTCAGATACTTCATGGTCTGTAAAAAAATGTTTTCTGAATATACATGAACCTTATTTTGCTGAACTTATGAGATAGTCTGTACAATGTTTTGTGCGTAATAATAGACAAACGTGAGATTTATTCTTATTTGTTACACATAAAATAAATGAGTCCATTTTATTTAATTAGTAGTTGAGTGAAATAGCCCATTTATATTGAAAGCTGGGTGAGAACAGTGTTGCAAGAAATAGAACAGAAGTTTTAAAACTCTACAGGAAAATACCATTTTAATATTTTTATTTAGAGAGGTTACTGGCATGCAGCAATGTAAACACGATTTAAGCCAAAAGCAGATTTGAACATACTACTGTGCTGGCAGATTTCAAATACCACACTCCCTTTTTGCATTGCTCCACCCACACACAGCTCTGTTCATTTCTGACCATATAGTGAACTGAGTGAACATATTCAAATTGACTCATTCCCAACAAAGTAAAAAAAAATAAAAAATACACCTGTGTCACACGTTATGTCTCCATGAAAATCCTAGTCCTCAGAATTTTCCATGCTTCTTCAGAACATGCAGGACATGACCGTTACTCAAGAAGCAATTTGTTATTAGTTTTATTATAAACATATTTTAACATGTTGAAGTGTTTTAAGCACTCATCAATACAATAGATTACTGTTTGTATTGATCCCATGTTGAGCTTATGGCTGTGTGTCTACCAATGTGCCATCGACATGCTTGTTCCTGTGTAGTACCCAGTCACCTCTACACAGTTTTTGTGTGATGGCTTGCCTGGGAATTCCTCGGATTTGCATATAAAATTTATGTGGATATAACCATATGTGTGTGTGTGTGTGTGTGTGTGTGTATGTGTGTGTGTGTGTGTGTCGTTAGTGGTGTTGTTCAGGGTGTGGAAATTGATCTTCTCCCTTGTGTGTTTTTTTGAGGGGAGATTTCTCCTTAAGTTCCACTGTTTTTGTTCTGTTCTCAAAAGCATGTTCTCAGAAAAAAAAAAACAATGCAGGAATGTCAGGGTGTGGCATTATGATCGTTGTGCCTTATTGGGAGTTTTTTTGCCCCCTCCTTTATATGAAGAAAAGCACATGCACATATAAGATCTCCACCTTTCAACAGGTGGGTTAATCACACTGAAAAGAAAGTGACAAAAGGGCCCCTGAAGGGTTGAAATCATTCGAGGAAAACTGGAGGAGTGTAGGAGTGTAGAATTATCCCTCTGTCCTTTCCGACTCCTGCACTACCCCTCACTTGAATGCCTTTTCTCCTGAACACTGATGAAAAGTTCAGATACTATGAGATTATAGTTCACCTGCCAAATATGCGCCAGCATGCCACTGACAGCCAAACGTTTCTCGATGCCTTCTGTTCTTATGGATTGAACTCTTTCTGCACCGCAGCTAGTCTTTGTGTATGTTGCTGTCACGTCCGATGAAAATATATTACATTGGCACTGTAGCTATCTTATGACTGTTCCTGTTATTCCTGGTCTTCACACCATTTAACATTCTTTAACAAACTTTAATACTGTTTGCTCCCTCTTTCTCTGTCTCCCCCTCTCTCTTTTTGGCCTGCTTCTGTCAGGTCGATTATCACTACACAGCAGATCAGAGGTGTGAATGAATCGGGGCGTCTTTCTACCCGCTTTTGCACTCATTCTCTTTCTCTTCCCTTTCTCAATTTCTCCGACGTTGTATCTGTTCATCTGTGTCTCACCCCAAAATACTTTCTACTATAAGAGGCAAAGGTTTGAAAGTTTGAGGACGGGTTCGCTCACCTTTACATAAGTATACACACACATAAACACACATGTCCTTTGCATTGTGGGATAATCCAGGTCTTATTTGTGCTCTTGGTAATATGAAGATGTATTTCATCTGACTCTTTCCATTCACCCAAAGGTTCAATAGCAATTTTCTCTTTCCCTCCCTGGGTCATATCATGCCATCCCACGCCCTTTCATCCCTTAATCACATTGAAACGCTTCCTGGTGACCCTCGACCTTTGTGCCCAGGGCAGGTCCCTGCTAAGCACCCTCATATGACCGCACCTACTGTTTGAGCTCTCTTAACATTCCTGAGCCTGTACGTACCAGACTTCTCACTGTGCAAGGGATTCCTTCTGTGCTTATAATTCTTTCTTGATGTCACATGAAAGGCCAAACACTGATTCTAGACCACCACACTCACTCTCACTAACTACAGACACTGGTTGTAACTAAGTATCTTCTATAAATGATGCTACCCAGAGTACAACCAGTGTTACTGATTTGCTGAATAACCTCTCTAATTATTAAACATGTGCTTGTACTAATGACGACACATATTTCTCATTAGTTTAGCTGCAATTATTAACTACACAGTAGCTACTAAATGATATGCTTTTAAAATAAATAACTGACTAATAATCTGGGAATTTGGGAGTAAAGTGTTCCTGGTGTCTGAAAATATTTGTGAACTGGAAACTGAGCCCAAATAAATAAGGGGCAGATCAGTGGATGTGTGTGTTTGTGCATACAAGGTGTGTAATTAGTGGTTAGTAATTAGAATAAATGGTATCTCAGCATGGCACAAGCACACTGTAGGCCTCACCACTGAGGAGTGTGTACGTTATAGCACAGGCTATTAATGATTAGTAATTACTATGCATATTCATGCAGTAATTACTATGAATTAATTTGGCTATTACAGAGAAAGTAGTTTTGACTTGGTTGGGACATTCAGTTGGTTTTTATTTAGGGAAAAAAAAATAAGTCAAAACTACTTTCTCTGTAATTGGGGGGAATCTAGAATTAAGTGTAGGCATAACATTATTTTCTCAAATTAAATGTGTTTTATCTGTATTATTGGGAATTATCTGTATGTGTCTAATTCGTCATGTGGATTATTTCTTCTCCTGTCAACCAGTAACATCATTATCTCACACATTTGAATATTGTACAGTAGGCGTTATATGACAAGTAATAATTAATCATGCAATATCAGTATTTTGTGTAATGACATGTCTATCAGTCATGTCTAAGTAGTCAGGACTTGCTCCATGCTTGAATAAGAAGCATTCGAATTCATTTATCTTTCTTTGTGTGTCTATCTCATTCTAGGGGTCGAAGACTCATGAACCATGTGCAGGGCGCGACTGCAGTGGAAAATGTTCCTGTCCTCCGATAAAAGGTAGCAGGGTGAGTACCACACACACTTACACACAGGGTTTGTGAATATGGTGAAGTATCATATGAAACAACTGGATATTCGGTGTCGTCCATTCAACTACCGTGAATAATGTTAGAATTAGTTGTTTTGATCTAAGCTCTGACAATATTTCCAATGATAAGAAATGTGTATTGTGACACACTGATGGACTTTCTACATAAAAAGGAAAGTAGATGATTACTATTTCACTATTTATTTATTTTCATATATATATATATATATATATATATATATATATATATATATATATATATACAATTTCAGTTATGTTCCTCATTTGGTTTAACTAACAGTCTAACTAGAATAATGTTCAATTTTGTTATGTTTGTAGTGTAAAAGTTATCACATACATTTGTACAGTTGTAATTGATTATATTCTACCTTTTCATGTTAAACTCAGGATTTATAAAACCCACAAATTCTGGTAAATAACATGTTCCTGGGCAAATACTGTCACTACACATCTTTAAACATAGTTTCTCGTTAACTTACTCGTTTTACAATGGAAAGTATTTAAATTGACTTTTTCCCTATAGATCTGCAAAATATTCTGCTTAATCTGTAATGAGCATGTTCATCTTATACATTATGTAAAGCCTATTAAATTTTTTTCCTAACAGCTCAATGGAATAGTGAACATGCTTTAGATATTTATCAGCATACAGTTCTGGAAAGAAGTTGGGAGAAAAGACTATCCCAGTGTCATAGAAAAAAAAAACCTGCACAGCACCTTATATACTTATATACTTATATACTTATATACTTATATGATACCAGTATTCTGTCAAAAGCGCACTTTCACTCGATTGCTCTATAGGTCATGTTCTGCGCAACACAACCATGCTCACATCACCACTACACTATTTGAATAAGATTGTTTTTTTAAGTTAGCAGCTCATTCTTCATTCATTTCGGATGTGTCAAGTGGAAATGATTGCACTCTTTATGCAGTCGTGTATGTTCTGAAGCATGTTTGAAATGTGGAAAGTGCCAAGGTCATGCAGAGATTTTGGGAATCCTGCACTCTCACATTAAGACAATACCCATAAACCTTGTCATCTCCCAACCAATCAGAAAAGCAGAGATTTTCAGCAGTAAACAAATAGTGTTCACTCAGTTCACTCAGCCCAGTTAAAATACTTTCAGTGCCAACATCCTGCACATATATATACACCCTACTACACACACACGCACACACACACACACACACATATATATGTGTGTGTGTGTGTAGTAGGGTGCTGCAGATAAATTCGTTCATACATGTGTATGAGTGTGTGTGTTATTGACACGATGAAGTTGTGGCAGCTGTTGTCAGCACTGGTGGTCCTAAACAGGTGAGTACATGTCACAAATGTGCTCTCTGCCGCACATCTCTTTTCTCCCAACTCCTAAAACTAAACAAAAGTCTGATTTTAGAAAAGGGCTTTGACTGAATCTACGTTGTGATGACGTCACATGACACGTCTTGGTCCAATTCTGGGGAAAATCTGCAGTAATTTTGAAAAATCACAAGCTCCTCTGAATATTTGCTTCTTGTTTTTTTATTTGATTTTGCATTAATTTCTGCGACTGCAAAATCGTGAAGTCCTGGAGGGTCTGATTAGTGTAGGTGTATTTGAAACTCTGCATGTCTTCCTCATCCACACTATTGTTCTGAACCACTCTTTATTGAGCAAAGTCAGACAGAGTTTGTAGAAAAATGCAGATTTATGTTTTCCAATTGATTTACTCCATGCTGTTCATTAGCAAAACTCAGTGCTATCTGTATACCAGACATTGTTTTGTTCCGTTCCATTCCGTTCACACCTACGTGTTGAAAGATGGATTTTATCGGAATCAAAGCATGCATGGATCTCATCATCCACAATTAAGAACTGTGCTATCACAGTGTTTATGGTGTTGTTTCTAGCTTCTCAGGACCAGTAATAGGCATCACTGTGTGATAAATATAGTGTTGCCATTTGGAGACCTTATAGATCTAATTAAAAAAAAAAAAGAAAACTTTTGAATTGAGAATATGGATGATGTCATGATACAACTGGACCACCTAGATTTAAGTCTGCTCTTCTCGAGAAGTGGTGTGCTGTCTTGGTGCAACGCCTAATTCAAAATGTGATCTAACGTGCAGTCCATGTGAGCCGATGATGAATTAAATCTGAATTCTGAGGAACACTCCCAGCAAATAATTTCATGAGAATTGGCAGTATGATAAACAGTTATATGATAAACAATCAATGTATGTCAGAAAACCTGAACTGCCTAATAATTGCTTCTTACTTCAGCTTCAGTGCTTTTAAAGAACATTATTTGGAGGAGGTGAATGTTATTTGGAGGTAATATGCAGTCATGGTAAGGACAGTGTAAAGTGGATGTGTAAAGTGGCGGTCTTGTTAAGCGTCTGGTGCAGTATGTAGTGTAAGTACACGCTGTGGGCAGACATGTCTAATTGTTGTTTAACATCAGCTCACCCATGGAAGAAGCCTTAAGTAGAGCCTGGGCACACGCAGACACACATTTATACAAACACGCAAGCACACACACACACACACACACACACTCACACCTACACTACTAACGTGAACACTATGAATATAACATTCGCCTCTTCTTTAGTAAATGTCATGTATGAATACTGTACCAGTGATGTGTGGCCTCTCTCTGGCTAGTAACTGATAAATCATGTACAGTTACTGATTTACAAACGGACCTACAGTAATCAGGTTTTCTCAGCTGAAAATCCTAACCTGAGTACAGTTTCAGTTCAGGACACAGTTATGTTCAAAACCCCATTTTTTTCTGTAAAAAAAAATTATTCTTGATTACAAAAGCCACCACCAATGTTCTTCCAACAAAAAAAAAATATTTCCCCAGATGTTTATTCTACAATGTCGTGTGACGGCTACTCTTGCTTAGAGTTTTTTGGGTTTTTTTTTTTTTTACAAACCTGTGTCCACTAATCTCAAAATACCCCCTCAAGACAAGCATGGTCATGACAAGCATGCTTGAGAGCGTGCGCTCTGCTGAGACAGGGTTCCAACACAAACAGATGGCCATATTGGACTCATTTGGACCAGTAAGATCCATTTCCAGTGAAGTCAAAGGTGACAGAAGGCTGACAGCATGGTTTGTGTTAGGGCACACACACAAAAAAAACACCCATTATCTTTCATGTGTTACAGAGGAGTCTGAGAGCACATATGGAGGGCCTCAGAGTCATGTGAGTCTCTCTATCTCCTGTCACTATGAGGCACTTCGAAGAATTCATCAAACATTTACCATGATTTAAAGGTATTTGAATAAGCCCTGGATTAGCCCTCAAATCTGTCATCACTGCCAAAAATTTTGAACAAGTTCATGAGCTTTAGAGTCTTATACAGGGTGATGGGATACTAAACAGATGTCCCTTTAAGTTTCTTTGAATAATACTGTTATAGGCGGGAGGTTTATGGGTCGGAGTGCAAGAGGTTGCTCAGAAGTGCACTGATCTTATTTGTTGATCTACATAACTTTTTTAATTTACTGGTCACTAGAGTGTAGAAAGCTTTTACACCTATGTTGTTAGCCATTAAGCCTGGCATCACTTTATATGAGTACAAAATATCATTAGAGTCTCTCAAGATTTCATAATTGAGGCTGATAATGATGTTTGTCATTGAGTGTATAATTATTTCCAAGCCTGTTACTATGCAGTGATGTGAAAGGGTAGAACATGGCCATGCTCTCCATCATCAGTAGTATGTGTGTTTTGGGCAGGGCTGATTATTTTGATCAGATAGGGCTTCGGTCTGCCTTTGTCTCCTAACTGCCTCTTTTTCCTTCTGCTGATCTTGATCTGATAGTGATCTTTTCTTCATCATCTCTTCGCCTTCTTCCAATTTCATTACTGACCAGTCCCACTTCCACTACTCCGTGCCTGAGGGTACAGAAGAGTACAGAAGAGTCAGGCAATGGGTCCATTTGTTTTATATTTGAGTTGGTCATGTTTAGAGATGAAAATGGTCAGAGACAGATTCAAGTCAGAGTACGTAAACAAATGTGAACATAGTTTGTATGTACGTAGATGACTAACCACTTACTAATGAGGTATACACACTGACGTCTATTCTGCTTTTCTTTCAAATTCTTTTCCAGCATTTCCGAAGCCTGATTTCAGGACTAGACAACATAAACAAGCCTGATATATGCACAAGTTGACTTTGTTGTTCCAGATAAATATTTATAGGCCACAAGAGAGCCTACAGGTCATTATAGAGTCTTTACATGCATATCAATATTGCTTAAATTGAACCATTGTCACCTTAAACTATGCAAAATGCCTACAAAACTAAAGCTAATAATGATGTTTCTAGTAATTAGACATCGGTCATTTACAGATACAGTTTTTATTGTCGTTTGGTTGTATTGTGAGGTTCTTCTCCCCATCACCATCCAGATTCCTCCTAACTTTTGATAGTCTGTTCATGAGACCTACAGGAGGAAAGGTGTTACAAGAGATGATGTATTTCTGAGGTTCCCCGAAAAGAACAATGGCAATGGAGCTTGTATAATTCATTGTAAAGGATAATAAGAATAAGCACATAACGTAGTATTAGTATTCACAGAGACAAGTATGACTATAGGGAATATGATATAAAAATGAAGCTGATGTATATGTAGTCTGTTTTGGTATCTAAGGCTTGAATAGGAGTTTTACTACTATGTCCTCTATGGCGTTACCCTTTTTCAGTCTCCCACTACTTCTACTAACGATCTATTATGAACATTCAGTGAATTGTTAAAACAAGAGTATATTTATCATGAACATAATAGTTATAAACTAGTTTTCCATTAAGCATTATAAAGGCAGTCATTTCATGGTAGATGATTAAATGGTTTCTCAGTTTTGGGAAGAGACACTGCCACACACTGGGCACTGATGGATTTACATGTGTACCAAGGATTAGCTGAAGGTATGAGACAAGAAGATTTAAATAGCAATGATTTACACATTTGATACTAATGCAGTTTGTAAATAGAGCTACTTTGTGTGTTTATCTTAAATGCACATAATGGTATCGTTACGCATTATTTAAAAACTTTACCTAAAGCTAAGGGTTAGCTGTTTGTTTTTTTTTATATTAAGCAGTTTTCAAACCTAGTTATTAACTTAATATCTTTTATTATTTAGTATTATTAACTTTAGTAACAAGCTTATTATTTTGAACTTAGCTCTTATAGTACATTCATTTACTTATATATACTTATACCTTATATTATGTATACTTATAACTAAGCCATTTGGAAAGAAAAGTTTCATTTAAAGAAAGAGTATAGGAAGTGACATGCCTGTTTACTGCAGTCTAGGTAGCTAGTTGGTTTGATCGCTAGCTAACATTAGTCTAGATTTGTCTAAAATTCACCAATATTAGATGCACTTAGCCATATCAATATGCAACCCCAGTCAGCGAACTGATTTCAAAATTTCACTTCAAGCAGATGAGTAATGTGTGGACTAATTCAGTCTTAGCGTTGTTAGCACAAAGCAAGAATACAACAGATTCTATGCAATTCACAGTTAACTTAATGTGACTGCTAGCTAGTTACCTTGATTGGGACTTGCTAATGTCTTGTAAAGTTAAACTGTTAGCTCACATTTACATTCAGCTACATTTTAATAAAGGCAGATTTAGGCAGACAGGCCCTGTCAATTAATTCCCTAGTAAAACTAGTCAAACTTAACCAACAGGTTGGCTCTCATTAGTACTTAAGCATTACTCATAAGCTTGTGTGATTATGTATGATAATATATTTATTATTCATGATGATTTATAATCAAGTGAATGTATTCTAACTAAATCTGATGAGAACAACACTGGCATTTTTGGACTCACTTAAATAAATTGTACTATTTACCAATATAGGAAAGTGATTATATGAAACCATACCAACAGTTGTCCATCCATCCTTCCATCTTCTATACCGCTTATCCTTTTCAGGGTCAAGGGTAACCTGGAGCCTATCCCTATCCCAGGGAGCATCAGGCACAAGGCAGGGTACACCCTGGACAGGGAGCCCAATCCCATACACAGTCAAACACCCATTCGTACGCTATGGACAGTTTAGACATGCCAATCAGCCTACCATGCCTGCCTTTGGACTGGGGGAGGAAACCCCCACAGCACAAGGAAAACATGCAAACTCCGCACACACAGGGCCACGGTGGGACTCGAACCCCCGACCCTGGAGGTGTGAGGCAAACACGCTAACCACTAAGCCACCATGCGCCCTACCAACAGTTGTTGAAGTGGTAAATTATTATTTAAGTATTTTCATGAAGAGGACATGAGTAATGGTTTAGCAAAGACATCTCAGTTACACAGTGAAGCAGCTCTCTGTGGGATCACCCTGAAAAGATTTGATCAGTACACGCACACATCCACACACACACACGCACACACACAAATACACACACTGATGTTGAATTTATTAACAAAACATACACAGGAATCCAGATCTTGTAACCTAAACACAGCTGGACTGTCTACTCTTCCTACACACAGGGCTGGAATAGTTATCGACATGTTGTTTTGGATCAATGCTATTTTACATGACTTCTTTTCATCTAGTTTGAAGCTATCCTGGTAGTAAACGTGTATGCTGAAGTACACTATAGCGCTTGGAATCAAATACTAAGAAGAATCCAATCAGATCAACCACACAGAACACTCTCTAAAAGTTATTAAAACGATATACCCTCATATCTCTTGTACCTTTAGTTATATGACTTTGATGTGATGTGATGTTCCTTTAAAACTCTGTTAAAGTGAGCAATGGGACATTAAGGACTGCTGCTATCCCTTTGAAGATATGTTTACATTGTTGCTTGGATTTACCTGTACATTAGGCATTAGGATCAGGCGGGATGTTTCCTTGGTACTTGTGCTTCAGTCAGACAGAAACTGAGTTATCAAAGACAAAGCCAGTCACACTCCGATTAACCGTGCTCTCATGTTGCGCTGAATACTTCCTTGCATCGTGCCCATCTCTACTCCCACTGAGCACCCAGTGTGACAGTTAAAATCATCCCCTGGGCCTCAGTGCCCATGAACAATTGGTCCCACCAAATCCTCGGGTCAGCCAGACTAAGTTGTGTGATCTGGAGGGAATCTGTCTGCTCATGGATTCTCTTGGTTGTACTGGCAGGAAGTGAGGTGCATGTTGGGTAACCAGGTCAGTAAGGCCAGTGGCTTAAGCAGACAGAATGGGTTCTATTGTGTGCATTGTGAGGAGGAGGATTTGCCCTACAAATGAGGCAGTCTAGTGCACAGTAATGTGGCTGGATGTTTTTTTAATCATGTCTGCGTAAAATTGGGACATTTTTATAACTGAGAATCCAAGGTTGAACCATTTATGGGGCGGCATCCTCACAAGGCTCATCACAAAAGAATTTAGCATATACTCACGTGCACTTTAGTGTTAAATAAGTAAACTAGTATTTCAACCACACCGAGGCCTCCATGATCAGGTTATCTTTGCAAATAATATAATTTATGATAATATATAAATTACAAAGAATATAATTTAACTTAAAGGTAGTTTTCTCTGCAGTGTTTGGTAGTCATTATGTTGCGCTAGTTTTATTAGCCTGATGTGTCTTTTACCAAAATAAATAATCTTTCTGGGCCTCAATCACTTAATTATGCATATGGATTTCTTTAAATCTTGATCTCTAGATCATTAAAATGAAATCTATGCATATGGATTTCTTCTGGGTCCTTCTGCAAGCCAATGCCACAAAATATATAGATTTTATCCAGACTAAAGTTACATAAGGGCCACTAAATAATTCTCAGCACTGGTTGTTGATCAAGTTCTTGACACAGCTAACTTTTATATGCTAGCGCCTGCCTCTGAGGTATGTCTCCTCCCATAGCTTCAATATTAATGCCTGACTGACAGGCTTCTTCCACCTGATGATTATGTAGGAACAACTGGGTAACCAGTGGTTCATCTCTGTGTTCATTACTGTCACCAAGAGGATTTGCTTACAGGGGTACAAATACGCCAGAAGCAAACATATAATCACAGTACACTGTGGGGGCGGAGCTCAGGATAGTGCAGTTATTTTTGGTTTATATGAACAGTATTGTAAATTAAATGAAAATGCATTGTTTTGGCATAGTGTGTTACTGAGTTAGACATTTTAACCAACTTCATGCTGTTGTAAAATTTAAGTGTTGATTTGATTGAACAGGGTTTGCAGTGATTAGGCCTGGTTGCGTCTAGTCCAGCTGAACCCCATTATGAATGCAGTTTCATAGATTTGGGGAATTAGTAACTACGGGGGCAAATACATTTTCACACAGGCCCAATTGGTATTGGATAACTTTTTTGCTTCAATAAATAACATTATCACTTAAAAATTATATTTTGTGTTTACTCAGGTTGCCCTTTGTTTTCTCTTAGATTTTGTTTTAATTTCTGAAACAATTTAGTATGAGATATACACAAAAACCGAAGAAATCAGGAACTGTATGTATATGTGCATATATGTATCAGTATGCATAACTGTAACTGTGCACATCTGTGTATGTGTGTATACAGTGTGTAGCAGAATCAGGCTAACTTGTTAGCCAGGTTCTCTGGTTTCTTCCAACCTTTCAAAAACATGCTGGTAAGTGGAATGGCAACTCTCAATTGCCCCTAGGTAGGTACGAGTGTGTGAATATTTCTAAGCAATTACTCAAGATTAATTGAAAAATTATGTTAGCTTTATTATTTTAATCATATGTAGCAGGTTGTTACATTTATATGCTGCTATTTTAAAATCATATGGGGTGTGATTATTATAGAAAGCAGGAGTAAAGTTCTACAGATCACCATAAATGAGTGTTCGCTCTGCACTGATTCACAGTTAATCGATTCACCATGAGATTATGTGCGTGTACACATACTTTGTACAATTGGTCTATCAATTAAAATCGACTTTGGCTTAAATTTTGCCTTTGACTGTATTTCATATTAATGAATCTGCTGTTTTATCTTATCACAGTTAAAGCGAACAATCTCATTTAGCCATTTTTGCTGATATTTAGTTAGAATTTATGCTTTCTAGGCTACCCAGGATTTATATATGCAGTTTCTCACAAAAGTGAGTACACCTCTCTCATTTTTGTAAATATTTGATTATATCTTTTCATGTGACAACACTGAAGAAATGAGACGTTGCTACAATGTAAAGTAGTGAGTGTACAGCTTGTGTAACAGTGTAAATTTGCTGTCCCCTCAAAATAACTCAACACACAGCCATTAATGTCTAAACCACTAGCAACAAAAGTTAGTACACCCCTAAGTGAAAATGTGCAAATTGGGCCCAAAGTGTCAATAGTTTGTGTGGCCACCATTATTTTCCAGCACTGCCTTAACCCTCTTGGGCATGGAGTTCACCAGAGCTTCACAGGTTGCCATTGGAGTCCTCTTCCACTCCTCCATGATGACATCACAGAGCTGGTGGATTTTAGAGACCTTGTGCTCCTCCTGAGGATGCCCCACAGATGCTCAATAGGGTTTAGGTCTGGAGACATGCTTGGCCAGTCCATCACCTTCACCCACAGCTTCTTTAGCAAGGCACTGCTCGTCTTGGAGGTGTGTTTGGGGTCGTTATTATGCTGGAATACTGCATACTGATCATGCTCTGCTTCAGTATGTCACAGTACATGTTGGCATTCATGGTTCCCTCAATGAACTGTAGCTCCCCAGTGCCGGCAGCACTCATGCAGCCCCAGACCATGACACTCCCACCACCATGCTTGACTGTAGGCAAGACACACTTGTCTTTGTACTCCTCACCTGGTTCCTGCCACACACGCTTGACACCATCTGAACCAAATAAGTTTATCTTGGTCTCATCAGACCACAGGTCATGGTTCCAGTAATCCATGTCCTTAGTCTTCTTGTCTTCAGCAAACTGTTTGCAGGCTTAATTGTGCATCATCTTTAGAAGATGCTTCCTTCTGGGACGACAGCCATGCAGACCAATTTGATGCAGTGTGCGGCGTATGGTCTGAGCACTGACAGGCTGACCCCCCACCCCTTCAACCTCTGCAGCAATGCTGGCAGCACTCATACGTCTATTTCCCAAAGACAACCTCTGGATATGACGCTGAGCATGTGCACTCAACTTCTTTGGTCAACCATGGCGAGACCTCTTCTGAGTGGAACTGTCCTGTTAAACCACTGTATGGTCTTTGCCACCGTGCTGCAGCTCAGTGTCAGGGTCTTCGCAATCTTCTAATAGCCTAGGCCATCTTTATGTAGAGCAACAATTCTTTTTTTCAGATCCTCAGAGAGTTCTTTGCCATGAGGTGCCATGTTGAACTTCCAGTGACCAGTATGAGGGAGTGTGAGAGCGATGACACCAAATTTAACACACCTGCTCCCCATTCACACCTGAGACCTTGTAACACTAACAAGTCACATGACACCGGGGAGGGAAAATGGCTAATTGGGCCAAATTTGGGCATTTTCACTTAGGGGTGTACTCACTTTTGTTACCAGTGGTTTAGACATTAATAGCTGTGTGTTGAGTTATTTTGAGGGGACAGCAAATTTACACTGTTATACAAGCTGTACACTTACTACTTTACATTGTAGCAAAGTGTCATTTCTTCAGTGTTGTCACATTAAAAGATAGAATCAAATATTTACAAAAATTTGAGGGGTGTACTCACTTTTGTGAGATACTGTATTTTCAGCTTGTCTTCACACAGGAATATTTTTGTACCTCTCCAACACACAGTTATGCCAAATCACAAAGCGTTTATTCAGTACATATGCTTACTACAAAGTATATAACATGTAGTTGTAAAAAAAAAATAATAATAAATGAGGTATATATGGAGTACAACAACATTTGAGATTTAACCACAGAAAAAAAGTATGAATCCAGTAATAGGCAATAAATTGTCATCTACTTAAATGGTATGTACTATAGACATTTATATTTCATTAGAATTGGATATGTTATTACACATTAATAACATCAAGATACAAGAGTGATTTGGGCAAAAAACTTTAAGAAACACGTTTCAAGAGACTTATATTAGCAACCAAATATGGAATGGGCAAAATAGTAGGATCTCAAACATTCACATATGGATTGATTATGAAAAATAATGAAAATTTGAATAGTGATATTAGCTCTGATGGTCCACATTTTGGAAATCATATTCGTCACATCATCGAGGTTTGTTATAATTAACCTATCAAAGTGAAAGAGAGAGCACACATTTTGGACATTGGATCTCATATTCAGAGTCAGGCTATGAGGTGGTAATTGTGGGTAATGCAGGGTTGCAGTGGATAGCTGTGACCAGGCTATCTCTTCTCTCCTGAGCTGTATGTCTGGAGGCTCAACTCGGCCCTCACTGGAACCAGCTGGCCCTTCAAATTACACATAACTCTGCCTCTCTTTAACAGCCATTAATTGTAGGGTCTGAGGCTTTTTAATCTGTGTGTGTGTGTGTGTGTGTGTGTGTGTGTGGCAGACATGAGTGACGGCTTTCCTCTGGACCTACACTCCCCCTCATACACACACTCTCCCTACCTTATTGTGGCCTTAAAAATGAGCTAACGATCAGCTCTCAGTCTCTTCCATTTTCCTATGGCTCAAAGAGTGACTCCCAACAGCAGTAAATAACCTTTCTTTTAGTGTTTGCCAGTGGTGCTTTGAGCACGAGATGTTTTCTGCAAAATTAAAATGCTGTATGGTGTCGCCCCCCTATGGCCGATAGTTAGCATTGCAGGTGATTTCTCCATTTTTAAAAGACTAGTCGGTTCACGGTTATTTCTTTAGACAGCTTTTAGAAAGCTGATTTTTCAAATATTTATTCTTATTAACTGTTAAAACAGAAACTGAGCTAAGTGTGATTTCAAGTGAATTTCAGGCTCTGATCAAGTTGTTGGATAGTTACATTCCCTAGCAAAACAGACATAAGTTGAATCAGTTTAGTTTGTAATCAGACACTGGCTTTTAAAAATGTCCTCAATGCTCCTGGACCACAGTCAAAAAGAAATTTTTAAATCCAACTTCTCCCTTGTTAGACTTTAAAATTCTATCATTTTAATTATGGTTGAACTTTGTGCAAAAAAGAAACAACTGTATTTCATTTAAGTTCAAGAAAGCCTGTAGTTTTCAGAATTTCATATGGTAGGAAATTTCTAAATTTCACCACGTGAAAGGTTTTTCTCAGGCCGCCACACATACATTCTCATTATATGTTAAAGCAATCTTAGATTTTAGATCGACTGTCCAATTACAACTGTCCACTGTGAATCAAAATATAACATCCGAAAATTCAGTTTTTAAATCTAGTCCTTTAGGATGGCGGCAGATATGGCATGATAAACATGACATTTTCCATAGTAATAGAAATGATAATTGGAGATTAGTATATGCCATGTGGCAGGTTAGTATTTACTTTGCCATTAACAACCATGTGAAATCAGGCAAGAAGTTCTGAGGTTGGTTTCAGTCATGACACAGACAGAGCTACGGTACATATAACAAGAGCCAATTAGAGTTACATGACACTCTTCTATCTTCAGGGCCATAATAACAGCATAATTATCTTAGCGATGTCTGGAAGACTCTTAAATCCAGGTGCTCAGATGTACCCTCTAGAGCACACACATGACCTCCCGCATTCCTTTTACTAGTATTCACTGTATTTTCGTGCTCTGCATAAATACTTATTAAGGCCTGAACCTCGTCGTTGGTCCATCGGTCGTATTTTTTAAGAAACTCCATCATGTTGATTCGAATCGCAATAAACAACTGTTACTGTAAGCACCGCAATAGACTTTTAAAAAGGGTAGTTAAAAAAATGCTCCGTGCACTCAACCAATCAGCATGTTCAGCGCCAAAGTCCCACACCCCAAAGGTCCTGAACGTTGAAAACGTATCACCTCCCATGTAGGGACTTTGCGAGGGCTAAATATTTAACCTGGAACTTAATTTAGACTCTGGTCCCTACGGTGGAAACACACCCAGTACCTCCAAAGGTCCCTAGTTCCTGGGGAAAGATCCTACGGTGGAAAAGTGGCAACTGAGACCCATTGCACACATTCACACACACTGTCAGTTGAGTGTGTAGCTGTGTGTGCCAGTGAGAAAGTAACATCCCTGTTTTAAATAGGTTTTCAAACACAGTATACAGTGTCCTCCACTTGTCACGTCACGGCAGTAAGGACGGATGCAGATGCAGAATATAAGTTCAAACGTTTTAATGAGGTACAAACAAAACAATAAACAAGACTTACAAGAACCAGGACTAGAAAACGTGAGCTCGATGGATAAACCAAAACAACGCAAGACCACCCGTGCAGTGCAGAACGTGACTATTTGTACATACGTGCTAATGAGACAAACGTGAATCAGGTGAACCAGACATATTTGCAGTGGCTGATGGGAATTGTAGTCTTAGTCTTTTTATGCAATTTACATAACACCACTTATATTGGCACCCTTGGTAAATAAGAGCAAAGAAGGCTGTGAAATATTGTCTTTATTGTTTAACCTTTTGATCTTTTGTTAAAAAAATGTTTTAATTTTTGTTAACAAAAATACTCTGCTCTCATGGATATCAAAAAATTGGAAACAAAACACAGGTTTATAAAAATATATATATCATTGTTAAGTATGGGTGTGCAACAATTATTGGCACCCTTTTAGTCAATACTTTGTGCTACCTTCCTTTGCCAAGATAACAGCTCTGAGTCTTCTCCTATAATGCCTGATGAGGTTGGAGAATACATGGTAAGGGATCTGAGACCATTCCTCCATACAGAATCTCTCCAGATCCTTCAGATTTCGAGGTCCATGCTGGTGGACTCTCCTCTTCAGTTCACCCCACAGGTTTTCTATGGGTTTCAAGTCAGGGGACTGGGATGGCCATGGCAGGATCTTGATTTGTTGGTCAGTAAACCATTTTTGTGTTGATTTTGATGTATGTTTTGGATCATTGTCCTGCTGGAAGATCTAACCTCAGCCTTTTTAAGCTTTCTGGCAGAGGCAGTCAGGTTTTCATTTAATATCTGTTGATATAATTCATAGTCCATGATGCCATGTATCCTAAGAAAATGTCCAGGTCCTCTGGCAGAAAAACAGCCTCAATACATTAAAGAGCCACCAACATATTTAACCGTGGGCATGAGGTACTTTTCCATATGGCTACCTCTCTGTGTGTGCCAAAACCATCTCTGGTGTTTATTGCCAAAAAGCTCAATTTTGGTTTAATCTGACCAAAGAACCTGATCCCATTTGAAGTTTCAGTAATATCTTGAAAACTGAATCGTTTGGATGAGAGTAGAGACTTTTTTCTTGAAACCCTTCCAAACAACTTGTGGTGATGTAGGTCACTTTGGATTGTAGTTTTGGAGACTTTCTGACCCCAAGACAGAACTAACTTTTGCAATTCACCAGCTGTGATCCTTGGAGATTTTTTGGCCACTCGAGCCATCCTCTTCACAGTGCGTTGAGACAATATGGACACACGTCCAATTCCAGGTTGATTCATAACATTTCCAGTTGACTGGAACTTCTTAATTATTGCCCTGATGGTGGAAATGGGCATTTTCAATTATTGTGCTATTTTCTTATAGCCACTTCTCATTTTGTGACGCTCAATAACCTTTTGCCACACATCACGGCTATATTCCTTGGTCTTGCTCATTGTTATGAATGACGAAGGGAATTTGGCCAGTGTGTCACCTCATATTTATACCCCTGTGAAACAGGAAGTCATGGTTGAAAAATTTCCTGTTCCTAGTCACCCAGGTTTACTAAAAAATGTAAAATACCAAGGGGAATATATTTCAAATATATCTTTCTGATATGAATTCATAGGGTTACCAATAATTGTTGCACATCTATATTTAACAAAGTTATATATATATATATATATATATATATATATATATATATATATATATATATTTATAAACCTGTATTGTGTTTGCAATTGTTTGATATCCATGAGAGCAGAGTATTTTTGTGACTTTTATGAATGAAATAGCAAAAGGTTAAACAATAACACATTTTTTTACAGCCTTCTTTGCTCATAACTACCAACGGTGCCAATATTAGGGGAGGGCACTATATGTACCATTTAACAGCATAAGGCCACAATGAATATTTACTCTGTTCTTATGTGTCTCTTTTTTTTATGTCAGGGTCAGCCTGGGCCTTTAGGACCATCTGGCCCCACTGGACCTGATGGCTTTATTGGGGCCCCAGGGCCTATTGGACCTAAAGGAGAAAGAGGGCATGGCGGGCAATCAGGACCATCTGGACCCAAAGGGGACAAGGTAAAGTTATATCGTTATCATATACATTGTTAAAAAAAAAGGCAGTTGAGTACAGGTGCTGTATGTAGAAGTCTGTTCAGTACGAATTTTTGTCCCTGTATTCAACAGGGTCCAGTGGGTGTTCCCGGTTTTCCAGGTCTCGATGGTATTCCTGTAAGTAACAAGTTCTCCCATTTAATCAAAATAGCTAAAATTCACTAGCTTCTTAGTGGCTTGGGAAGTTTTGCTGACCTGGAATTTGGCACTCAATCTGCTCTATTTCAAATAAATTTCACAGATTTTTTTTATTGTAAATCATTTGACTGCAACAAAATATCACAAAACTAATGCAATATCTGTTGAGTAACCACCTTCTTTCAATCAGAATCTGCTACACTGATAATCATCACTAGTGATATTTCTTAATAGTGGCAGCAGTTCTAAGGTCTAACATTTGGTTTAATGTAACGTTGAAACAGGGTCATCCAGGCCAGGAGGGACCACAGGGACTGCCAGGAGCAGATGGTTGTAATGGCACACGAGGTGACCCTGGTTTCCCCAGCGGATTTCCTGGTAGACCTGGTAACCCTGGATCTCAGGTAAGTATGTAGAACAATAAGCATTAAGGACTTGTTGTTATTTAGAGACATGAATGGCCAAACATACATCAAACTGTATTACAAAATACCGTCACAAAGTGTACATTATGTTGTCCATTTTGTTAAGTGGATAATAGATCAGAAGTGTCATTTCAGTTAATAAGGATAATGCTGGCAAGGAATTCCCAATAGATTATTTCTAACACTAACTCTATGGATCCTTCTGAAACCACACTGATGGTTGACACTAAAGTGTAAAGAATATTATTGAAGAACATGTGTAACACTTGTTAAACATTCAATAGCAATGATCATGGTTTTGCAACATGCTGGATAGAAACAAATCAACTCATTGCTACATCTCCATTTCCCCCCTGATGAGTCACTATGCACTATATAACATCACATGACAGTCTTGATATTTTTCTTTGTATTAGGGATTACGTGGTGTCAAAGGGCAAAAAGGAGAACCACGGTTCATTTCTACAACCTCGGTAACTCAGCACCTTACTGTGGACTTCTGATTTTACTGACACACTGTTAATGTAACAGTTCATTAAACTTAATATCTGAAGGCAGCTGTGTTAATTATTGTGATCACAAGCCAGTGAAATGCACATACACACACATTACACACAGACACTGTCCCTGTAGCCCAAGGTAACACAATTTTGCATTGTAAAGAGCAGAGACCCAAGCCATCATTTTATTGCCTGACATGGTGAAACTCTCATATATTCTCTCCTTTCCATGAGTGAGCAAACAGTGCTTTTTTAAAGCTATTTTATGGGGATATACTGTACAGTATTTGTTTGCCTAGTGCATACAGTTCCATAGTATATTAGAGAACCAGTTTCAACTTTGTTCTAACTCATATTTGCAATTCACAACAACTATCTTAGTCTATCCTTCTTTCTCTTTTTGTATGTTTCTCTTTATCTCTTTAGGTTCCTGTTGGTCCTGTTGGTGAACGTGTAAGAGTTTGATTACATATGCTGACATTTAATACAAATTGCTTCTTCTTTTTTTTGTCATCACAGCATTTTTCAGTTTAGTTATCCAACAGGTTCCATATAAATTTTGATCTTTTGCTGTATTAAATGGCAGGATTACAAGAAAGGGTAACTCAACACCTTACTGGGCTACGAAGTCGTTCACACACCCCAGAATTTACACTATAACTCACCTTTTCTTATATCCAATATTTTCTGCTACATGGAAACCATTCATATGGTAGTGCTTAGTTTAGTGAACACAGAAAGGAACCTAATCATCAAACAGTAATGGAGGAAAATAAAGCACAATAAGGAAATCACTGCCACATCTCAACTCACTGTGTTAGAGGCAGAGGAAACCACTTACATCTGCCCAACATGGTTTGTCCTCTAGGGTTTTCCTGGTCCAGTCGGCCTCCCGGGTCCCGTTGGCCCCATCGGTTTACCTGGATACCCTGTATGTATCCTACTTCAAAGTGTGTGTTTGTTATATACCCTGAATGCTCATACCACATCCTAGTAAATAAAAACAAAAAAATGGAGGTCCCATGTAATAATATCTACCAACACATCCTTTTATTTTTCTCTCTTTAGGGACGTCCTGGTCCTCCAGGTCCTCCTGGGCTAATTGTAAGTTGCAATCTGGCATGTACTGCAGCATTTTAAAGTTGATGTAGGTGAAGATGAAATTTATGATGATAAATCTTATCTAAATTACAGAAAACTAATTTTATATTAAATTACAGACATCAGGGTCTTGACATTTGATTGGATAGTGTTCGGCATTCTCATAGTTTTACCTTGTCTGAGTAGCTTCTCAAGAAGCGTTTGCATAAATTCAGGTGCTTTGAGATGCTGTAAGTAGCAGGCAACATATTTAAATACTGCAGAACATTTCTGATACATACTATGAACAAAGTAAAAAGATAACACAGGATTGCATTTTATTTGTAATTAATGCTACTCTCTCTCTACTGTTTCATGGATGTTAGATTGTGGAAAGGATGTGGCCTCTAAAAGAGTTTGATCTACTGAATTGTCAACATTTCTGCTTTATTTTATAGGGACACCGTGGTCAGGGTTATGAAGGAGAGAAAGGAGAGAAGGTATTTCAATTTCTCCATGTCAATTCATTCTCTAATCCCATGTAAAACCACAGTATTTCTGTATTTCATAAACTAAATATTAAATACTAAATGTTCCTCAGTAATCTGTATACGACAATATATACTATATATAGATATGTAAATGGTAAATGGCGCACTTATATGGCGCTTTACACTATGTCTCATTCACCCATTCACACACACACTAACACACCAGTGGTAGCAGAGTTGCCATGCAAGGCGCTAGCTTGCCATCGGGAGCAACTTGAGGTTCAGTGTCTTGCCCAAGGACACTTCGGCATGTAGAGTCATGTGGGCCGGGAATCGAACAACCAACCCTACGATTAGTGGACAACCCACCTGAGCCACAGCTGCCCACTAAATTGCCCTCCACTAATATTGTCACCCTTGGTAAATATGAGTAAAGAAAGCCTTAAAAAATTGTCTTTATTGTTTAATCTTTTGATCTCTTGTTCACAGAATTCACAAATATACTCTGCTCATATTTACCAAGGGTGCCAATATTATTGTGGGGCACTGTAGATCTGTGTAATGTGTGTTGAAAATAGAGGTAAGCATTTCACATATACCGGGTGGCCTGATTTGACAAATGAGTTCAGCAGGCAGTTTAGTTAGGTAGTTTTAGTTATAACTGAGCTCCCAAGTCAGCTTTTTCATGTCATCACCTGAAGAAAACATTAGTTGGTCAGGTGTGTTTATGTCCATTTGGTATTTGATCTGTGTACTTAACCCCTAAATATCTTTGGTTGTTAGTTACTTGTGATCTGTTTATCACCTCTACCTTCAGCAAGCTGATATTCCTCATACTCCAAAATTATTGTGAAAATTATTTCTGATTTCTCAGGTCACTGACAAAACAATGACGCTGAATTAGTTGCAAAACCCATGTAATAATTAGCTAAATCTGTTTGACAGCACCTAGTGACAAAAAAATCTAAGTATAAAAAAACATTATTTGTCTATATTTTATGGTTAGTCAAATATTTTATAAGTTTTACACTGTCATGGCAATCGATGTGTGTTATATGTTGTATGTTGGGTTAATATTGACCCAAGTGCCAAGCATTAAGGGTTAAGGGATAATTAGTGCCAATAAGAGTATGAAAGTGAAGAAAGTCAATGTCACGCTAAGAGACAACATTAGCATTCATTCCTCATGTAACTTTCCTCATGTAACTTTTTTTTAATTTAGTTAAGCTAAGACAACATTATGTTACTCATTAAATCTCTTGCATGCTGGAATGGAGCCATTTTCCTCCCTGAACCTCTCCCACCGTACACTAATCCACCTTTATTTTATTTGCCAGTCTCTTATATAAATTATGTTTCCTCATACAGAGATGGAAACTCAAGTCTGCGACTTGGACTCAAGTCACACTTAAGTCACAAAACAAATGACTTGTGACTTGACTTGGACTCATGAACAACTGACTTGACTTGACTTGACTTGGACTTGAAGACAGACACTATGAAATACCCAAGTCATTTTGGTTTGATATTTGCAGTTACGTTCTCTCTTTAATACCCTACATGACGGCATCAAACACCACATTTTTCTATTCATTCCTCATTCATTCCCTATCAGTATGTGCTGCAGCGGCAAATATTACAATTCACCTCTAAACACAACAAGCCAGCATTATTATATACACGCGTGACGCATCTGAAGGTGCATGTTCATCACCCATTGGAAAAGATACAGAGAGAGAGCTATTTAGCCAACAAAGTCTTTGCAGTCACACTTTCTCTTCCTCAGCTTGTTGCATTCTTTCCGTTTCTCTCTCTTCACCCTCTCCTTCACACACTCTCTGGCTCTAATGTGTGCTCTGTGTTTGTTGTGGGTCTCAGGGCGATGCGGGTCTGCCGGGACTCAGGGGTGCTCCAGCTGCTCTGTTAGGATCACCAGCTATAAGCACAATCAGCAAAGGAGAGAAGGTAACACACACGGGATAGTGATGCCAGCCCAGGGAGGGGCTCTGCCAGGGTGAGAGTGATACGTTATGGAGAAAAGATGGCCAGAGCTACAACTGAATCCTCGGCCACTGAGCTACTGATCAATTATTGGCTATAGATTAACGTTAACATAACACAAAGTATTTAAGAAATACAGTTCATCAATCCAAGCCTTGGTTACTCTCCTTGTCTTCGTGGAACTCCATCTCAGCCTGGCCTCCCCCCACCCCGCGAAGGGTCACAGCTTTTAAAACTCTACATCATACCGACACCCCTAAAACCCTCACCACAAAACCAACTCGCCCCGTCGTCTCCGCATACATCCAGCCATCCTTCCATCCTGTCCTGTATAAAAACTCTCTCTTCCTTGGTTACCGCATCCAGGGAGACGTGGGCCTGCCCTGCGACTCAGGCCCACTGGTAAATGGAGTTGTGGAGTTTGTTGGAGTTCCAAAAGGAGATAAAGGAACTCAGGTTTATGCGATGACGCTGCTCAGACAGATCAAGTGGCCAAGGATGTGATGGAGCCAGGGAACACCCTCTTCCAACAGTCCCGTCTACTTCTGCATACGTTTTCCCTATCACTCATTACACTAAACCCCTCCGAGGCTTTAACACTAGCCCACTTCACCCACTAATTACTGATGTTCATGTTAAAGATGTTATCGTATTTGTTTCTGTTCTATCATTAGCAATAGGATTAACAGTTTTATCAGTTATGATGGGTTTTTTTTTTTGAAGATTTTGTGGGGATATTAATCATCTTACATGTTTATTTTACAAAGTGCACTCTAGTATATTTCAATTCTTTCCAGCTGAATAGTTTAGCTATTTAAAAAATTATATATTTAAAACACTTTTTAGTAAATAGTGTAATAGTTCTCAGAATACTTGTATTTTTTTGTATTTTGGCATATGGGCTGATCACTTTATTCACACCCTTACACCCTTGTCCCTTCTCACTACTTTGTCTCTCTGTCTGTTGATCAGGGTGATATTGGCCCTCCTGGTGCTACAGGACCACAAGGACCCCGAGTAAGTAACCGATTACAGTCCATATTTTCTTTATTTAAACTCTGTGATCTCTTCTGGCTAAGATGTCTTGCTTGTTTATCATTGCAATTTAAGATTACAGTGATTTACAACTTATGTGTAACAGGAAATGGTCAATAATATACATACAGTACAGTATATTATGTAACTTTTATTTACTGTTCTATAAATTTTGCACATATATGGGAAGCTCAGTGGCTTGTTTGAAAAGAAGGTTTGGCACTAATGACAGCATGCCACATCCTATACACCAAAATTCTCATTCTCCCCATTTCCAGGGCCCATATGGCTACAAAGGGGAACGTGGAGAGAAGGGAATTCTTGGATTACCTGGTGCGAGGGTAAGTTTCGTTCTAGTGTCTCTAGGTAATAAAGTATTTTCTTAACTGATAATGTCTGATATCTTGAATGATAGGTAAATGCACAGTTGGTTGAGTGTTTACTGTCAGCTTAATTATTTCATTTTGTAGGGTCCTCCTGGTTTTAATGGACCGCTGGGAGAAGATGGCCTAAAGGTAAGACTTAGCAATGCCTACACTTCAACTGTGCAATTGATACTTCACCAGTGGAAAATAATCATTGCTATTTTTATCATAGGGGTATCGTGGGAGCCCTGGTCTCTTTGGATTATCAGGAGCTCCAGGCCCTAAAGTGAGTATGAAGTAAGGTGTAGTTGAGGTTAGAGAAAGATAAAACCTACAAATTTTAAAGTGATTAAAAAGAGGAAAAGAGAAGAGAAGGAGGTTTTTTCATGACTTCAGGCAAAATGAACCAAAGACCCACAAAAGTCTTTCTTTTGGGAAGGACAATTTTGGGTTGTTTTAAACTGTGCAGTTCATAATGTTTGAATGAACAATGTAAGAATGAATACAACATTTCTGTACAGCAAAGTGCAGAATCTACATAAGTGTGGCATGTTGAGGTTAAATACTGTCCCTTGGTCATTTCTTTGTAGGGTTACAGGGGAGAATCAGGGCCACCAGGGCCAACTATCTTTATTGGTGAACAAGAATCATTTGTACAAGGTAACTGCTATTTCTCGCTAGCACTTCTATTCATGCATTAATGTTTAGATGCAGTAAAACTTGTTAATAAGGCACCTCTTCTGAATTCATGTACAGGTCCTCTAGGTGATCCTGGTTTTGATGGCCTTCCAGGCCCAACTGGAGATGCAGGTTTACCAGGACGTCCTGGACCTCCAGGTGACCCTGGATCTTCATCCTTCCAAACAGGTGACAGTGATATAATGCCATGTACAGAGATATCACAATTAAACTAAACATGGAGGTCCAGTCACATGTAGACATTATCACATATCTTTTATTTTCATGCAGTATAACTTACTGTAAATTTATGTCTTCCTTCAGGTACTCCAGGCTTTCCTGGCTTCCCTGGTATTAGTGGACCTAAGGGAGAGAAGGGAGACGCAGGTCAACCAAGCTTCAGCCCTGTCGGTTTGCCTGGAGACAGAGGGTTACCTGGACCTCCAGGTCCACCTGGACCTCGAGGCATAACTGAAACAAGTAAGATTTTTTTTTGACTGATAGATTTCCTTTTCCCGTTTTTGAAGTAGAGTTTTTAAGCAGCACTAGGCAAACTTTATGTGTTTATGTCAGCTATAAAGTCTAATGTGTCTAATTTTAATGTGTTTAGCTATATTTTAGGGATGGAGGATATCTAAATAAATAATGCAATTATTAAATTAAATATGTCATACATATTTCATAATTTACTTGCTAAATATGAATTATGGCATTCTATAAATTTTCAGATCAGTTGTGTTATTTTAGATTTAGATCCACAAGCATGGGTGGACATTGCTATGAAGAATTTTAGGTGTCAAAGTGACATTAATATTACACACACTGATTGTTTTTTTCCCCTGTTGGTAAAGATGAAATGGTTGGCCCATGCTTTGTGGTGACTAAAGGTCAAATAATACAAGGTAGTCTGTTTTTAGTGGTCATGTTGCATATTAATAATGCAAAAAAAACTGCCCAGTAAAACATTGTTTCTCATTATGACCAAAAAGTATATAGATGATCAACCATAAATATACAGATGATCTCATAAACAATCTATATTCTTATTCACAAAACATGCTTCATTGAGTGTCTACCTCATGCATGGAAACTGAAATAGGTAGGACACCTTTGTTAAAGCATGGCTTGATATGTTTTAAGACATACAGACTTCCATCTCTGAGTCAATGGAAAGAGATACTTTCATTGGATAGGTCTACATAAATCTTGCTTTATGTATATACCTTACAACTATGGTGTTGCTAACTAACATTTCCAACATATAATTGAAAAAAAATGAACATTTGGGTTCTATACAGACATTTGACCTCTGAACTTAATAAAATTTCAAAAGACATCATGATTATGACAAAGTTTAACACATGGGATAATTTTTTATTTTGCCAAATCAACAAATGTTGCCTTGCCACTGGTCAGCTCTGATTCCTGGGGACAAGACTGGAACACCAGGTGTAAAAGGCAGCAGAGGTCAACTGGGAGCTAAAGGTTTTAAAGGAGCCAAAGGTAAGGAATCTTGTACTTAACAAGTCCACAGACATGCTTGGAAAAGAACTTGGATTGAGTCTAATGTCCTGGATATACATATTTACATGGGTTAAATTGTAGGTTGTCACTTTTTTTTGTAGGTGAAGTTGGACTTTGTGATTGCTTTGGTGAAGACATCTCTGGCAGAGAGGGCCCTCAAGGATTTCAAGGGCTCCCTGGTTTTGCGGGGCTCAGTGGGCGGAAAGGAGAGGTTGGTGACCCAGGACCTCCAGGACTCTATGGACCACAAGGGCCAAGTGTAAGTGACATGAACCAATAATGGCTATTGAATTTGGTAGAATATCATAAGGCATGAATCAAAGTCAAGTTAGAAAAAGGGTGCTGCAAATGTGAACTGCTCTTTAGAATTGCTACCATTCATGCCTAATGTTGCGCCTAACATTGTGCTTATTTTAAGGGTCGTCCTGGAGAGCGTGGCTTTACTGGGATTAAAGGAGAGAAAGGAAACCCTTATTATGCTGCTAGACGAGGACAGAAGGGTGACATTGGTCAGCAAGGGCCTGCTGGTCCTACAGGTGGCATCGGCCAACCTGGAAGAAATGGAGCCGCTGGTTTTCCTGGTGCACCAGGACCACCGGTAAGTGGATAGTGTAGTGATCAGTCAAGTATCCAAACAGCTCTTCTTGCCAGTTAGACACAAAAGTTGTGTCTTTACTTTCTGTGTTTTTCTCCCTGTAGGGAGATGCTGGTTTTGGGGTGATTGGAGACAGAGGTTATCCTGGATCTCCTGGTTTGAAGGGTCGCCCTGGTGCACCCGGTGACCCTGGAATTGGCTACCCAGGCAGCGCTGGTGTTAGAGGATTTCCAGGCGACCCTGGTATCAGTGGGCTTCCAGGGATATCTGGACCTCCAGGACCACTAGGTAAGTTCTAAATAAACCGGATGGATGGATTTGCCTACATAGTGAACAGAAAACGCATGTCTTTGTATCTTTGTGAATGTTGATACAGATACAAAGTATACTATATGTATACATGGGATAAATTCATATACATATGTATACATGTATAAATATGCACATGCATGTCCATGTGTACATAACGAAGGTCTCTGTGTTTTTTTCATAAACAGATTCTGTTTGTCCACACACTAAATAATGAAACTCTCACTCAAATACGACTTTATACAATTCACCAGGAAGTGGAGAAGAGAACAGAAAAACTATCTCTTGATACATAATCTCTTGTAATTCGCTATATACTTCTCTCCTAAAATAGAAGCCTACTCTCTAATTAAATAAAAAACATTACCTCCATAAATCTTACACAGATTAAAAATAAGTAAAAGTAAAAATATCAAAATTTTTATTATAATTTTAATAATAATATCAACATTTCAAAATAAATTTATAACCCCAATTCCAAAAAAGTTGGGACACTGTGTAAAATGTAAATAAAAACAGAATGCAATGATTTCCGAATCTCATAAACCCATATGTTATTCATAATACAACATAGAAAACATATCAAATGTTTAAACTGAGGAAATGTGCCATTTTAAGGAAAAAATAAGGTAATTTTGAATTTGATGGCTGCAACACGTGTCAAAAAAGTTGGGACAGGGGCTGCAAAAGCCTGGAAAAGTAAGTGTTAAGAAGAATTAACAGAATTATTAAGAAGTCTAATGAAGTGCTTTGAAAAATGTATAAATAAAAAGAGTGGAGATGACTGTTATTTTGTTTTTACTCATTCCTCTTGGTTGATGTCTTTTTCCATTCAAATAAAAAAAGCATTTTTTGTCTTAGCAAATTCTGTGCTGCTTTACAGATCAATCCAAATCAATTAGGCACCAAAAAAAATGACTGTTAAAAATGACTGGGGTGGAGGGGAATGGGGGTAAATAATAATTAGCATCTTCTTTAATTGTATGTGTTTCTGTGTCCTTGTACATGCATATGTGCAGATTTCTTTTCTCATTCTGCTTATGCTAATATATTTTCCTACTTGATGGTTGAGCCATTGAGAGTTTGGGTGAACTAGCATCAAGAAAATTAACATTAAATTTCAACTAAAATTCCCTCACACTCAATCTCTCTCTGAATTGGAACTGTGCAGAAATGTGACTTTGCTATGCTTTAACAGAACATGCCTGGTTTACTTGGATAATCTTTTTTTCTTATTCCTTGCTAATGATATAATCTTCTTCATGCTTATGCCTTAAAATGATTTGATGATGCTCCCTGAGTGAAGTGATTGATGGAGTGATTAACTGACCACATCTCTTGCTATTTCTCTTACCCTTGCATGTTGTCTGACTAGGTGACAGCTGTGGGCAGGCGGGGCTTAATGAAGCCTCTTTCACAAAGGGAGGTGAGGTGTCCAGAGCTGTAGTTGTAGTAGAAAGTTGTTCAGGCTGACTGGACCAGACATCTCAAGCCTGGCCTTCACTGGCATCACTTACTTTAAAGCATGCTTAAGGTGTCTACTCCAATCAGCTCTTTCCCTTTCTTGGTGTGGTGTCCAGTGGAGCAGTAGGGGCACCTGTTGGACATTCTGGAGTAAGCTGGAGCCACAGCCAGTGGACAGGATATACAGCGGGTGGGGTAAAGAAAAGGAAAAGACAGAGTATCACAGAGCATGGACGACACTGTTGGTTTTCTCTGCCTGCTACACTTGACTTGACTATGTTTGCTCTGCCCTCAATGCTTTGTGTCTTCAGCTTATGCCGGTGCATACAACAAGTTCACACAATGACAATGCATTAGCTCTTATTGCCTAATCAGCTAACAAAGCCTGGTGCATGTGATCAACCTGTTATGCTGTACACTGCAGGGGATATAATAAGATTGGCAGGTATCTTAGTATCCCACATGATTTCACTAAAATAGATGTTTAAAATTTAATTATTTAATTTATTGCCATGGCCATACAGAGTTAGTAATAAAAGCTGATGTATTCAGAAATTGTTGAATAAATATCAGTTCAAATATTAGAGAGATATCAGCAGAGAATTATCTCAGCAAACATTATAACACAAGAAAGTGTTACCAAAGATTTAAAATGTTGTTTTTTTTTTTTGTTTAATCAGGAATAATTTAATCTTTTGCCAAAAACCTCCCATAATTATGTGTATGTGTGTATACAGTAAGTGATGGGTTTTATTTAAGCTGGTCTAAAGATTATTCTGTTTTTCTTTTTTTCTCAGGCAAGTTTATAACAGTGTTTAAAATATTTATCACAATAATTTTTAATAATACTAAATTACATTAAACCATAGCAAATTTAAAAATAAGTTAAAATAACTTTAACTTGACTGAATATTTTCATATCCTGTCAGAACTTTGTTCTTGATGTGGATTTACAAATGATTTCCTTGTAAATTTCCTTTTCTTTGCCTTGTCTAAAGTTAAAAGTTGGTTACAGTGCTGTTTTAAAAAGTTGCTTTAGAAACAGTTGGTGCCCCATGTTGATGATTTGAGCATGTAACTGATGATCATATGAATCTCCACAGGACTGTCACTGCCCTGCATAATTCCAGGAGAACCTGGTAATCCAGGTTTCCCCGGACTGCCTGGAGTGCCAGGTAATTCTTTCCATCGTTATTTGCAATTGATCAAAAAGATGAAGAAAAAAGATGAGGATTGTCCTGTAAGTAGGCGCTACCAGACCCAGTTATTATAAGTAAATGTGTGTGTGGTTAGGCCCAAAAGGAGAACCAGGTCCACCAGGACTAAATGGAAAACCAGGTGCTGATGGGTCAAAAGGTCAGAGAGGAGATCCAGGCAGTGGAGGTCAACCCGGACCACAAGGTATGATCCTAGTCAACATTTAGAAGATATGACATGAAAAGGACTGTTTAATACATATCAACCCTCTTCAGGCCAAAACACCGATGCATCATTATTCCCACAGCAGATGGAACAGAATTTTTTTAAATTTACAAACTTTCAACTGGTAACAAATGGTAATCATAAATTAAATGTGCAGTTTGGCCATTTTCAAAGTGTATATAGACTTATACTTTAAGCTTTCTAACTGAGAAATTAGCTCTGCTCCTAGCCAGAGTAGAGCACCTCACACTAAAATATATTATACATTTAAAGTATTTATTTAACAGTGAAATAATGTTTTATTGTTTTCCTGCAAAAGATTAGGCAGTTAAAGTAGTGCATTAAAATACCAGAAAATGCACTGCATAGTGGAATATCTAATGTTTTTGGTAGGGGTGAAAATAGTAAAAATCTGCAATTTAGTAGATTAATGTCATGCCCTTTATTTTAGTGGCTATTTTAGGCGAATACAAACCCTGTTTGAGTTTAACTTTATATGCAGCTAAAAACTTTGGTTTTGTAAAGAACTCAAATTCATTGTTTAATGTGAGTAATTTCAGTGGTGGAGACGGTTGAATCAGTGCACGCTAGTTGAGGTAGTTTTGGTGGCTTGGTGGTTAAGGCTTTGAGTTACAGTGTTCAAATCCCAGCACAGCCAAAATGCCATGGTTGGGTCCTTAGAAAATATCCTTAACCTTTTGCTCAGTTGTATCCTGCCTCAATTGTAAGTTGCATTTTTCAAGCATCAGCCAAATGAGCAAATTGGATATTACATTATGTGTTATTATATACTATGTAAGATATAACAGTACTTCACGGTAAATATGTTTTACAGTTATTTACTGTAAATGTAAGGATTTTACTGGCAAGTTGGCTGCCAGGAAGTTACTGTACATTTTACAATAAATGTAGTGCTTGAAAGGCAACTCATGAGGCATACTCACTTTCAAAACAGTGGGGCAGGGTCAGTTGTGGAAAGAAGAAGGCTTGTCAATGTTTTTAAATGACAAAAGGAAATTACATTGTGACAAAACTATATTATATTGCTTTAACACAATGGATTTTACAGGCTTCCCTGGACCAAGAGGAGATCCAGGTTTACCAGGCACTATAGAAAATGGCCGTCCAGGTTCTCCTGGAAATAATGGCCGTCCTGGGTTGCAAGGAGCAAAAGGAGAACCTGGCGAAGCTTTAGGGGTGGCTCCAGGAATACGCGGACTTCCAGGACAACCAGGAGAGCTTGGAGACAAGGGCGAACGAGGCACTCCTGGATTATCAGGCGGACGTGGTAAGTTTAATGACCTCATTTCAGAACTACTATTACTTAGTTTTCAGTACTGCAGTTATGAATGAAATTTTCACTTGTAGGTTTTGATGGATCCAGTGGTAACCCAGGTGTAAAGGGGGAGTGTGGTGCCAATGGTTTCCCAGGACTTCCAGGGCCACCAGGTCCACGGGGTGTGAGTCCTTCTGAAGTAAGTGGACCTCGTGGGCCACCTGGCAATCCTGGATTCCCTGGACCTGCAGGTGAGAAAGTGATCAAGTAGATGATTATTCTTTTATTCACTGGAATATTAAATTGCCCATCTGTTATCCTTGATGTTCCTATGGAGCTTTGTCTTATCTTTTGAGAAAATTGGCTGCTCTATATTATAGGTTTCAGCAATTCAGTCTACTGAGAAAGCTACTCATAAAGAATTTTAGTGAATGCATCTCTGTTTGAATTTTTGTGCACATCACTGCGCTTTGTCTGGTACTGTGGTAGATACTCATCTCTAGGGTTAACTCTACCAAAACATATGGTTAAATGCAGCAGGGATGGTGTTTTTTTTTCCGAGCCAGACTAAGGAGAGTTTACAAAAGAACAAGTATGGTGATGTAGGATAAGGTAAAGTAATGTAAAATAAGCTAAACTAATGAAAAGTAAAGTAAGAGAGAAAGAACTATGAATCACTTATGTTCCAGCACAGCTGGAGGTGTAATAATTATAATGTCCTCTTACTGCTCATCTCTTTGTCAATGCATCCTCCTCTGGACTCTTTCTCACAAATACATCTCATTTCATCCCTCTATTCTGTCAATGTCCTCTCCTTCTCCTTCTTTGTCTCTTTGTCTCGCTCTGTCCCCACAACAATCATCTCCATCTTCCCGTCCCTTCCATTTGTGGTGTCTTGCTCCTCTGTTCTTGGTGCTGGGTCAATTCTCTAGGCTGTCAAGGTGAGAAAAGTTATCATATCAACCCCCTACTTCTTTATAGAGCTCATTTTTATCTAACAACCAGTTCTTTTCTAATAAATATTTTCTTAGTTTGCTCCAGAAATTAGAGCATCTGAACTTCCTAACCAAAGCACCTAGTGAAAAGGATTGTGCTTTGCTGCTTTATTAAGCTGTGAAG
The DNA here is from genome assembly GCF_023375685.1 of Ictalurus furcatus. Classification (NCBI taxonomy): domain Eukaryota; kingdom Metazoa; phylum Chordata; class Actinopteri; order Siluriformes; family Ictaluridae; genus Ictalurus; species Ictalurus furcatus. Next base: position 23,283,070 of record NC_071261.1, read on the forward strand.
AAAGATACTGTCCACTTTCTATACCATTCCAGTTTCCCATCAGCAAATCCTTTTTGGTGATAATAATTAACGTTAACATAATTTATAATCCATTACACAATAAAATCCTTTATTTGTATCAAGCTGTCCTGGCCATGTATTTTCATTTATCTATCAAGCTTGGGGTGGTATAAATCATGTGAGGTATATGTTTTCATCCATCATTTAAATGAGTGTATATGTGGGTGTATATACGGTATGGTTGTTCATGATGAGCAGTTGCCAGTGTTAAAATTTGCACTAATGCCATCAAGCAGTACTAATTTAGCTAGACTCCAGCCATCTGCTGCACTGCTATAACCCTAATCTGCTTGTGTGATGTTAACAAATTCATCCAACTGCAAAGGAGTATTTACAGAGATTTCTAGAATCTGATTATTTTCTCTAATATAATCTAATATTTCAAAATGTGCATATTTATTACTGTTTCTTTGTATTAACGTTTTGTGTTTATTCTAGTAGCATTTATTACTGATGTGCAGTAAATAAGAGTTAATGATTTGAAACCATTTTATTGATGATGTCGAATGAGATATGGTGAATGTTTGAATGAATGACTGTGGTGATGAATGAAGAAGGGTCTTTCTGCAGACAATTGGGCACTTTTTAAGTGGGTGTGTCGTTTAGTGGGTAGACAAAGGTTTATGAATGCACTCAGGGTGAAGGTTACAAACCTTTATGAAAACATGTCAGGTTAGCTCATGTGAAGATTTGTTTAAATGACTTAAAATCTGCCAGCTTGAAGATTTCCATATATGGTCTTAAAGACACATATTTTGCGGCGTGTGATCTCCAGACAGAACACATGGAATAACGTGCTTGAGTGTATCTGTGTCAGTGGCTAATGTACCTTTGCAATAAAGATTTGCGGGCACAGTGTTAGATGTCATATAAATGTACAATTGCTAGATGGTTGAAGGTGATTTCTGTATAGGACAAATTACTGGAACATTCTGGTTTCCTAAATAACATAGACACATTACTATTAGGTGTAGGAAATATCACATAAACACACTTCTAAGCATGTAGATGATCATTATGTTGTGAACCTTTTAAGAAAATGTCAATAGTAAGCCCTATCAATTCATTGGCTGACTGTAGGCTCATCTTCATCTTCAAGTGTGTTTCAGATGATTCTATTACAGTACTAACCTGAAAGAGTTTGCTATTGTTATTCCAAATACAATATGAATTGAGTGGTGTTTGACCCTCATGTTTGTGGTCTCCAAGGTTTTCCAGGACTCAAGGGTACAATAGGAGACCCAGGACGTCAAGGCTTGGGTAGAAAGGGCTCTTCTGGACGACCTGGAATTCCAGGACCAAAAGGACAAATAGGACGTCCTGGAGATACTATTTCAGGACGTAATGGCCAATCAGGAAGGCCGGGAAAAAAAGGTTTGAAGTTTTAAATGCTAAAAATCTAAGGCATTTCTAACAGGATCCCTGGCAAGATTTATTATTTTTAGCCTTCTTGCAAAATTAAAAGCGTTTTTGCAAACAATGCTTCCAGATTGCCAGATAGCTAATTCATCTCATATCTCACATTACATTTTACATCTCCTTCCCAATCTTTATGAAAGTATCAGTACTCTTTCATCATTCCAGCCATTACAGACATTCACTATACTGATGTGGATGTTTTACAGGGGAGAAGGGATTCTCTGGATTGGTTGGATTCCCTGGATCACCTGGACGTTCTGGAGGCTCTGGACAGCCAGGGGGTAAAGGTCAACCTGGAATCCCAGGATTGGATGGCGAACCTGGAGTAAAGGGCTCTCTTGGTTTTAAAGGTATACCAAAAACTTAAAACATACCAGTTAACATGTCACTGATATATTATGGTTGCTTATTTGTATAGTATACCATGCAAAAATAGATTCCAAATGTGTGTGTGTGTGTGTGTGTGTGTGTGTGTGTGTGTGTGTGTGTGTGTGTGTTTTCCAGGGGACCGTGGAGAACCAGGCCAACCAGGTCCTCCCTCTCAACGCCTTCCACTGCACCTTATTAAAGGGGACCAAGGTACTCCTGGAGCTACAGGACTGCCTGGTTTTCCAGGACCACGAGGTACAGAAACGCTCCCATGGCCACTGGTTCTCATCTGTCCATGAACAGAAAACTGTAGAATACACAATAGGAGGCATATTGTACATTGCAGTGTTCTTTAACTGTGGTAGTCAAACTTGAGCTTGAACATGATCTTACACACAGCAGTTCCTTTTTGGTTTTGCTTAGAAATTGCAATCTGTCATCATCCCATTCCAGAAATATAACAGGCATTGTCTTTAAACAGGTGATAAGGGAACCCAAGGTTTACCTGGTCGTTCAGGCTTTCCTGGGCAGTTAGGAGTTGTTGTTAAGGGTCCACCTGGTGATCCAGGTTTCCAAGGAAGCACAGGTTCTTCAGGATTTGCAGGACCTAAAGGGGCACCTGGTGTTTTTGGTTTCCCTGGCATGCCTGGCCCTAGGGTAAGTCAATTTACTGTGTGATGCCAATCCAGCTAAATGATAGTATTGAAGTAAATAGTCAATGGGGAATACAGCTGCATGGAAATGCAATATTGACTGCAGGAAATGTCAGAATTCTTTTATGTTTTGGTTGAACAGTTTATTTGATGCATTTTGATCCCGTTTGCAGGGTGATGATGGAGTTCCTGGTTTGTATGGACAACCTGGTATTTCAGGATTGCCTGGTAGCAAAGGTGAGTTCTTCTTTCCATATAAATAAATTTCTCCATGAGAACACAATCCATTCAAGATTGTAGTGTTTGACTGTGTATTTGGTTATATTTAACATAACGATCATCCCATGCATTTTCCTGTAAAGGTGAGAAAGGAGACTCTACTGGAGCACCTGGGGCCCCTGGAAGAAGGGGACTGGTAGGAGATTTTGGATTCCCTGGTGAGCTTTGTGCTTTTCTTTTCTTCAGTTTACTATCTTTTTTTTTTTTTTTTTTTTTTACAAGAGCATACTACAACAGTTGCTTGTTATTATTAACTGTTTAATTTTACTGATCATATAATGGATGCTGACAGGGAACACATTAAGCCAGAGGAGATTATGAAAGTGACTTTGTACTTTATTAATAACATTTTACAAACATATGTCAAGAGACCCTGGTGTTTTTGTGAATAAAAGCACTTAGCCTAATATAATAAACATGTTTATAACCAATGTTATGCCAAATTAAAATTACTAATGAACAATTTGTGAATAGGAAACTGAAAGGCATTCTTTAACAATATTATTATTATAATATCCTGTAATATAAAATGTCATTGTTAGCGATTTGTTTATGTAATACCTCAATGTCAGTATTTTCCCTTTCGATTGTATTTGATGCACAGGTCGCCCAGGCTTTGCTGGTGAACAAGGTTCTCAGGGTTTGCCAGGAGATTTTGGATATCCTGGGCAGAAAGGATTACCTGGAGATCCAGGAAGGCCTGGATCAGGAGGTAACCCTTTTGCAGAAACATCTCCTTTTAATTAGTTATTATATTATACTGATGCTTCTTTTAACTTGTCTTACACTTCATGTACCTTTGGTCAGGTCAACCTGGGCCACGTGGCACTAAGGGTCTTGATGGTTTTCCGGGACAGAGGGGCCGGAATGGTGAATCAGGTCTCCCTGGGACTCCAGGTCGTGCAGGAGTAAAAGGTCAGTCTAGTTAAAGAGCATAATTTTTTTATGCAGTTACAGCCAGAACGTCTGCAATGTTTGCTACAGATATGTTGTTTTTATGCAAGTAATGTATAACTTTGCTGGCAGCTATACATCCAGAAACAGGCTAGGTTTCTATTAAAATAAGCAGCAAGATTCAAGAAGCTCCCAGTTCAGTTACTGGGTCTAGCAACTGAACTTCTTATTTTATGTTAACTACTTCAACTTTACCCAACTGCTTCGCAATGCTAATTTTTGAAAGAATGTTTAATAACACACTTTTCCTAATTTCCTTATAGGTTTATCTGGATCCCCTGGTTTAGATGGACTCAATGGACTTTCAGGGCCCAAAGGTCAACCGGGTATACCTGGTAAGAATATCTACAGCTATTGATACTTCCTGCATTTCAAATGAGTCCACACACAGTCAGCAGCCACCTTGTGGTAGACCATGTACTTGAAACTTAAAGTAATACAGTTAAATCTGTCCACAGGTGTAGTAGAGGGCGGTCAGCCTGGAGCCCCAGGATTGAATGGACTAAAGGGAGAAAGAGGCACATCACTGCCCGGAGCACCAGGATTTCCTGGAGTAAAGGGAGCCCGAGGAGATATTGGTGAGAAAATAGTAAACATTTTAATCAGCTCTTTCTAACACGGTCATAAAAATGAGTCATTTAGCTAGGTGGCACCAAGAACATAACAACCCATGACTCAAGCAAATGAAACCAAACAAATTAGGCAGAGATAGATCATTTACTACTACTACCATTACTTCTAGCCCTGCCCAATCCCATTAATATCACTACCTCAACTACTGCGCCCACTATCACCACCACAACACAACCAGTACTACTTCTACTACTATTACTTCACTACTACTACTACTAATACTAATACTTTTTTATTTTCTCTCTAGGTTTTGAAAAGTTTGTGACATTAAGTGCATAATATTAAGTAAACAACTAAATCTCTGCAAGAAATGTAAAACATTAAATTACTAAAATGTACATTTCTAGACACAGAAATACCTGTTCTGTTTCAGGACTGTATTTGCCCCAATATGTGATCCTATTATTGTGTTCTTTGTTAGGTTACCCTGGACGGCCAGGGTTTCCAGGTCCTCCAGGTCCTCCAGGACGATCCACTGCATCTGGCATTCTTGGTCCTCTAGGAGATCCTGGTCTACCTGGACTAGATGGTGAAAAAGGTAAGCCTGTTTTTTTAATGACTGTCAAGTTAAGTAAAATAATATTTTGCACATGGAGCAAAGAGACCAGAAAGAGATGAGATTCAAAATGGTTATCTAATTTTTTTTAAATACCTCTTCAATGATAAAGTGTTTTATCTTCCTGGCTCCCTATCTAACTGATCTTTCTATGAGCCAGCCATATGATGACCTTGTTTTAAAAAATGTCTCTTTTATAGGTGTTCCTGGCTCCCCTGGTCCTCGTGGTCCAGCTGGGCCTGGAACAGACCAGGGTGACAGAGGAGATCATGGATTTCCTGGATTACCTGGAATCCCTGGGATACGTGGCGAACCTGGATTTTCAGGAGGACGTGGGCCACCTGGCAACTCAGGATTCAAAGGTGCTTGTATGGAAAATCTTTATGACATTACCCATCAGTATATTGAACTATTAGCTGTAGTCTAAACTGAACTGTAGTAGGAATTTTTTTTGGTCTGAAAGTAAATTTAATTTTATATGCCAAAGATTGCCTTTCTCTACCTGTCTCCTTCAGGACTGAGAGGAGACCCTGGAGGTAATGGACCTCCAGGACGTCTAGGCTCCCCTGGAGATCAGGGAAGTTATGGTAGCAAAGGATCAAAAGGATTTGTGGGTCAGTAAATAAACTCAGCAGGTCTGTTGAAATATATAGGACAATTTTTTTTTTCATTTTTAAATGTGAGCTTTGGCATTGCAGTCCAATCATTTTACCTTACACGTACTTCTTTGAAGTTAAGCACTCTCTTGAATATGTGCCATTTCCTGAACTGTATTTCTTCTTTTCAGGTCAACCTGGTAGCAAAGGCCTTCCAGGAATTGTTCTCCCACCCCGAATAAGGGACATGCCAGTTGGGAATCCTGGTCCACGAGGAGCCTCTGGCCTTCCTGGTTATACAGGATCACCAGGCCAGCCTGGTTTCCCTGGACGTCCAGGTGAGCTGCTTATCACAGTTAAACATATTTTCATTACTTTCTGTCCAAATAATCTTGATTACTTATGGTCAAGCATCAGCAGTGCCTTATTGTTGGAAAGATAAAAAAATTGGTCTATGACAAAAAGGCATTCATTGCACCTTTTTGACCTTTGTGATAAAACACTTGCTTATAGCTTTATAGGTTACTTTAAAGTTTAGTATAAATTTTACTGTATTGCATATATACAGTATTTGTCTTTTTTGTTACAAATATGTAGGCCCCAAAGGAAAGATTGGATCGATGGGCAATCCAGGCCACACTGGTCCAGCTGGACCTTCTGGACCCATTGGAGATCCTGGAGTTCCAGGATATCAAGGATCTGCTGGTGGCAGTGGTGAGTTGAATGTTTTTTAGAAAGGTATTGTAACCAAACCTGGTTTGGTTGCAGTGAGTGAAAAATATGATACATGAGAGAGTATGGAATGTACTGTTTGGTAGCATCTGAGGGGCTTTAAGACCTCTGTAGCTCCAGGTGACCTGATTTTTACTCTTCATGTTTGATGAGCCAGGAGCATCCATTGTTAGGTATTAGTCATCAACAGGGAACTGTTAATTTCCTTGGATTTCTGTGAGCATCACTTCTCAGGCTTGGTGATGAATACCTTTGAATAACTTTTTTCTGCAGCCCTGAAGGTGGGCTCTGGTGGTGTTGGTGTGATCAGGTTTGGTGGTATTCCAAGCACACTGATATAACACTATCTCAATACATTTTCACATAAGGATTAAACTTAAAAATTAGGCTTAATAAATGGCAATACACCCTGAGTGTGATGCTAGTCCATTGCAGTGCACCACTAATATATATCATGATGAATGAAAGTACAAACTGAGTCTAAGAGCATGCTGACAAGTCGTAATCAGTGCAAAACTGATACTTTTAGTTCATTTGCTGTTTGGTTTGAATTACTTAGATGCTAGGTTGTTTTGAAAACAGAACTTTGGCAAGTGTGCATAGAAATGATCAGTCAGACCAAAAACAAATCCTTACTATGCAGGAATGTCTAATAGCTTAGCGTTCATTTCTCAGTTGCCACTATTCTACCAGTGGTTCCATTTCACCTGTACTTGTCCTCTGCTACCACTATCATTTCCCCCTCATTTCTTAATTTCTCCTCATCCACTCTTTCCTCATTGCTCAGGTTTTCGTGGTAGGCAGGGACAACCAGGTCCTTCAGGTTTGCCTGGACGTGCCATTGGGATCGGCTACACTCTGGTGAAGCACAGCCAGTCCAGTCAGGTGCCAATGTGCCCTCAGGGCATGGACAAGTTGTGGGATGGCTATAGCTTGCTTTATGTAGAAGGACAGGAGAAGGCGCATAACCAAGACCTGGGTAAAACACTTAAAGACATTAGAGATTTAGTGTAATGTATTATAACATCAGTAAACATGCAGAAATTTTTGTATCAGTAGTGTAGCAAATGTCAAATATCAATATAAGGATGATATTGGCTTAATGATTTTTCTTTCAATGGTCTTCCACCATTTGTTTTCTCATATTCTTTCTACAACTTCCTCTCTGGTCTCTCAGGTTTGGCTGGCTCCTGTCTACCTCGTTTCAGCACTATTCCCTTCCTTTACTGCACAACCAATGAACTCTGTTATTATGCCAGCCGCAATGACAAGTCCTACTGGCTGTCCACAACAGCACCCATTCCCATGATGCCAGTAGAAAATGAGCAGATTACTCAGTACATCAGCCGTTGTTCAGTGTGTGAAGCCCCATCTCAAGCTGTGGCTGTCCACAGCCAAGACGTCACTATTCCCCCCTGTCCACGGGGGTGGAGGAGCCTGTGGATTGGTTACTCCTTCCTTATGGTGAGACATATACCCATACACACTCTGTTTCTCTGTTTCTTTTCGAAAAACCTAGAATGTTCAAGGATTTTCAGAATAGTAAATGTTTTAGCATGTTTGCAGGCTGGGTAATAAACAGACTGCTGCAGTTTTCAATATGAGAAAGGCAATAATGAATTGACAGAATCAGCACTTATATTGTTGTAGATAGCTAAGCTACAAGTTACTCTACAAAAAAAGCTATAAATGTAACAATGACTCCATAAGAAAAAGCTCCAGTGCTCTGGCCTGCAAGAGAAATCTGCCTGACAGGAAGTATATAACTTGGCAAATTAATATTAGATATTGGGTGAGCTATGACAATATTATTAGTAAAACGTTCATCAATGGGGGTGCGGGACACTGTGGCTTAGAGGTTAGCATGTTTGCCTTGCACCTCCAGGGTTGGGGGTTTGAGTCCCACCTCTGCCCAGCATGCATAGAGTTTGCATGTTCTCCCCATGCTTCAGGGGTTTCCTCCCCAAATCCAAAGACATGCGTTGATTGGCATCTCTAAATTATCCGTAGTGAGTGAATGTGTGTGTGTAGTTGTGCCCTGTGATGGATTGGCACCCCATCCAGGGTGTCCCCCGTCTTGTGCCCCAAGTCCCCTGGGATAGGCTCCAGGCTCCCCATGACCCTGCGTAGGATAAGCAGTACAGAAAATGGATGGATGGACATCTATCAATGTTGTTCCACTACATAGTAAATAAAAAGTTGACCCTCTAAGAAGATACTTGATTGTAAATATCTCATCAAACACTCATCTCATCACACCTACATAAGCTCAATGTAGCTCCCAAAAATCCTCACAGTTCTTATATTCTTATATCGGTTCTTTTATCAGGCGAGTTACTGCAGAGCCATAGGGCACATTCTTAAAGTGACTTTGTTGAATTGCCTCTTTCTGAAGTGCCATATGTTCCATATTTTTCTGTATAGTACAGGCAAGGAAGCCTTGCCTTCATTCTGTGTTGGTGTTATTGTAATTCTGCATTATTGTGTGTCTTCTGATCAGCATACGGCTGCAGGGGCTGAAGGAGGTGGCCAGTCGCTGGTTTCTCCTGGCTCATGTTTAGAAGACTTCCGTGCAACACCTTTTATCGAATGCAACGGGGCTCGGGGCACCTGTTTCTTCTTCAACAACAAGCATAGCTTCTGGCTAACCACTGTGCAACAGGAGAGGCAGTTTACACAAAGTCCTGATTCAGAGACCCTGAAGGGCGATCAGTACCGTGGCCGCATCAGCCGCTGCCAGGTCTGCATGAAGATCTTGTAGCCTGTGCACATGAGAGGAGAGGAGACTTTTAACAGAAAGAATAGAGAATAAGAAATGAGAACGCAAATATTGACTGACTGACTGCCTGATTATCTGAGACCCTCTCTTCTAGGTGCTTTTTGGAGCCTTCTACAAGGCCATGGTTAGGAGGGGCAAACAGCTCCAAGTAAAGATGTTAATTTCTATTTCACTTAACAACATTGGTGCTACGATAAACTGCATTTTTTTTGTTTTTGTTTGTTTGTTTGTTTTTTACTATTCAATATTTGTTTTACATATTCATGGCTACCTCAGAGAGTGTGTCCCAAATCCCTGATGGGAAGCACTGAAACATTAACGTGAGACTGCAGGCATTTTGTAACACAAACCAAAATCTTCTGGTTCACCTAGTCAAATATTTGTGCACTTTGTAGTGTACACAAATGAGGCAGATTGTGGCTTGTGATTAACACGTGAAATTATAATCCTCTCTAACCCCCCACAAATGTACCCTTAAAGTATTGCACTGAAATGAATATCTGGAAAAAAATAATATAAAAAGAACTTTAGTCACTGTAGAAAATGAACATTCCACTTTTACCTCCAACAGGTGCCTTGCCAAATATCTCAATTAACTCTAAAATACAGTCTCACATAATCTAACACTGATTAATAGACTTCACTTTCTAAATATGTATGAACTATGTTATTTTCATACTCATCATTTCACCTTTACTACAATGTTGCCTACAAGGAGCCATTCAACTGAGCAAAACATCTGTGCATTAGATATTCACTGCTTTCCACATCCAAAAGTATACCTATGGTTACTGAAAATGTCTGTAATCACTGCTGTTATCCTTTAGTCTTTCTATGATGCGTTTGAAAAGTTTCTTAAAGAGACAGGCTAATATGTAACCACTATATTCATTAGCTTCTAAAGCTCTCTTTGGTAGCCTTGAGTTTTCAGTATGGTTTCATCTGTAATGTGTGTAAGCTATTAAATTGCAGTTTTGTCATATTGTAGGAAAGAAACAATGTAGTAAATTGCAAAACCTGGGTGTATGATTTGTACATTAAGGATGGTTTCTAAAGGTATATATATATCTTTATGTGTATATTATAACAATATTTGTATTTTTCTTACACTAATTAAATAAATACATTTTCCCCTACATAAATTTAGGTCTATCACATAACTGAATTTCCAGTATTAGTTTCAGTGCACAGATTTAAAAAAAAAAAAAAAATTAACCAAAGCTGTTTCAGTGTATTATTGTGCCCCTTAATAAATAAAGTATGGTAACAAAATTATATGAACAGACCCTACTGACCTGTCATTTAATATATTACAGACTTTCCATCAATTTCATCAAAAAGTATGTATTTAAGGTGTGTACTTTCTCAAACAAAGAGTTCAACAAACATTACATAAGGCAATTAATCCAAAAGAGTTAACAAAATGCATATTTTAACATATGAATCGCTAATTTACATCCTTGGGAAATTAGTATCAATAAACTAAAGAGGCCTAAAAAATGTAATTGACTACCTGCAGAACACGAATGTGAATATGGATACCTTTGCTCACATATTAATTGTCATGTTTTGAACACAGAATCCAACTCTAACATGCAAGCACAAATAGAAAGCAGCTCCAGGTCTGTGATTTTCCCATGGAATTGTGAGTTTGTAGATTGGTTTTATATAAATCATCTGGTTGGGGATTATAGGCCTATTGTCATATTACAGCAAACCAGCGACTCCGTTTCCCAGAATGCACCAACAACTACAGACATCTCCGAAGAGGACTACACTTCCCAACGTAACACACAGACACATCACCTTCTCATAAGGACTAATCACACACACCTGTTCCTGATCACAATCATCACACCACACTATAACAGAGACTGTTCAGGCGCTAGGCTTTTGTGAAGTATATGCTCAGTTGCCTTGTCTCTGTTGTTACCAAGCCTTATAGTCCGGTTATTCTGGTGTTTTGACTTTGCTTACGTTTATGACTTTGTCTCTTTGCCCCGCTCTGCCCTGTTTGTGCTCTTTGCCTGATCACCTGACCTCTGCATGCTTATGATTATTGTATTCTGCCTTATCCTTTGGACTTGTTTTTGGATTAAAATAGCTAACCTGCACTTACTTCCATCTCAGCCTCCATTACATGACAGATCTGTCAAAAAGTCAAACCACCAGAATAAACAGACACGATATAAGGCAACTGAGCGTATACTTTGCAAAAGCCTAGTGCCTGAACAGTCTCTATTATTGTGTGGTGTGATGATTGTGATCAGGAACAGGTGTGTGTGATTAGTCCTTATGAGAAGGTGATGTGTCTGTGTGTTACATTGGGAAGTGTAGTCCTCTTCGGAGATGCCTGTAGTTGTTGGTGCATTCTGGGAAACGGAGTCACTGGTTTGCTGTGCTATGACACCTATCTTCAAGTCGAATAGGTAAGATTATTTTTGAATGCAACCACTAGGCTACATGCATGGGTTACTTTAATTAAGCTATAAATAAAATAACAGTACGTCACTGGGGGCACAGTGGTTAGTGTTGTCTACTCACATTTCTGTGCATGTTCTCCCTAAGTATGTGTGGGTTAAATTGCCCATGGGTGTGAACGATTATGAAACTGTGGTACCCAGTAATGGACTGGGGTCACATCAATGGTGTATACCCACCTCATTCCCATTGATCCAGGAATAGACACCAGATTCACCTGGATACAACCCTGACAAGATAAATCTATTACTGAATAAGAATGAACCAACAATAAAACATCAGGTGAAATGATCAAAGCTAAACTTTATGGCCAAAAGTTTGTGGACACCTGACCATAGGTCAGGGTGTGTTGTTTAATCCTGAGCACAAGTTACAGTTTGTCTGCCTTCATATGTGTCTGTGTAGGTTTCCCTCAGGTCCAGTGTCCTCCCAATATGTGCCAGTAGGTGGACTAGCTGTGTGTGTGTGTGTGTGTGTGTGTGTGAGATGTCTGTGCAGGAATGTTCTTAAATGGTATTAAAAAGATACTTCAACAAATAAAGTAATGCATACAGATTTCTTCTGTTTTTTTTTTTTTTTTTTTTTGTATATCTCATACTAAATAGTTTTATATCTTCAAACCAAATACAATATAAAGCAAAGGCAACTTGAATAAAACACACAATACAGTTTTTATTTATAATTTTTTTTTAATTGACACAAACAAACAAACAAAAAAAGGTATCCATGTTATCCGTACGTAGGCCAGGTTACAGTGGCTTAGTGGTTGGCACATTTGCCTTGCACCTCCGGGATTTGGGGTTCAAATCCTGCCTTCATCCTGTGTTGCATGTTCTCTCTGTGCTACGGGGGTTTCCTCTGGGTACTCTGGTTTCCTCCCCCAGTCCAAATACATGCATTGTAGGCTGATTGTCTGTATTGTGAGTGTGTGTGTGGTTGTGCCCTGCGATGTGTTGGCACCCTGTCCCTGTCCTATACCTGAAGTCCATGGTATAGGCTCCAGGCGTCCTCGTGACTCAGTGGTATGTAAAATGGCTAGATGGGTGGATGGATTTGACTAAAGCCTTCTCCAATCCTCCAGATGGCGGTGTGACGCTTTAATTGCAAACCGTAAGAGATATTGCAGTGCCTTCAACATCAATACAAACAACAGTTCCGCTGTGGAACAGCTGCGGAATAATATTTTCTCAACTGATTTGGCTCATTATAAACAGGTAAAAATTCATTTAATTACGCACAGAAATGGTGTGCGTAGTGTGTTGTTTAAAGCGTTGTTTAAGGCTCTATTTCTGTTCTGTTATTTAAGCTGCGTAACCAGACAGATGAAGTAGTGTAAATGTGATCTATTGATCTGAATGGTTTCACACTGAGGTGTAGTCGCAGGTGTAGTTAGTGTACTGTGTGCACTGAGATACTGTATGTCTAGTGTAATACTATGGGATAGGCGGGGCAGGGCACTTTTCTACACTGTGCTTTCAAAAGGAAATTGATACATCATCTTTTAGCTGAATAAATAAACAGTATTCACAAAACTTCCGTTTTCAGTGTTATGATTCAGGTGCAGTAATGTCGGATGTTGGTGTTTTTGTTTGTTTGTTTTTATTCACACCCTGCTCGCGCACTCCTCTGGTTTGATGGCGTTTAGGGAGTGTCGTAGTTATGCGACTTCCCATCTACTAGTCTCCAAACAGCTCAGTACTGACAATAAACACACATTTTTATAATAGAAATCAAATAACTTGGTGGTTTTAGCAGCAAAAGTAAAGAGACGATGACAAAGGATGACAACAAGCTATTCTATATTGAGGGTTGTAGTGTTTGATGGTATTAGGACTTTGGGGTTTTTGTTTGGATTTTTTTTTCCACTGTATCCAGTTTTATATGTATGGTAGTTTTGAGAATACACATTGTGTTTAGAGCTATCCAGATATAGATTTATATTTAGGTACCAAATGAACGAGTGGCAAGAAGAAGAAAAGAAACCTTGAGAGGAACCAGACACAACAGGGAACCTGTCCTCTTCTGGGTGACACCTAGAACAAGTAGAACAGCATTACTGTGTTGAAACGATGTTCAGTATGCGCAGTGTAGTCTTTTTTAATTACAGAGTCAGCTCCTGGGGACAAGTCTACAGTATCCAGCTGAGATTATTTGAGTTTTCTGGTGTCATGAGCTGGAGAGTGAAAGAACTGACACACTGTGGTAGTGTCATATATCACATTGGGGCACTAATGACCATGCTCTTTCACAGGAAAGGTTCCCACTTCAGAAAATGACATTTAAATTGAATGTAAAACCTAAAATAATGCTTATGCTAGATGAATGTATTTTTATTCATTCATACTGTGATATCTTTTAGCTTAAAATTTCAAAAAGTTGTGTGTGTGAATATAGTGAAAAATTACTGATCAGATTAAATATTTTTTTGCCCAAATTGGACCATTTATTTTTTAAATCCTAAAATGGCTAATCAAAAGGAGGTATATACTAACAATTTCTTTAGAGCCATGGTCACCAACTATTTTCCTGGAGATCTACCTTCCTGAAGACGTTAGGTCCAACCATAATCGTGCCCATCTGACCATCTAATCATTGCCTTAAGAAGTTCTTGATCAACTATAAAAGATGTGTTCGATTTTGGTTGGTGATGAGATGCTGGATATTCAAGAGTATAAAACCCAAATATCAGTCTTGATTATCCAGCCTCTCATCACCAACCAAAATCTAACACATCTTTTATAGTTTTACACGTCTCTTGCTGGTGATAAAGGAGCTGATTCTGCGCATTTATATTCTTGTACTACAATTCTAAGTCTCACACCTAGAGCCAGTTTTAGCATAGCCAGTCTGCCTACGTGCATGTTTTTGGACAGTGGGAGGAAATTCGGAACCTGTCAGAAACATACACGAACACGGGTAGAACAGGCACAGAAACTAATTGCCTGAGCTCAGTATCAAACCCATGACACTGGAGTTGTGAGACAACAATACTATCCACTGCTCAGTTGTGTTGCCAACTTATTACAATTCTCTGCTTTCTGTATATGATAAATAGTACTCATGTTAAACATCTTATCCTCTCCTAAATAGAGGTAGATCACAAGCAATATAATTTGATTACATATAGCTTTTGCAATATAAACAGGCAGATTTTTTTTTTTAAATTGTATGTTCACTTGGAAGTCAGAATATAATTTGATTAAATTTGGGCATGTGGTGATGCATTTGTATGTGAGGACAGTTTTTTTGTGAGAAATTTTTTTGCATGCAATGATACAAATTTGTCAGGTTTTGTGAAGAATAGGGTAGTATTACAGTACAAAAGCACTTCTCTGTTAAATTATACCTAGTTATGTTTGAAAATTCTCTTAGAGAGTGTTACTTAGATTGAGAATAAAAGAAAATGGTAAATGATTAAGCTCTGAAATTTCTTTTTTCATGCCCTCTAAAATGTTCATAACCCTAAAAGAAACCAATTTTTCATCACAAAGAAAGCCAAATTCTCATTCCAGGAAGGGTGGAAGTTGCAGTCTTTCCTGTGAAAGTACCCGTTGTAATATTTACCACCTGTTTTTTTTTTTTATCTCATGTTCTTTTTTGCTGAATTTGGGGGATCGGTGCAAAGAACATGCATATAAGTCCTAAAACATTATATTTCCAGCAAGTGATCCAGCCTTCTCTTGCCTGTCCTCGATTGCTGATGTATTAAAAATGCTGAAGCCATATACTGACACATGATGTGCACTGATGTGCATGAAGGCTGTGTTCAAATCGCACAGATCCTCTAAATAACAGTACATGAAACATGCTGTAATATGATGTTTGTAAACTGTGTGTGTTAGGTTGCAGATGCCTGAAAAGAAACTTTCGAATGTTGACTGATTGTTTTTAAGTTGGAAAGAACATTGGCCATATTTGTACACATAACCTGATCGTTTTGATTCGACTTTGTAGGTACACTGGAATATTCAGAGACCCTCTCGGACATGTCATATGTCTTCATCAATGACACGTCACAGACGAGCGTGCCATTACTTCAGGCTTGCATTGATGGAGACCTAGCATTCGCCAGACGGCTCCTGGAGACAGGCTGTGATCCTAACATCCGTGACAACCGAGGTCGCACTGGCCTTCACCTAGCAGCAGCACGTGGCAATGTGGAGATCTGTCGCTTCCTGCACAAATTTGGTGCAGATCTGCTAGCCACCGATTATCAGGGAAACACGGCGCTGCATCTGTGTGGACATGTTGACACCATTCAGTTCCTTGTCTCCAATGGCCTCAAGATAGACATCTGGTAAGATGTTTAATGCTTGTGTCATTCATTATAAATATACTTAATAGTTCAGAGTTCTCTAAGCATTAATATATCACCAATGACGTGCTGGTTCTTTACATAATATTGAATCGATGCCATTTGTTTCCACTATAGGAGAGTTTATTCAGTAAAATTAGTTCAGGTTCCAGCACCAAAGTGTGGCTGGTCTGGAACCATGACCGCAAGTTCAGAAACTTGATTTATAAACAAAAAGTAATGAACTACTGCATCAGTGGTCCAAGGAAGCAACTGTTTACAGCCATTTGTAGCTACCTAAATAAGACCTACATTCTTATGCTAAGAAAATGTCTTTGCACAACACACAGTATAAATAGCTGAAAAACCCTGAAAGCCTGCAGCTCTCATCTTGTATGCAGTCATTGCCTATAACAGTGGCTTTGTGCTGTGAGAAGACTGTGAAAGATTTGACTTTAGATGATAAAATGTTGTCTCAAAATCAGAACTGTGTGTAAACTCATGCCTAGTTATTATTTTTTATACCACGTTGGCTTTGTTGGTTTTGGAACAGATGCACCATGAATGTAGGCTGTGCGTTGTTTGTGTTTGAGCAGTAATCATAATGGCTCGACTCCTCTGGTGCTGGCCAAGCGGCGAGGTGTGAATAAAGATGCCATTCGGCTGCTGGAGGGTCTGGAGGAGCAGGAGGTGAAGGGCTTCAATAGAGGCACTCATTCCAAACTAGAGACCATGCAGATGGCCGAGAGTGAGAGGTGAGCGGGAAGAGACTCCAGCTGGCACCACTTTCAATTGACATGGAGCATTTTATGGAGCCAGCAGCCTTTGTTTGATTAAAAACAATCTCCCCCAGGCTGGTATATTTATGTACACATGGTAGGTTATGTGATAAGAATATGTACTTAAAGAACCCAGTAAATGGCTTTAGAGCTGTGTTTTGATTTCGTATTTTGGGCTATTTCTTTTTGAAACAGGAAGTCAGTGAGTGTTCTTAGGATATTTTAATGGTCTGGTTTTATTTCTTTTTGTTTGAGGTTTTTCCTAATATTAAAATATTAAATGGAGAGAAAAAAGTTGTCTGTTGATCTACAGTATTTTAAATTGTTTTATGCCTTATACCTGTATTGTCTTGTCATGTATGTGTATTGTGTGTTGATTCTTAGTGCAATGGAGAGCCACTCACTGCTGAACCCCAACCTGCAGAACAGTGAGGGTGTACTGTCCAGTTTTCGCTCCACCTGGCAGGAGTTTGTGGAGGATCTAGGTTTCTGGAGGGTTCTCCTGCTGTTAGTGATCATCGCCCTGCTCTCTCTGGGCATTGCTTACTATGTGAGTGGGGTACTGCCCTTCTCTGCCAGCCAGCTGGAGCTGGTCCACTGAAAACCACAAATGCACTCAGTTTCAAATCTAGTCCAAGAAAAGCTGTGTTTATACGATTTAACGAATTTCTTCATACGAATTAGCTCTTAAGTTACTCTTCTCTGGATAATGCTGTGTGGAACTAAAATTAAGGCACGCATAGTTTGACAGGCTACTGTTTTTCAGAAAGTCTTAAAAGTATTTAAAGCATGTGGGGGAAAGTCTTTGAGACAGGAATTGTTTTGATTATGGTGTGTTGTGAACAGTGTTTAAAAATCTTACAGAATGAAGCTGTACTTTGAATTAATGTACATTTTTAATTTCTTTATGATTTCTTAGAAATTCATGACAAGCTTCAGGAGAGTACATTTGGCTTTGCTTTCCAGAGTATAGATTGAGCTGTTTTTCACCAGAATCAGCCAAGTTATATATGAGGCAGAAGAAGTTGTGTAAATGTAATGCTTTTCACTCAGTGCAATTTATTTAATTTATTATGATGTTAATTCTCTAGTTTGTCTTTCAAGCCATGCGTGCTTTATTACTTTTTCTAATGTGTTGACACATGTAGATGATCAGAATGTAGTTAGGACAGTACAAATAGGTTTTTACTTTTAATATTTCATCTTGTCATTAACTTGGACTTGATACCTGTTACTGGCTTGACCACTTTCTGTTGTATGTCAGTATGCTGTGGTTGTTATATGAAACCTTGTAACCAATTATTGAACCATTATTCAACTTTCTTGTCCGTGTGTAAAATGTGGAAAATGGGTGATCTATGAAAAAGGGCAAGGAAAATACTAATAATTGATATTTTATGGCTTAAGGGCACTTAAGATCACAGGTGGCTACTTTTAAAAAATGGTTGTAAATTAGTGCAGCATGTTGTTGTAGGATGCTGTCATTTCCATTGTGCCTGTGCAAGTGTCTCATTTTTTTCCCCTCATTTGAAATGTTGTTTTTTTTTTTGTTTTTTTTCCAATCATCCGGAATAACACTGCATCAATTTTCAGTAATGTCTACCACAAACCTCAATATTTTAAGAACGCAAAACCAAATGTGGCATCTTTCCCATATACTGTTGATTATAATGATGATGACAACGATAAGTATTATTATTATTATTAATATTACTGTATTGCTACAGCAGCAGGTGACCAAGTTTAAATTGAATGATGTTTAATTGAAGGCTCTTTACAGTTGTTTTGGACGTTTCTTATTGTTTACTTATCCTTTTGGATATTTTGTAAATATTTCAAATGTGTTTTAACAGCACTCACTGTTATTTACTGTTGGAAGCTTTTGTTTCCTGATGATGAACTATTAAATTACAAATAATATGCATTCGGTTACTTCTGTTTCGCTACAACACTAAACACTATTTTCAAATGCAAATGTTCTTGCATTTTGTTACAGTACGTCTGAACAAGTGATATGTTGTTCGCAAACGAGTCGGCTCTTTTACATGAACGTTGAGAGTCGACTCGCATATATGAGCTGCCTATACTGTATGTGCATATATATGCATCATGTATGTTAGGGGGGTTGCTTATAGGTATAAATTATCTTCTAAATGGAGCACAGACACAGTAGAAATAATAACACGGACGCAGGGATGCTTATTTTATGCACATTTACTGTGCCTTGCTGATTTTGAAATAGACTTTATTAAAACAAAGGTATTTTGTTCATTTGTTAGGTGAAGTAGGATTTCCTGAAACAATTTCAGCCATACTTAGGCAAAGAAGAACAATCACTGTAAAAATTTTGCAAACATTGACCGATTGATATAAAATATATACAGGTGCATCTAAAAAAAAAAAAAAATTAGAATATCGTGGAAAAGTTCTTTTTTCCTGTAATTTAATTCAAAAAGTGGAACTTTCATATATACTACATTCATTACACATAAAGTGAAATATTTCAACCCTTTTTTGTTTTAATCTTGATAATTACAGCTTACAGCTCATGAAAATCCAGTAACTCCAAATATTAGAATAAAGAATTTAGAATACAGAAATGTCTTGATGACCTGAGAAGAGCTCCAATCAGCTAATTAATTCAAAACACATGCAAAGGTTTCCTGAGCCTTTAATCTCTCAGTCTGTTTCAGTACACAGAACCACAATCATGGGGCAGATGAAAGTAAATTCTGCATTTTATTTGGAAATCAAGGTCCCAGAGTCTGGAAGAAGAGTGGAGAGGCACAGAAGTTGCTTGAAGTCCAGTGTGAAGTTTAAACAATCAGTGATGATTTGAGGTGCCATGTCATCTGCCGGTGTTGTTCCACTGTGTTTTCTGAAGTCGAGAGTCAATGCAGCGTCTACCAGGAGATTTTAGAGCACTTCATGCTTCCATCTGCTGACAAGCTTTATGGAGATACTGATTTCCTTTTCCAGCAGGACTTAGCACCTGCCCACAGTGCCACAACTACTAGTAA
Organism: Ictalurus furcatus; assembly: GCF_023375685.1. Lineage (NCBI taxonomy): Eukaryota > Metazoa > Chordata > Actinopteri > Siluriformes > Ictaluridae > Ictalurus > Ictalurus furcatus. Next base: position 23,302,674 of record NC_071261.1, read on the forward strand.
CAGGTTTGCTGACCATGGTGTTACTGTGCTTGATTGGCCAGCCGACTCACCTGACCTGAACCCCATAGAGAATCTATGAGAGCAATACAGACGAGCTGAAGGCCGTTATCAAACCTAACAAAAAAAGGGGGTTGAAATATTTCACTTTATGTGTAATGAATCTAGAATATGTGAAAATTCCACTTTTGATGCAAATTACAGGGAATTTTTTTTTACTTTTTTCCACGATCTTCAAATTTTTTGAGAATATGCACCTGTGTATCTATTGAGTCGTTTGGGAAACGAAAGAGTCGGCTCTCATTAGTGAGCTGAGTCAAATGATCACGTGAAAGCGTGAGGCAGAACGTCACTAGTCCAAACTTTTAACTTGGATTTGCCCATAATGCTATTGTACCGGAAACGGAAGTGGACATTCAAAACAAACCTGCTGGCTAACAACCCAAAGAATATTTATCGGAGATTGTTGTATCGTTCTTGTTTACTATAAACCATGGTGTCGTAGTGAAGGTTGGAGATTATTCTTATTATTATTTTATCATGAATCTAAGAGGACTGTTCCAGGATTTTAACCCCAGGTGAGAGGAAATGCTAGGTTACGGACTGAAGCAACCGGCAAGCTAATGATTCACATGCAAAGTTGTTTGATGTAACATCGCTAGCTGAGCGTTTTACTATATATCTCTTGAATTAGATGAAACTAAGCTATTGTAAAAATTTGGAAGTTCTTTATCCCGATCTCATGTTATATAAGTGGACAAATACTACCTATATCGGTGTGCTCCTGTATAAGGAATGTGGTTTGTAGTTAACATTGTCAACATTCAATAGTTTTGCACTTTACTGAACAGCAGGACTTAATGTTAAAGGCCTCTTCAGTCTGCACAGTTTACACTCTTTGTAATGCACTGTATGTCAATTAGGGAGAAATTTGCGATTGGTTGTTAGAGTTGATACCTTTTAACCTCCTAATATTCGCAGTGTAGTTGTTTGTAATGTTGATCTAACCATACTGCCTCTCTTTTTGTCATAGCAAATTCCTCATATATGCCTCCCTTTTGCTGTTCTCCATCTTGCTGGCGCTAAAGCTGGATGGAGTTATCCAGTGGAGTTACTGGGCGGTGTTCACACCCATCTGGCTTTGGAAACTCATGGTTGTCATCGGCGCCTCGGTTGGGACTGGCGTGTGGGCTACTAACCCGCGCTATAGGTGTGTTACAAACACAAGACTTATAGTCAGTTATTGCAAATTTAAGCCAAATAGAATTTCACATTTCCTTCAGCTCCACTCCGTTCACCCAAAGCTCACTCTGTAACCGTTCTGCCCATGGACATGAACATATACAGTGCAAAGGAAAGAATAGAGGGATGAGAAGAAGAGTACTTTTTCCACAGACCTGTTTTCAAATCAGGAAAACTAGCAGTGCCACTGATTGGCATTGATCTGTAGCATTACCTACATGTGCAAAGGCTTAATTGGGTCAAAAGATTTCTCTCACACACACAGTTTCATAATTGTAAAATATATGAGCAAACAAAACTCATAGCCAAACATGTATTGCTTTGTTTTTAGTTAGTTATGCATCTAATATAGCCGGAAATAAGGAGAAATTGAAATAATCCTGACTACAGTACAGGAGTACAGTTGATGATACTAGTGGACTGACTACATGATGTAGATTACAATGTGACAATTGGGAGAATAGCAATTTTTTTTTTCCAGAGAATCACAAATTACAGGAGGACCTACCAAGCAAAATAACTACCTATAAGCCAAAGTGAAGTGACCAGTTGGAGTTTTGGTTTTCAGGCCCTTTAAATTCCTCAGGTCTCTCCATACAGAATTTCTCTCTCATATTCCTTCTGGCTTTCCCAGTCTTTTCCCAAAGAGCATCTCTTTAAATGAGAGCTTGAAGGATGTAAAGACAGTTTAGCTGAAGTGTTCTTTAAAAAAATACACATACGTACACTAAAAGAAAATAATTACAGGTGAAAGGCATTATGGCTTATTGGTTGGCACATTTCCAAACACCTGCAATGTCGGGGTTTGAGTCCCGCCTCCGCCCTGTGCGCGGAGTTTGCATGTTCTTCTCGTATTTCAGGGGTTTCCTCCCCCAGTCCAAAGACGTGCATTGTAGGATGATTTTCATTTCCAAGTTGTCTATAGTGTGTGAATGTGTGGGTTGGCACCCCATCTAGGGTACCCAGAGTTCCCATGGATAGGCGCTAGGCTGCTTCCCGACACTGTGTAGGATAAACGGTATGGAAAATGGATGGATGTAATTACAGGTGTATTCATTTAAGATGTGTTTTTGTTTATAGTTGCCTAAAATTAATGAATAAGTTATAATAAGTTATTCTTTTCTTTGTGTGTGTGTGTGTGTGTGTGTGTGTGTGTGTGTGTATGTGCACACCTGTACAGAGCGGAGGGTGAGACACATGTGGAATTCAAAGCCATGTTGATAGCAGTGACCATTCACATTCTGCTGCTGATGTTTGAAGTACTGGTGTGTGACAGAATCGAGAGGGGCTCCTACTTCTGGCTGCTCGTCTTCATGCCCCTCTTCTTTGCTTCGCCTCTGTCAGTGGCTGCTTGTGTCTGGGGGTTCCGCCATGACCGTGCACTAGAGGTCTGAAGTTATCACGCACGTTCAAAGTCACAAATACAGTATTTACATTTAAATAAAATGACCACATCTATCTGTTAAGTAAGAAGTAAAACATGACAAGGAAAAATAATCAATGACTGGGTGCTGTGATGCCTTTTCAACCCCGACATTGGGTATTTTATAATTTTCCAGCATATCCTGGAGTGTTTTATTCATCTTATACCACAACAATTTGCAGAAATTATTTAATCAATTAAAGAATGACATGTCTTTTTAATATTGTGGAATGTTCGTGGGGGAAATTTACACTTAAATTATAGCCGCTACAAACAGTCATTCCCTCAAAAGCCACTCTTTTTTTCCCCTTTCTCTTGATGTTAATAAAACAAAACTAAAAATGCAGCTTTTTACCAAGAAACCTCAAAGCCATCCATCCTGAAGACTTTCCCATGTCTGAGAAATTATAGCTTTATCTCTGATTGTTACAAAGCATTGAAACTGGTGACTCCTTCCAAAAAATATACTATTATTATTTAAATAAAAGTCTCATCATATGAATGGCTATACTTAATATAATTTATACATAGGAACACAGGTTTTTTTTTAATGTCTATTATTAGTATTAGATTATGTAGAGCATCTTCTATACCAGTCCCTTTGAATTAGCATTTACTATTTAAACAATAACAATTAGATTAAATTGAGTCAAGCACTTTGATATAAGCCTGTGATATGTTTTGTGCCTGGCACTAATGTCCAGAGCTCTTGTTATAGAAAATGAATCAAACAGAATTAACAATCCAACGGTGCTGTGGAAATAAATGTATATATTCATATAGTATGTTACTTTTCTCCATAGCACTGTTTATTCGCTCAGGGTACTAACAGTTTCTCATGACTGGTGTCTTTTAAGTGTAATTAAGTAAAAGTGAACCGAGACTCACATGTCACTCTTCATATTTTTCCTCACTCAGTTGGAAATAATCTGCTCAGTCAACATTCTCCAGTTTATTTTCATTGCCTTGCGACTGGACAAAATAATCACCTGGGACTGGCTGGTAAGATTTTGACAAATATGTAAACAAAATTAATGACCAAGAAACTACTCAAATATGCTACCATTTCTGTCAGTTACCATCCTGATTGAAAATACTCAGATTTATAAACATCCATGAAGTTGCTTTGTCATATTCTTAGTGATTTATATTACAGAAGCCAAACCTGACAATATATACCACAACCATGATTTTGTTGATGAAACATTAGCTGTTAGTTAACTGGTTTGTTAAGCAAGCAGATTTTGTGACTGTAGGTTTTCAGGTACCTGTCTGTGTGCATATTGATGTCGATAAGTTCAAAGCCACAGAGCTTATTTCGTGATATCAGTAACTGAGTACCATTAACCACACCAGCGAAAACATTCCCTTAGCTCAGGAATACATGAAGCAGTCTACATGAGCAGTGGAGTGGATGTTCAAATGTTAATTTTATTACAAAAAGGATGACCTTTATGAAAACCATGAACAGGAATTTGTAAGAGGCATTATTCTTGTTCTTTTTGATCATAGTAATAACTATTGAATAATATTTCTGTTGTCTTCTATGTAGGTAGTGTGTGTGCCACTGTGGATCCTCATGTCTTTCCTGTGTCTGGTTGTGCTCTACTATATAATTTGGTCCATGCTCTTCCTGCGCTCTGTGGACATCATTGCAGAGCAGCGTCGTACTTACGTCACCATGGCTGTGAGCTGGATAACCATTGTGGTGCCACTCCTAATCTTCGAGGTGCCTAATATTCTGCTGACTCTATAAATCTTCCAAGATAAAGCAGTACTTGGCAGGTCTTGGATGAAAATATTGATTCTGTCAGTGCTGAAAATCAAACTAGCATGATTGTCCATCATGGCCTTCATTGTAAAGCTAATCTGTGTTTGTTCTCTCCTTCAGATCTTGCTTGTTCATAAACTGGATGGACATAACAAATTGAGTTATGTCTCTCTCTTTGTGCCTTTATGGGTCTCATTGGTCACGCTCATGGCCAGCACTTTTGGGCAGAAAGGCGGGAATCACTGTGAGTAGTTATGTATAGCGTTACTCTCTTAAGGGATTGTATTGAAGTGCGTTTTCACTGAACCATGTGGCGCAGCACTCCAGCTAACCCGAATCCATGATTATCCATATCGTCACTTTTTTCATCCCATAATACTACCCATGGGTGTTGGAGAGGCTTTATTTGGAGATGGTGGTGGTGACTAGTGATGTACTAGTACTCTACATTTTTCTCCAAAAAAAAAGTTGATACATTTTATGTTTTTAATTTGTGTGTATAGAACATGAGACATGGTGAGTTTATTTTTAATGGCAGTACATGCAGCCAAACACAAGAGTGCAATCTTTTTTGAAAATACAGAGAAGCCAACTTAACTTAACGACTGCGTGCACCCAAAAACAGATGAGTGTGCCAATACTTTAATCCTTAATGAAAATTATGATTTATCAGACAATGTTAAAATACAAAAGAAAGACTCAAAGATCTCATTTCCTGTGGCTGAATGTCAGAAGGTATTCCACTGTTCATGTATGATGTACAACTCTGTACATTATAGAAAAATGACTATAGTTAAGTGTGGGGGTATTTGTATATGTATTTGGGTTCTGGAAATACACTCACAGAGCACTTTATTAGGAACACTGTACCATCTGTAAGTTGCTCTGGATAAGGGTGTCTGCCAAATGCCATTAATGTAAATGTAATACTAATACAAAGGGCCTTGCTTGGCTCTCAAAATGGCCTCAGTTCTTTGTGGCGTGGATTTCACGATATGTTGGAAACATTCCTTTGAGCTTCTGGTTCATGTTGACATGATTTTACAGTTGCACTTTCATGCTGCAAATCTCTCATTCTACCACATCCCAAATGTGTTCTATTGGATTCAGATCCAGTGACTGGGAAGGCCACTGAGGAACACTGAAACCGGTTTGAGACGACTTTTGCTTTGTGACATGGTGCATTATCATGCTGGAAGTAGCCATTAGAAGATTGGTAAATCGGCAACAATACTCAAATAGACTGTGTCATTCAAGTGATGATTGATTGGTATTAACGGGTGTTAATTGCTATTAACTTTCTGATCTTGGCTGACAGAAGTGGAACCCGATGTGCCTTTCTGTCAGCGCAAACCAGTCTGGCCATTCTCCATTGGCCGCTTTCATCAAGAAGGCATTTCCTTCCATAGAACTGCTGCTCACTGGATGTTTTTTCTTTATTACACCATTCTGAGTAAACTCTAGACTGTTGTGCATGAAAATCTGAGGAGATCAGCAGTTAGAGAAATACTCAAACCAGCCCGTCTGGCACCAACAATCATGCCACGATCAAAATCGCCGAGATCACATTTTCTCCCATTCTGATGGTTGATATGAACATTACCCAAAACTGCTGTCCTGTATTTGCATGATTTTATGTATTGCACTGCTGCACATGATTGGCTGATTAGATAATTGCATGAATGAATAGGTGTACAGGTGTTACTAATAAAGTATTCAGTGAGTGTAGCTATAACATGCAGAGTCACGGCAAGTCTCATGGTGCAATGGAAATGTGCTTTAAGTTGTACTTAAGCTGAGTAATGTTTTATTTTTGCCATTCTGGCCACAAGATAAATGCTATGAATATGACAACACTGCACTGAATTTTTCAGCTCTAACTCTCACTTGTACACGATTACACAGGGTGGTTTGGCATCCGCAAAGACTTCTGCCATTTCCTTCTGGAGCTTTTCCCTCTCCTACGAGAGTACGGCAACATCTCCTACAACCTGCAGCATGATGACTCTGACACCTTCGAGGAGACACGTGCTGTCCCTGAACCTTTGAAAGTTGCCCCCATGTTCTTCCACAAAGGAGTAGAGATCATGCCATTCCCTGGGAAATACTTTGACCCTCCCCCTAAACTGTCGATAGACATACCTGACTAAAGGTAACTGCAGACTTTTCAAGAACTGTACAGAAGTTCCAGGAGGAGGCCAGGAACCAATACTTGCTTTGTTACTTGTCTTTTTTTGTTTTTGGTTTTGCTGTTATAATTCAGGTATTTTTGATATGTCAAAGATAAAGTGGGAAATAAGGAAGAGCTGGTATCATTATTGGAGCTATTGACCTGACCGAGTTTATAGTGAATTGTAGTGAATATTCCATAAAGCACTTTTCTTTTGTCCAAAATATAATTCTCAGGCGATTTTAACATATAAAACTGCTAAATCCAGCTCCCCAGTCTACCTCCAGCACAGGTCTGCTGGTTGAGAGCCTAAAGCTTGTATTGTTTTTTTATTGTCTATATTCCTTTAGTGGCATGTCTGTATTCAGCATATTTTTTTAAAGAAATGTTTGATGAGATTTTATACACTGAATTACACTGCCTTAAGAATTACAGTGAACTTATTGTGAGGTCTGAGATTTACACATCTACTACTGTTCCCTAACTGATGAGAATTTGTTTATATATAATCAAGTCCTTGTTTCCTTCCCACATTTTTTAGGTAATTAAAGCTAGCTGTAATGTTAAAATGAGGCTAATGGAGACAAATTGACAGTCTTTCATGTAGCTGAAAATCATTCATGCAGCAGCAGTGAAAGCACTGGATATCTATGACTGATATTGGTCTCTGTTTTCATTTGTCTTGAGCATATATACAGCACCTCTGGGAAGCAGCCCCTTTAGACAAACTATTTTTCAACACTGACTGTTGACTTAAAAAAAAATATCAAACCCCACAAACCACAAGAAGTTCAAGACCGAGACATTCTGAGCCTCATCCTGACCATGCTGCTGTCTTCTGACGACCATCTTTGAATTTATTCTGCTAGGTTTACTGAACGTTAAACATTTTAATGATAATTCAGTATTCAGGATTTTATCAGTGAACCAAACAATTATAAGAGACATTTGAGAAGCTATGCATGTGCATTTTAACACTGGTGCATGTTATTGTACAGTACATGATTTCTTGATCCTTGACTTGTCAGTGTTTGAAAATGATTGGGTCCTAACTGCAAAAGCTGTTTTGATTTTAAAATGGGTCTGAACAGCAGAACTAATTACCTAATAAATCAGAGTAACACAAAAAAGTCTCACCCTGTCCAAGCTAAAAAAATAAATAAAATAAAAAACAGACAACAAAGTAAAGTAGTGTGTAATATCCGCACTTGTTTAGTAATAGAATACTAAATATGAGCTGAATATTTTTTTTATTCATTGAGTTAATTGTTAAAAGGGTCTCAGAGGCTTGTTGAAATCAGTAGGTGGATGTTGCAGCACTCGTGTGCAGGTCCATCATTCCCATCTGGACATGGGCATCTGTCCATAATTGTACAGTGATGAATTTGGAATCGTAACGTAAATGTATACTGATCAGCCATAACATTAAAACCACTCAGAGGTGAAGTGAATACCATTGGTTATCTCGATACAATGGCACCTGTCAAGCAGTATGATATATATTAGGCAGCAAGTGAACAGTCAGTTCTCAAAGTTGATGTGTTGGAAGCAGGGCAAAATGGGCAAGCATAAATATCTGCATGACTCTGACAAAGGCCAGATTGTGACTGTTAAGCCTGGTTTACATTACACCAAACACCTACCAACACCAACAGTCACCAACTTTTAAAAGTTGGCCAATGAATTTAGAATGTTGGGAAACACAACTTTCATGTTCACACTACCCAACAGACACCAACAAACTTTTTTTACGGACATTCAGACAAATGGATGATCCTTGTACCACAATCAAAATTTTACTGTTATTAGTGACTTTATGTGCCATTCTTCACCTGAAAAGATGAGTTAAACGAAAGAGGTTCTGGGTGAAGCCTTGGTTGTTGTGAGGTGAGAGACAGTGCACTTACTTAAATTTATGCAGAGAACTGCAGACAGAGGATGTGTGGAGCTTTCAAAATTTTGCTCAGTTTGCCCCCAAGCTGTTTCAACAACTCGGAGAAAGACATGTTTTAAGGTAGGCTATGTGATAAGCTAAGACCATTATTAGGTCATACATTATGAACAATATTTTTAATGCAAATTTAAGTTGTAAACCTTGCGATTTCGCTTCTTACTTCGTGAAACAGAATATGGAAAATGGCATACGGTTAACGGATGATCCCAAGAGTAGATGATCCTTACCAGGAGTCAAAATAAACTTTTATTTTAAATAACACACACATCATTTATCTTCTTTTTTCTGATTCATTCAGAAATCTGCCATTTTACCCACAACAACTATTTAACATGCCTAGCACCTAGCTTTTGTTTCTATGGGGTTTTCAGAGATGCTTGCCTCATGGTCATGGCAGTTCCTACCCAGGTCAGATTACATTAGAGTATGTTGGAAAAATCATACCACACTCCTCAAGCATTCCATGACCAACAAACGCCGATTGAACATGTGTTGACACTGTCAGGGTTAACACACTGATCTGACAAAACCCAACAAACGTTTCTGTTGATCTGTTGGTATTGGTCAGAGTGTGTCGAGGTCCTTTAACCTTTGGGGACATGACTTCCTGTTTGGACTTTGTCGTTGCCTGGGGGTCTGCCTAAAGGTAAGGGCTATTTACATTTGGGAGGATGTGCTGGTGACAGTGCACATGTACAACCCCTTTGTGGAGGAGCTCAATATCAGGCATTTTCTTCACAGATTTTGTTTGAAGGTGGAGTGGGGACAAAAAATCTGTAATGCCTTTGGATTTGGACTGGAAGAAGGAAATACCAGGTGCGCTTTTTGCACAGCTCCTGGTGGGGTGGTATAGCCTCCAAGGTCTTTTGCCATTGGGCCATCGGCTTCCTCTATTATTCTGGGCACCCAGTAACCTGCAGGAAATGTGGAGCAGCTGGGCACACAAAACCTGTCTTTAACAGTAACAAGTGTCACTTCTGTGGGTCTCAGAAGCAGGTGTCGGCGGCTTGCAGTGCTCCTAAAAAGTGCAGCCTTTGTGGAGGGGAAGACCACCTCTACAGGGGATGTGCACTGAGGAAGATAATTTTTGCAGACCTCTTCTCCCTGGAAGACTTGCAGGGTGGAGGTGTGAAAAGCCCGGCTTGAAGCTGACGAAGGCTCCCCCTGATGCAGAAGGACATCAGAAGTTAATTGGGGCAGAGAAAGAAGGGAGGAAAAAGTCTGTCAAGCTCCCAAGTGGGCTCTGCAAAACCATGTGGAGAAGGCCAGGTTGAAAAGGTGGGAAGCCAGTTGGGACAGAACAAAGAGCAGAAAAATGTTGAGGAGGGAAGAAGGCAAAAGCAGGAGGCAACAGAGAGCAATGATAAGAAAGGAGAAGAAGGTCAGAAAATAGAAGGAGAAGAGGAGGAGGGAGCTCCCCCTGCTGTGGTTGGTATGCTGGTGCAGGATTCCTTGCCCAGAATGGTCCCCAAGGAGGGGTCGCAGGCATAGATTCCAGGGGTCAACCCTCAGACTAATAAACGTTTATGCACCTTGCACTGGGGGGAGGGGGTTCTTCAGGGCTTTGGAGCACGTCTGCTTTACCAACAGACTGGTGGTCCTCAGTGGGGAATTCAATGTCTCCCTTGATAGAGCACTGGCAATAGAGGGGAGTATGGAGCTGCAGACTCTTTGCAGTGCTTTTCACCTGGTTGATGCCAGCAGAGTGGACCAAGTGGGCCAAGCTTCACATGGAGTAATTCCTGAGGAGCCTGGTCCAGGCTCGACTACCTGTTTGTCCCCAGATGGCAGGAGGCAAGGGAGTATGTTAATTATCCCATATGGGCCTCCGACCACAACACTGTTGGAGTTTCGGTTGCCCTGAGTGAGCCGAGGCCAGAATTTCTGGAAGCTCAACACAGGCCTGCTGCAGGATAAGGCCTTTCGTGAGGCTTTCCATGTTGCTTATAAAGGCTGGCAGTCCATGAGGGCAGGGTTGTCCACGTGGCATGATTGGTGTATAAGAAGGGTGATCAGTTGGATCTAGCTAATTGGCACCCTATAACACTCCTTACTGCGAATTATAAAATCCTGTGATGAGCTTCATCATCCACCTGGACTTGCAGCTGAAGCCTGGGTGCCTCAAGGGTGGCCTGGTACTAAATCACAGACACCTCTATGACCTTTTTATAGACAACCAGCTAGGTCCCCTCTTCCCGGCTCATCATAGGCCTGGAGGTCAACTGGGAGGCCCTCCAACAAGACTACTTGGAGGGTGAGGCAAACGATTTGAATTGGCTAGGGGCCTTGGGCCACCTCCCTGTAAGGGAACGCCTGTATTGCTTTGGGAGTGTGAGGACACCCTTGTGCCCAGTGGGGTGTGGACGGGAAGAGACAGTGTGTATGTGTTTTGGACTTGTCCTTGTACATAAGCATTTTGGGGGTTAGTGAAGGAGTGGTGGAGAGAGGGCCCCAACGTCCCCTTGAATGATAACCTGGTAAGGTTTGGGGAGGGGAACCGATGCTGGGGAATGAGTGAATAGGGGAAGGATGGAGAGAACCTTGGGGGGGGGGGCATGTTGGGGTGGCCTCCCTGGGTGGGGTAGGATGGGGTTGCATTGTTTGGATTTGTCTTTCTGGGTTTTCCTTTGGGGAGGGGGGGTCTTAGGTTTCTTTCTCTTGGCATTTGTGAGTGTGCTTGTTTATGTTGGACTATCTGTCAAATGGGGGATAGGGGAGGGGTTTGGGGTGAGCACCAAAAAATATTTTTTTTTCCCCCTTTCTCTCATGTGATGGGGTTGGCCTTGTTTTTGGTTGGTGTTGTGTGTTAACTGTTTACGGAAATGGGGCATTGGAAATGGGGGGG